>NW_017306308.1:2053082-2168702 GCF_000935625.1 Nanorana parkeri
TTCTTTATAATTTTTTTAACTTTTTTATCACTTTTTATTTTTTTTATTTCATTATTTCTTCATATTTTTTTACATTTTTATTTATTTAATTATTTTTTTAATCAATTTAATTTTTTTAGATTTTTATTTATCATATTTCCTTTTTTATTATTTTTTTATCTTATTATTGTTTATTTTTTATAATTATTTTCCTATTTTTTTAATAATTTGTTTCTTATTATTTTTTACTTTTCAATCACCTTTTCATTTTTTAATTTCATTATTTCATATAATTTTTTTAAATTTGTATTTATTTAATTTTCCCTGTTCGCTGTGTGATAGCAATTGGAGGTGACAGGTTCTCTTTATTGACCCTGTCACCTCCAATACAGGAGTGTTAGCACAGCTCTGTGCTGGAACTCCTGTGACAGGTGAGAGAGGAAGAGCACAGCTCTCCCCTCTCACAGTCTACACAGAGCGACAGGGTTACTTTTAACCCTGCCGCTCTGCTCACCGCAGTGAGAGACTCGGCGGCGGAGCCCGGGACCGAAAGAGAGAGGTAAGTGCAGGGGGGAGGGGAGGAGGCTGCACACTGTTTACATGTGATCTCGGCGACATCGCCGAGTTCACATGTAAACGAAAAATCGTCTGCCTCACTCTACATTTAGTCCTGCTTGTGCAAAGCAGGACTGAATGTAGAGAGGGCAACTTCCCCACAAGAACACCGCTGCCGCCCCTCTGCACCCTGCCGCCCCGGGGCAGGGCCTCGGTGGCCTTGTGGGGAATCCAGGCCTGCTTGGAGCGGTGGCTACTTTACCACAAACACAGGGACCATGGGGAACAAAAGTAGCCACCCTCTTGAAGGACAGAGAGTGTCACAATGTAAAAAGTGTGCTTACTTTTCCACCAATGGATCAGCCTTCAATTTTATAAATGGATCGAAGATGAAACCTAATTGTCGCTACTGAACACTTCACGGCATTAACAGCCTCTTAGAAATAACAATACAGTTCACATTTAAGACTGCATTATTTACAAACTAGGAACCAGACATGTTTTATCTCTCTGATAAAGCTAAATCCGGCTCTGTGCCCAAGGTCAGCACTTGAGAGTATAGAACGCCACAGACATTTCATTGAAACAATGAACGGCTTGTGTCTCCCGATATCCGTCTCCTGTCCATGCTATGACAGATAAAGACTCTGATGTTACACAGCTCTGTGCCTACAGATCCACACTGTGCTTCCAGCCTGACCGCATGGGTTGGCTAAAACTGATGAAACATTCACACCTCATCAGAGATGTGACACTTATACTAGACGGCCAGTCGTAACACTAAAATATTACATTAGCCCATCAAAATAAATAAGAAAACAACAAATGAGCAATTACAATGTCCAAAGAGCACACTTGCTATCTAAGCTGTTTTCTGTATGAAAAGCATCAGTTTATGGTATCTGGCACAAAGCGTAAAGCTTTTGAAATGCTGGCCCGTCTATTTTATATTAATGTATATTTTATAGGACAGAAAATGTTTTAGACTTTGCCAAAACTTGACTCATTAAATTCAGACAACCTTTTGGCATCGGCTCTGGTACACTCTTAAGGAATACAGCTCTTGATATGTTTTCAATTACAGAATAGAGGGGAAAGAAATAATGTAGATGCTCTTTTTAACCATTCTGAGACAAATTAGACACCTACTAAAAGCTTCTTTTTAGATGTACACCCCCATTTCCCCTATCTCGCTCTTTGCCTGGTAGCATGTTTTAAGCTAAATTCACACCTTCACACCATCCAAATCTTAGTGGACATTCTGTAGAGCCTAACTATAAAAAGGAAAAAATATAAACGGTGTTCCCTTTATTAGCAAAGTGAGATGAAAGAAACTGTGTTGAAAGCTTGCTGCTTATCACTAGTTTTTGAATTTCAAAAGGCAACAGAACCTTACCGGCTGTTAGTGGAACAGGGGCCATTAACAAAATAGCATACTTTTCAATTTAAAGTGACATTTAACTCTACCCTATTGACGTACCCTATTAAACTAAATGTATCTTATTTGTCCATCACTCAGCTGCAGATCCTCAACTCATCTCTGAATTCATGCTGACACTGTCCTTCCTTCTGGAGGGTGGCTACTTTTGTTCCCCATGGTCCCTGTGTGTGTTGTAAAGTAGTCACCACTCTAAGCTTGCTCCTGTTATGGACTACAATCTCAATTTAAATTACTAGTTCTGTAGTCCATCATGGGAGTGAGCTTGGAGCGGTGGCTACTTTACAACACACACAGGGACCATGGCATTTGTTTCAGCAGATTTCCAAACATGCAGTGTTTGATTATTTGTGATGTAAAGAAACTGAGTGACGATGAGTAGGTGGCTAAATTTGTGGCAAACAAGTTGCATATATTTGCAGATGTACACGGAAAACAACACATCCCTGTAAAATTGAGAGCAAAATGTAACAAAATGGAGTCCATGACATGTCATCTATAGACCTCTAATGAGTACACAATGAAAACAAATGCTAAATCAAGCTATAACCAGTAAATGGTGTAAATATGAAGGGAAACTCCTCCTGGTTATAAAAGAATAAACAAGCTTATCATTTTTTTTGCTCTTGGAAGAAAAAGCTTGGCATGTTTGATATGTAACCTCATGAGGTCTACAGCTGTCCTGAGCAAGTCTTCTAATGAGATCCAGTACCTGACTAAGCATTGGAGTAACCTACAGCTCCACACATAATTTGCTAATTTCTCAACACGTGAAGCATAGTTTAGAATCAGATGCACCGTTGCATTACGATGTGATTTCAACATACAGTATATTTTAAAATCTGTAAAACAACACAGAGCGCCAGACATGTGCAGAATCACCTTTATTTTGGACATACCAGTAGTAAAATGTATACTCACAAAGGTTCAGTAAAAGCAGCGCTGAGAACGGTCTCTTAATCAATAAGGTGAACCTGGATTACAAATTGGTCTACCTCGCAGCTGTTCGTCCGTGTGTTTGGCTAACGCGTTTCCCGGGGGCACGCCCCCCTCATCAGAGCCACACTTGATCGCCCCCTTCATCAGAGCCACAGCACAATGCCTGTCTCTACTTGGGCTGACAAGAGAGAGTGTCAGCCCAAGTAGAGACAGTCATTGTGCTGTGAACTAAAAAGACTTTTGGATCCAAGTCTGCCAGAGGGATACAAACTTGTTGTAGGACTGTGGCTGCTCCAGCAAGGGACGTTACCTGAAGCACGGGACTTTGCAACAAGGGCTCAATGAAAGAGTGGAGTCCCAGGAAACGCGTCAACCGCTTCTACTACAGCTGATGCCGGTGTCTATCAACCCGGACTGAAGAGTGTGGATGTCTGTCTGGATTGCTTAGAGATCACTTTCTAGTCGTGGATCATTGCTAAAACTATTTGTGCCCCTATGTTTGTGAATAGCCTTTTGTTTTTAAACTGTTTAACCCCTTCACGACTGAGCTTTTTTTTTCAGTTTCTGTTCCCCAATGACTGAAGCACTTTTTACATTTCTGATGTGTGTTTCTTCCATAGCATCCACACATATTATATATTTTTTTTTGAGTGCAAATAGGGCAATATAATTACATCACATATGTGCGGCTAACGCCTCACAGGATGAATAAAATATTTTTAAAAAGAGGAAAAAACCTAAAGAAAACACCTTTTCCCCAAGTTTGATTATTATTTTAAGAAAAATAGTACAGCTAAAAAAAAATGCATTAAAATACATTTATATATTTGTCCTTTATTTAGAAACACCTCACATCCCTAGGATTTGAGAATGTTTTTGTACTTCTGGGCCTAAAAACAAAAAGCTAACATTTTATTTTTTTTCTCTAAAAACCGAATAGTGATTAGGTTAGGTGGCCTACAATGTCACTGTAACTAAGTGTCAATAACTGTCACACTTAGTGACAGCGACATACTTTGAACAACGCCGTCACGAGGGAGTTAAATAGAAAAATTAACCTCTTAGGGTGAAAAACAAATCTGCAGCTCAGCTGCAGATTTTCATTGTAAGGGGTTAATTTGTAAAATAATTATAGGATAAAATATATTTGTATATATCATTTTTCTTTTGTTAAATTATTTTTATTTCTTTACACTTTTTTATACTTTACGCTTTTTTCCACTTTTTTGGTCTATTATATAAAGCACCCACTATGACTGCTTGATAATTTAATTATTTATTTTGCATTTTTGGTTATTATTAGGCTGCTTCATACTTGGGAAAAGCCAATAATAACCTTAGTGACTGAATCTGCAGCATGTCAGATTCAGATGTCAATAAAGACTTCTGATGTTCTTAGAAAAATCTGATACAATGTTTTTTATTACAATGATACAATAATTTCATTTTGCTACATATTTCTATGAAGCATAGAAATATGTAGCAAAATAAAACATTGTATCATTGTACACATGGGGATCTGTACAGAGCGGTCAAAACAGATCCCTATCTGTGCAAAGCTGTCAAAACAGTGATATAGCATAGCCGTTCACACGGCTCTGTTGTCATCGTCAGATACTCAATCGCTGATCAGGTATCTGTAAAAGCTTAATTCTTTCATTGATGAAAGAAGCTTTTACAAAAGCTTAATTCCTTTATTAATGGATGCCTCAATACTGAGGCATCCATTAATGAACAGTGACTGCTGATCTCAGCGGTTACTGGCTTTTAAAAGCTCCAAATAGCTGATCACGTACAGGGTACGTGGTCAGTCATTTGGGCACTTCATGCTGGGGACGTACAGTGCACGTCTCCAGTCAGGAAGGGGTTAATAAATGTAAAAAAATTTAAGCAGCCTGACAATTTTTTGTTATTTGGGGTGTGTGTTAGTCAGCAGAACAGTAGCAAATAATAGACATTGTACCCCAGCAAAAGTGATTGCCCTCTGCTCTTCTTTAAACTGTAAACCACATATTACTTGAAATCTTAGGGGTATATCTATAAAGCAGTGAATGTGACATACACTAAGCATTCACTAAAGATGTATCTTCCTGGTGCATGTGATTAAAATGACATTGATTGAATCATTTATACACATGCCCCCTTAGAGATTTAACTCTAATACATCTTTGCCAAGTTTTCCAGTAGAATGATGAAGAGTATTTTTTGTTACCTGAATGCAGCCTAGATATCCATGCTGTGAAGCTATATGAACAGCACTGTTCCCACATTTGTCAGTCTCATCAAGGGAAATCCCCTGTTCTTGCATAAATTGAAGCAGCCACAGTAGTATTTTTTCCTATGAAAAAAAATATTTGGATAGAAGATATTATTTAGTATAGACTACATATTTTCCGTATAACACTGTTAAACTGAGGTCACTAAATGTCAGGTATATTGGTGATGTTTTATGAGGCCACTTAACAACTGTTATTCATTATATGTCCTGTGTTTCATTTCCCCTCTGGTATATACATCATGCCCTAGTAAGGTTGCAATGGTTCCTGCAGACTACACTGCACACTTCTAAGGGCTTGGAACAGGAGAGGGTTTTGTCAAGTTAAGCTCGTAGCACAGTTGCAAAAAAGCATTTTTGAAAAACAGGATTTCTGCATGACTGGCTCTGATTATATTGTCAATTCCTAAAATAAAGAAAGTCTTGTTTAACAAACAGTTCACATACTGCCATGTCTTTATTGAAGAAGTGGAACTGAATTTGTGAAACATGCTTCTGATCTGCGGTCTGCATTTCCAATTATAGTAAGTCCCGTGGAAGATGAGGGGAGCTTTTGCAAACTTTTGTTTTGCAAGTAGCACAAGTACCACTTTTACAATGTGAACCTCTTAGAAAATGGCATCATTCAATAAAATGAGAGGTGTGGGTATGCCAGAATGTCACAGTAGGGTATACAATTTATCACTAGTAATGGTAGTAACTAATTTGTATAACTGTGATGTTTATATCCATTTCCACATAGACAGACACGGGGTCCAAGATTTGTAGTTTTTTCCTCCATCCCAAGATGGAGGAAAAAACTGTACGGACGCGGATGTCACAGCAGTGACATTTGCTCCATACTGCTGTAATCAGGAGAGTATCTGTGCACAGATGCTCTCCTGATCAGCCCGTGTGAAAGGGTTTTTTTTTTTACTTGTTCCAGATTAGCAACTCAGACAGCATTGAAGCCAATGCATTTTCATGACAGTCAGGGAACAAGTATTCTCAAACGTTACAGCATTGGCAGCTTCTAATATTCTCTCATGAATGGTTCCATTAAAAGAGTCAAATTATTAGCAAATGCTAAACACATTCTGTACCATCTAGCTATACATTAGGATTATGGTTTCAGAACAGACCCAGTAGTAGTAGCAAACAGTATTTCTTCCATTTTTGTCAGTTACAGATTTGAATGAACTGCCATTTAGCAAAAGATCACTCTTATTCTTAAATACAATGCAGCAGCCGAGAGCTATTATTCAGTACAACTTTGTGTGAATGTTACGTGAAAAGGGCATGTTATCACCTTCACATACAGAAAAGCATTTAACCTAGGGCTATCACACGGAGTTTCAAAACAGCTTAGCATCTGCAAAATTTAAACAACAACTCCACCCAGCTATGAAAATGAAAAACTGTAAGAAATCTGGTGTGTTGAATGTCATACAGCTTCTTTATTTCTCTCCAGAGGTGCAATGGAGTTTCTGGGGGTGATTTACTAACCTAAACACACACACACACACCAGGTGTGTGTGATTTTCACACAGCAAAACGTATTTATCAACCAAAAAGTCTCTAAAAGCATATTTCCACTAATGCCATATATGGAAAAATCATGCACATGATGCATATATAATGCTGCTTCACAGTTTAGACAAAAATGGTTAGCTCATGCATTTTCATTCCTTGCATTCATCAACGCAAGCAACACAACATAGAGCTAATTTACCCAACATCACCTTGGAATTCCTTCAGGGCTTTGCACAACACACCTGCTGGGTGTGTACACATTACAAAGGTGTTTAGATTCCACCCATAGATCATGCTGGGAGGGAACACACTGCAGAGGTGTATACACTTTCGTGGTGTGTTTATAAGGTTAGTAAATCAACCCCTCTGTGTCACACGCTCCTCCTCCACACCTAGGTTATTACTACAGGAGGGAGCTTGACTTCTTCGTTTATCAAGCTGAACATGAAAATGTGTATGGGAAATAGGCGTTACAATCAAAATATTGGCATATGTAAAGTTTAGCCTTATCAGTATGATACCTGCTGACAACTGAGGAAGTGAATTTGTGAACTAAACCAAAGTGCATTGGAAGGCTGCCTCTTAGTACAAGCTGGATATTGGCTCAGCTGAGCCTCAGCTCATCTATATAAATGTCTGCTTAGCTGTGTCTCTGGTTTATATTTTTCCAAATCCTTTCAATGACACTTCCAAAACTGCCTTAAAACTTGGCCTCTGCTTGCTTGTTACATTCACAATTGCTCAGTTCCTGCATTTCACCTTAGGCATGCACACTACCTTTCCTAAAGGTCATCCGGCAGTCACAGTAACCCATGCTACTGCTATTGGGTCAATGACACAAAGATTAAGTATACAGAAAAAAATGATGGACTCAGCAACTTTGATGAAACAGCAACTTTTATTTGATGCTTCTCACAGATATTTTGCTTTTCAGCATTTTTCTTTAATAATTTTCTGGGAGCATAAACAGTTCTGCAGTGGACTGTGGAGCCCCAAAGTAGCAATACCGCTTTCTTAGGGCTTGTTTTGGTGCTTTCCTTCTACATATTTAACATTTTTAAATCAAAATCTACAAGTATCTGTGTGATAAAGATTGTGCTAGCTTTAGAAAATGTTCAGTTAGCAACAAGTTACACATTGTACTGCTGCAGCTGAATGAGAAGACATCATCTTTACTTATTCTGTATCCTCACATGTTTTATAAACCACATAGAAAGTTAAAAAAAACCATACCTGACCATAGTTGGCTGCATAGTGGATAAGGCTAGGGTGATCCTTCGAACAACTTAGCTCTGCAATTGCTTCCGTCTCACTAACCATCCACCGCACACACTCCAGCTGACCTGTCTGTAAAAAAAGTAAAATATATTTTCATACACAATTGTCTCACTAGAAACATTTAGAAAATACAGGAAAGCATTTCTTGCTTCACAGGTGATACCCTAATTTACGTAGATGGTAAATGTGGTAAGGATTATTAAAATATTTGGTACCTTCAAGTTAACCTGGAAAAATATGTTATTTTTCCTACTGGACCAACACAACCTGAAATCTTCCCATGGGACACCCTGTTTCAGTTACATAGTTACATAGTATTTGAGGTTGAATAAAGACACAGGTCCATCAAGTTCAACCTTTGTGTGTTTGTGTGTGTTTGTATATGAATCCCTGTGTGGTCTAGTTTTTAAGAGTACCTATACCCCTGTATGTTATGGTCTCTGAGGAAGGTATCTAAATGATTTTTTAAAGATTCAATACTCTCTGCTGATAGCACTGCTTGTGGAAGAGAGTTCCAAAATGTAACCACTCTGACTGAAAATGTATTAATCAGTTATATGTACAGAGTACCATTTTTCTCTTTTGAACACCTGAAACTTTAACCGCTTAATGACTGAGGCCTTTTTTTCCCCGCATACATGTTATAATCAACATTTTAGGCCTGAAAATTACTTCAAACCCCAAACATTATCTATTTTCTGAAAGCCAAGACCCTGTAGAATAAAATGGTGGCAGTTGCAAATGTTTATGTTGCATGATATTAGTGCAACCTATTATCAAAACCAACAATTTAGTGAAAAATGCACGTAAGTAAAATTTAGTGCCCCAAAACACAATAAAATACCCATTGAGGTTAAGTAAAGAGATACCCAACTTCAAATAAACAAATAGTTGCGCTAGGAGAAGTAATGTGTCAAATGTCACCAGCTGCAACAATGTGTGATGAAAACCATCAACAATGTAACTAATATGTTGTGCTTGGTATTGCTGGATTAAACACCATCATTTATGTGTGAGTGATTCAATAAACGTGATTACTAATTATTTGAAGTTGGTGATTAGTGTTTAATCCACCTGTGTGTGCAGTCGCTCAGTGTATTGTGTGTCGGCGGTTAACTGGAGACTTATTAATCCACTACACCGCAATTGAATATATAATTAAAATAAAATAAATAGTGATTATTCTGTGGGTGAATTAGTTCTGAAAAAACTAGTTCTGAAAAAAGATACCCATTTTGCCCAGGTTAAAAATTGTGTGCGTCTGTGAAACGGCGACCCCAAAAAGTCCATAGACGATGCTTTAAAAGCCCCTTCAGGTCATCAGTTTTGAGATACACACAAATATTAAAAATTAATTTTTGCTCTCACTCTAGTGTGAACGTTGATACCCAACATGTGTAGCACAATCATCATTTTCGTATGTAGGCACACCCGACGTGTGTTTACGTTACAACGCGGGTGCTCGCGGGGCGGGGGACTTTAAACAAAAAAACAAAAATTACATATTTTTATGATATTATTTTTAAAAACTGTAATTTTTTATTTTATTTTAATTTACTTACAAGCCCTCAATTTGATAAAAGGTGATACTTGAGGTCCAAAAGACCCCTAGTATCACCTTTACACTCTAAATAAGCTATTGAAGTGTAGATCACACTTTAATAGCTTATTGCTGTGCTTCAGGAGCCGAGTAATGACAGCTATGGGACCGAAAGTGATGCAATAAGCGTCGCTCCTGGTCCCATAGAACGGGGAGGAGAGCGGTGAATGGACGCTCACCGCTCTTCTACCCAGCTTGGCCCGCAGAGGATGCAGTGGAGCGGGGGTGTCGGACGGGCACTTTATCGGCTCGTAGAAGCGATCTGGCGACAGCTGAGTTGCCAGGATCGCTTCTATTGTAAAGCCGAAAGTCTGCTTTACAAATGTAAACAGAGTCCCGATGACTCTGTTTAAACGGGCCCGATGCCAGTGACATACTATGTACGTCACTGGTCACTAAGGGGTTTAAACTAGATAAATGTCACTTTTACAAGTACCTCACTCTTCGACATGCTGTTCAGGCCCAACTAGGAACATTAACATTTAACTGGTCTGTTCTCTTGAAAGCATGCTAAGCACAATGGCTACCCCTAAGCAAGTTATGAACCTATACCATTTTCTCTGACACCAGACCCCTGTTCCCTTTGATAAAGTCTGGTCCTTCTCAACAGCTGCCATTACACAATATCTTCATTTGCAGTTTTACTTTTTCCACCAACTATACTACACTCCTACAAAATGTATAACGTAGGAATTAGCCACTCAGCCCAATGTTAATGTTTCTCTACAACATCAGCATATGTTTGCATGTCTGATCATTCTGATCTTCTGTTTAAACATCACCTTACTGGCAACATATACACCAGCTATTGACATGTGGTATGATCTGCCATACCTCACAGAATTGTACCCCCTTGCTATATTACCAAGTCATACATGGGGTAAATACCTCTTATAGCTAATACACTTACTGCTCTTTTACGCCAGAAAGGTAATCTCACTAAAATGGAAGGAACCAACAGCTCCGGATGTAAAACAGATAACTTGGTTTACTAACACTTGCAACCCAATGTAAATTTAAATTTTTTAGACTTCTGCTTTAATGCCAGGTAGATGTAAAAGTTGTTAAGCAGAAGAACATAAATCAATTTTCTAACCAAAAAAGCTACATCCCAAAGTAAAAATAGGTGAAAAATTGCCTTTGCTGATGACGAATGGAATTTTATACCCACTGTCACCATGACACGCAGCTCATACACCATCAAAAATTAAAATAATATGCGTATGGAATTCCAATTACACATTTTGCATTCTGTTATATGAGAAAGGGATAGGCCCACAGTTGTGATTGCGTGGAGCTGTATATAATCTCTTTGCAGTTATGTAAGACCATCACAGCAATCCTCATTCTCAATGGCATCTTGCCATGCATAATTGTAACATTCCCCTTCAGAAGCCAGGCTTTCCCAGTGGTGTTACATTACTTTCTGTGCAAATATTTCTTCAGGATTAGACCCATGGTCAGTACTTCCAGATTGGGCTGTAATTGCTCTTGATCGGTTTCTTGTTGATATAGACAGGGAGTCCCTAAGAGGAAGAATGAGTTCTGGGGTTTTGACAATTTACATGTGAATGGTCCTGCAATTCTCTGGTGGACTATCTGTGAAAAGTATTTATCTTTAGAAATGAGTGGAGTGAAGTTTCCAATTTCCAGGCTGCTGTCAATCTGTGTTTTCTGGTAGCACGCTAATTAGCAAAGTGCCTATTTGACCCAGGTTTCCTTTTATAAAAGGAGAAAGGCTGCAGCTGCCCTTCACGTAAGTATGTAGTCACATGCTATGGACCTCTAATATTTCTTTTTCCAGTTCATTAGTGTTTGTTGGTCCCTGTGCTTAGAATCTCTGGTATTTTATGGACTGGTTTATACCCAGTGTTAAATGATGAACAGATAATGACATGTAATGCCTACGCAGGGACGGCTTCCCTAGGGATCCTTAACACACTCCATGTATTTTATTGTGGTCTGGTGGTAAAAGGGTATTTCCATCTTTGTTTAGAGTTTTGAAAGGAAACCTCTCAAGTCGAAAACCTTCCCAGGAGCTTAAATTACTAATGTAAAACCAAACAACGTTATATATTTACAGATAATCTATACATTTACATTATGAAGAGGATAAACTAATAGAGTATTTTTTTATGCTGACACGATAAAACTGCACTCAGTTGTGCAGACATGAAAAATTTCTTCCCTGAGACATGACTGGATATTTGAAACAGCCGTGGATTTAGGTCCAACTCCAGACCAATTTTTTTTGGGATAGTCTATCTTGGATAGACTTGGGAAGAGTATTAATTTGTCTCATTTGTATTGCTGTCCTTGAGCCTGTTAAGGAAATACCACTTCACTTCTTGTCCCTGTGAATTCAGGGCAAGAAGTGAGAACCAGCTGTCAACGGGACAGGAAGACACAGAGAGTAATAATTACCTGACAGAATTTCTAATGTTGGCCATACACAGCTTGAATTTTGGCTAATTCTCGCTGAAATGTTCATAATTCGAGCAATGGGTGACCCTGTCGGCATTGCCTGGGTTGTCAAACTTTGAAAAATGAAAGAAGCCAGAGTAGAAATCTCACTGTTCAGGTGAGAAAAGTCACTGTCCAGGAGAGAAAAGTAACGGGCCAGGAGAGAAAAGTCACTGTCCAGGAGAAAAAAGTCACTGACCAGGAGAGAAAAGTCACTGTTCAGGTGTTCTTACAGCTGCAGAGTCGACTGCCAGAACACAATAGTTGTTAGGGGAGGTGTGTTCATCCACGCTGTTCATTCCCCATTGTGTCTCAACCAGACAGATTTCCTATCACTTACTAAGCAAACAGGAAATGAGGGGGAATCTCTGCAATGGGATCACAGATCTCAGTAAAAACCTATATACAAAAGAGCACAACATATATTTGCAGAAGAGTTTTTTTTAGAGAATTTGCATTCTGTTGTCCCAGCTGCAGGTGGCAATCAACTGGCATAAGCATGTGGATTTAGGTATGTATATAGGGATTGCAGGTATGTTTCTAAGGGCCGTAGGCACAGTTTTGAGAGGATGGTATAGTTACGTGAACCTAATCCCATGAATAGGACAGTACATTGGAATTGGAACTGACGAGTTTGATGGCTCTGCATGTATGGCAAATGGCAGATAGATAAAATTAAGGAATAGGCCGCAAGATGGCAGATGCAATTTAATGTTGAAAAATGCAAGGTTATGCACGTGGGAGCCAAGGGGAAGACAGACATGGAGAAATACCTGGGGGTCCTCATAGATCACAGATTCAGCAATAGTATGCAATGCCAAGCAGTGGCCAGCAGGGCAAGCAAGATACTATCCTGCATTAAAAGAGGGATCCTTTTGAGGGATAAAAACATAATTTTACCACTTTATAAATCACCAGTTCGGCCATACCTTGAGTATGCAATAACGTTTTGGTCACCAATCCTCTGGAAAGATGTTTATGAAATCGAGAGAGTTCAGAGAAGGGCTTTGAAATTAATAAAGGGGATGGAAGGCCTGGAATCTGTAAATCGCCTGTAGAAATTAAAATTCTTCTTCTTATAAAAAGGTGATTAAGGGGGGACCTAATTGCAATTTTCAAAATCATTAATGGCGACCACAATATCCAGAACAAAATGTTTACACCAAGAACTCTATTGATTACACGAGGCACAACAAGAGGTTAGAAGAGATGCAGTTTAATCTTAGACTGTGGGAGGTTTTTTTTTTACTGTGGGAGTAGTAAAAGTGTGGAATCCCCTTTCACAGTCCGTAGTATCCAGTGATAGCATAGACAAATTCAAGAAACTTCTAGGTGAGTTTATTGGTTCACTAAATATGCAAGGATATGGGAACTACTAAAAGCCAATTAAATACAGAAAACACACACACATAGGTTGAACTGGATGGACCTGTGTCTTTATTCAACCTTACCTACTATGTAACTATGTCACCAATAGTGAAAGTGAATTTGAGTTACCACCAAAACAGGAATAGAGGTGAAATCTTCCAATGGGGACTCTAGTTCAGGTGACCCTGGTGACAACCATGGATTTCTCTCACTTTGGAGGGATTTCCTTTCACTTCCTGTTGTGGCTATGAAGCAGAAGGTAAAGGGAAATCTCCCCAATGGGACACAAAAGGCAAAAAAAACCTGTCAGGGATTATAACCCTAGCTCACACTACGCCATATGAAAAAAAAAATAGTTTGGGCTTTAATTCCACTTTAATTTTAATATGCCCAAAATATGGATGGTTTACAGTTCTTTGAAAACAAAAATCTTTAGCTTGTGCTTTATTTTGGAATAGCACAGTGAACGTTTGTGTTTTATTAGGATAAGGTTAACGTTTTGTGCTTTTTAATACCACTGTATTTTCTGTTAAGCAGCTACGCAGCTACAGCAATCCCTAATGTCTCCAGTAATCTTTCTCAAGGCTACATTTGTGCATTCAATGACTTGTTAAATAACTGTAATCATTCGTAAATATGGAACTTAGGTCAAAATTCCAAGACTAAGAAACATAAAATATTAGTAAAAGTGACTGCTTGTGCTCTTAGATGTAGATGTTATATATATCTTCCAAATGATTATACTTTATTTACGACTGGAAGGTGTCTTAGACAATTCCCTCTGTCCTCTTTTTTTCCAAATAAATGTAATCTTCACTGAACCAGACAGACTCCACGTTGGAAATGATCCAAAAGTAAAAGAACTTCACCACGACTGTTACTCTGTTACTTATGGCAAAAGCATTTGGAAGTCTGTCATTTTATATGCACTTGGGGTTATGAATCAAGCTACTAAAGTAGACATTTTGCCACTAACATTACTTTAAGCACCATTTATAAACAACATATTTTGTTTCTGTAGTCATACTTGAACCAGGCACTGGCATTTACAAGATTTATGCGTGGCCTGTGTAATGATAACTTCATGGACACATTAACAATAGGAATCTTGTAGGTCAGAAGGACTGAGTACAAAAGGTATCCTGTAGCTAAATCATCAAGAATGTATTCACCCATACTACACAGAGCAAAAGAAAAAAAGGAAACTTGTACTGAGGTATATTCAGGTTGCCACTGCTTACCCTCCTAAAATCCCAATTACCTGACTGTTTCTGGCACCTATACCATTTTAGTAAATAACCCTAGAGCGAGCATGGAGAAAGTTTTACCACAGTAGAGTCAGAACTACTGATGTACATGTTCATATTTCCAAGTTAGAAGTTTAACCGTGTTAAAGCCATTAGATCATTGTTACAGCCATGCAACTATTAACTTGAGAAAAAGGGGTCAGCAAAGGAGTCTTTGTATTATTTGGCACTATAGGTTTCCTTTAAGAACCTGTTATGGGCAACACAGCCATTTCTTCTTTTCTATACTTGCATACAAAAAGCCAATTTAAACCAATTCAATTCTGCTAGTATGGACACTTGAGGAAATGGCACAGGGATGCAGAATCCATATTGATGTACTGATTTATCATCATCTATACTAGAAACAGGGCTTCTTCCCAAGGATGGAGCTTACCACAGAGAATAGGTCTCCGGTAACATTTGATTTGGGAAGTTTCCTGGTTTTTAATCATAACTGAGATGGGGAGTACACTTACATAATATGGGTTGTCTGCAAACACATCACAGGCAGCAACACATATATGGCAATGTCAAAAACACTGTTGAAAAAACATTACATTCCCCACCTCTAGGACCTTTGTTCAGTTCACATGTAGCCTAAAGGAGCTGTAGAGGCCCTAGTACGGAATGTCCATTTCATCCTTATCTAAAAGAATTCATGCTATTTCAGTTGAAATATGAGACTGACAGCCCATAGGGGCAGGAGGGGAAGCTTATTTTCCATATGTTGAATGCAGCTTTCAGCAACAACTTTTCAGTACAAACTATACAGGTGACCAGTAAATTTATGGTGACGAGTAAAAGCATTTGTAAAGGCATTTAAAAAAAAAGTTTTGGATAGAGTGGGTAAGAGTTAGACCCTCTGCCATTTTTTTATGGTCTGTGTCCCCACTGGTGGGATTCAACCATTATTATTGTCACCAAAACAAAGGGTTATGGGAAATTCTAAACTTTGAAGTTGTCAGCAGAGCAAGAAGTGTGGGGAAATCTTCCAATGGGGACTAATGTTCTGATGATGACTATCTAAGGTAAGAATTCCCCTCAATTTGGAGAGACTGCCTCTCACTTTCTGCTACATCTCCAAGACAGGAAGTGAAGAGAATTCTCCACAATGCAACAGCAAAAAATAACCTGGCAGGTGTTTTAACCCCTCTCTACTCTATCCAAAACTACCAAAAAAGTTTGGCTATACACTGCAAGAATGTGCATGTGTTTCACTGGTACAAACAACCACTGACATTACACTGAAGCCATTGCTGGAACCTTCAACCTCTGCCTTAATACTTTTATGAGCATTTTTCTGTTGGTTTTAATCAAACTAAAATTGCTGAAGATTGGTAATGCCAAAATTGGCATTCCTAATACCTCTTTGGTATTCCAAGATTTGGATCTCTATGCTGGAGTTCAGAAGATGTAGCTATTATGATGGCTTTTAAAAATAACTGTCAACAGTCAAAAATGAAACAGCCAACAGATCACCACAACCAATACTATATTGTATAGGAAGTAGCCAGATCCACACAAATGCTGCTATTACATTGTCAGTCCACCCAAAACCGATTGCAGTCACCAGTTTATGCCTCTCAGGGATTGTCAGGAAATCTAAGTTACAGCAAGACCTATCTGCAATCTGCATAGGGTATTCATTTATTTTGTGCTACACTGCAGCAAGGCGATTGCAAACCATATAATGCAATGGGTTGAGCAAGAAACTCCAGGGTTTAAGTTTCTGTGCTGAAGTCTCAAAGAGAAATATCAGAACCACTACTGCTTTAAGGACCAATGATGTTTTAGGTAGTCCAAATTTTAAAAACATACTTCCCGTTGAGACATTTGCCTTTGTTCACTCCAAGTATTAAAGAAGAAAAATTAAACTAGCTGACTTTCTTTGCAGCTCATGCATATTTTATTATACTGACTAGTTTTGTCATAGAACTTCATCTCGTTTGGGCACTGCACAACACTATTTGGCTGATTCATTGTTCAAATTAAAAGCCAATAAGGAGACAAAGCAACTAATATCACTATGTAAATGCCACAGCCTATCCAGTACAGCATGAGGCTTTTTATGTTGGCCTTGGAAAGTAATAACGAAGTTTAATTTATTCTGTACTGTTTTCATAAGGATTCAGGTTTATAGGCATTTTAATGGGGAATGGCAGGTCTCCAGCAACTTAAGTCATATAGAGAGTAAAATGTCAACACTTTACAAGAAGGTGATAGCTTTTTATTGGACAATGTATTCTTTAAACAATAAAGAACCATAAAAACTCACCTATACTGTATAGTTGTAAAAATTACCTATACTATTTGACTGCAATAAAAAAATACCAAGTTCAGGTTATAGCTGCCGCTAACACGTTGAACTGCCAGAGCAAACAATGGTGCAATCACAAGCAGAGCTGTTGCCTAATATGTGTTATGATTACCAAAATCCTAGTTAAAGTAAGTTAGTCAATTATTATGTGTGGGGGATAAGCTGCATATAAGCAATTCCAGGTCCTGTTAATGTAACCTATAAGAGTTTATATTGCTGAATCAGGTGTGTGCATGAGTGTTGGATGTTATGAATATTTGAAAATGTGAGTGCTAATGTAAATCTGACTTGTACCAGCTTGGATTGCCACAACCCTGACATCACTGGTTTTACTGTTGACTGCAGACTGACGTTTGCCATATTAGAGGATCAGATTGTTTGAATATAATTAATCAGATTCTTTAATGACTCTCATACGGTACTGTGTCAGGCAATCACTTGAAAGGCTGGTGTCAGTATCTCCTTTGGACCAATAATATAATGATTTTGTTTTGGAACTTAATAAGATTGCTTATCAATGGCTGAAAAAAAATATTGTTTAGAGCATCAGTCTTGATGGCCAGCTAGTGTTTGAATGTGGCTTGCACCAAAGGCAATGAAAGTGCAATTATGGATGCATTTATCTGACATTCTGAATGCACGCGGGATCACATTAAATGGGGCCTGCAGTCACCTCAGTGCACCCTGTAGTTGGGTAATGGAGCACATCCACTGCAGTCAATGTGTGCAGTAAGTGACATAAATGGTTATATGGTTGCCTGTGGCTTTACTACACCTTCTAGTGCCAGGATTCTCTACCAGCTAATTCCCATGGCAGACATATTTAGAAGTGTACTGTACATGTGATTACCAGAGGTTGTTACCAAGTAAAAATTCAGGGACTTACACTAGTTATATTGTAAAATACATTTAATTGTTTTTAACCACTTGCCGTCCACAGCCATTAGTAAACGGCCGAACGGGAGTCTTGTAGGAGCAGATGGGCGTCTTAAGACGTCCTGCCCCTCCCCCTGCTTGTGTGCGGCGCGCAGCACGCACAGGAGTGGGGAAACTGTTAGCACTGTAAACAGCCAGCAATGGCTGTGTACAATAAAGCGATCAGGCATCTCTAGAGATGCCTGATCGCTTGTAGTAGCTGCGGGTGTGTGCCCCCCCCCGTACCGCCGCCACTGCCGGTCCCGAGATACGCTGTGCCTGGTGCGGCTGGGACCAGCACGGTGACTCTGTCACTGGAGATCAAAGGGAGATCAGTACACAGTCCCTAAATGCAGGAAGTGATGTATATTACATCACTTCCTGCATTCAGTGTCACTCTCCAGTGTCACTCAGTGTCACAGATGCCGGTGAGAAACTGCTGAAGCAGATCTCGGCTTCATCAGCTTCTCTGGGGGTCCCTAGGTGACATTAGGGGTCTTGGAGAACCCTGATGTCTCCGTAAAGAGGACCTGTTATGTGAATTGGCTATCACAAAGGGGGTTTCTTAGTCCCCTATGTGAAAGCAATAAAGTTCAGTGTAAAAAAAAAAGTTTTAAAAAAAATAAAGAAGCTTGAAAAAAAATTGTCACAAATAAAAAGAATGTCAAAAAACACAAAATGACAAGTCCTCCAGTAATCACATGTACAGTTACAGTACACTTCTGAATATGTCTGCCATGGGAATCAGCTGGTCCCCCCCCTCACATACACACGCAAACATGCGTCGGGTGTGCCTATGTGCGAAAATGACGATTGCGCCAATTACGCCGCACATGTTACATATCGCCGTGAACATTGGAGTGAGAGAAATAATTTTAGGGTCATTAATTACTAATATAGATAAAATAATCTGCGCTCTTGGAAAGATAAGGCTAAAAAGTTAAAATACTAATCCTAAAGCTGCTATGAATTGGTAAAATATGATGTGCAAGTGATAACACAGCGCTAAAGGTGGATTCCGTAAGAAAGTAGGTGTAAAATATAAATTAATATATTGCCTTGTTCTGGAGGTATATATATATATCCACCGAACTGGGGGACTAGTTACCTCCTCAAGGTGTATATATGTGTATATACATATAAGTGAATAACGTCCCAATGAAAAAATATCAAAAACAACTATGTATAAATCAAGTGATAACAAGGTGTCTAAACCTCATTTGTGTTGATAAATCTGAGCATAAACTTCTACGTGGATACAATGCAACACAATGTGAAAAAAATGTTAACAATAAAATTATCTCATAAGTGAATGGTAAAGAAGTGACAAATCCTCAAACCTTTGTGTCAAACCGTTAATAAAATAAAATTAACGAAAAACTATTGTACAGATAAAGTGCAAATAGTTCCTCCAAACTTCTGATTTGTGATGTGATTTGACAGATGACAATTAATTGCAAAGTGGGAGACTAATATAGATATGAAATAAATTGGATCTAAAGTACTCAATAAGACAAACTGAATGTGCAAACTAAATAAATAAAAAATAAAATATATAAAAATCAATTGAGTCCAATTCCCCAAGCAAACGAAAATAAATATAAAGTCCTTATAAGTTCGATCTTCCAATCAACCGTCCCCCAGGTAATCAGTACTCACCAGAATCAGTGAGTATATGTAATATAATCCCTCAGGAGCAGAAGGCTTCCAATCTCTCCGTTCCAATTCCCTCAAGAAAACACCCGACAGCAGATCGAGCACTTTCCAGCGCTTGTCCCTTGCAGTCTCCTTGGAGGTCCCGGCTCTCTGTTAAAGGCAGGTGCCGGCTCCTCTCAGCCGTGGGCAACAGCGATATTGTACGGTCCCAATCAGTGTTTTGTTTAGGGTAGTGGGAGAGAAAAAACAACCCTCATGGTGCGGTACATCCAACAAAGAATATTTATTAAAAAATAGCAACTTACATTAAAATTTCAGAACATCGGCCGGTCACATAGAAAAAGCCAAGATAACAAGCTTTCGCCTGAAAGCCATTAGCACAGTGCTTACTAGACAATGAAAAGATCTGCCCCTTGACGATTCGGTGGATATATATATATACCTCCAGAACAAGGCAATATATTAATTTATATTTTACACCTACTTTCTTACGGAATCCACCTTTAGCGCTGTGTTATCACTTGCGCATTAATTACTAATAACATGGTAAAAAAAACATTTTAATACAGCGTTGCAATTAAGAATAAATGTCAATCAAAGTACTGCAGCGCTGAATACTGAAAAATGGCCTGGCCAGGAAGGGGGTTTAACTCAGCTTGGTCGTCAAGTGGTTAATAAATACATAATTGCATTATTTGATGTTTTGTATACCTAGCCAGAGCCCAGCATTCTGATTGCTGTATAACAGCTCTGAATAACTTTAATTTCTATAGTGGTTGATACATTTGATGATCCTGCATCTGATTTAAATTGTACTGTTATTTGGAACCGTAATGTTTGTTTCACTTCTATATTTGTCAGACTTTGGTCAGTCATGTAGCACCATAACAACCCTTGCAGACTGAAAATAGTACCATCTGCACATCTGTTACAATATATACTAGGTACTGTTAAAACACTGTACTACCTGTACTAGGAGTCAAAACCAGGAACTCATCCATAAACTGACCCTTCTTTCTGATACATGAGAGTTCGTCAAGTACCTCGCCAAAATCACTCTGGAGCTGATAGAAGCATAGACATTAATTCTAGGTGTGAACAGGGCCAAAGTGAAAATATTCTCCTGCATGGTGTCTCTGCAAATAAAGCCTTGCTGTGTGCTAATGTAATACAGTTAAGCACTATAATGCCATCACTGGTAAAACGTCTTCATTACCTTTATAGCCAATCCTGCAGGTGTTAGCTTCTCCTCATTCCTCTCACTTAAACAGTCCTCCCCCATAAGTGATGTAAGGTGCTGCAGGCATTCGGCATGTCCCTGGGATGCTGCAATATGCAATAAATTGTTTCCATTTTCATCATGAATTTGGTCCAAATTATCTACAGCGATGTGAGGCTGGGGAGATAAAAAGGGAAAACATCATGAATAGTCCAGCACTGAGAAAGAAACCTGCAAAATGCCAAGATCAGTTCTCCAAAAGTCACATTACCATTAACATTAAAGTAAACCTAAACTGAGAATGCTAGTTGCTGAGATGTTTCTGTCTTCAATATGCGCTGACATGGATTAAAAAGTCAGAATATTGATGTTAGTGGATCACCATGGCAGCCAAATAAATGCAATTGCAGCCTTCACATTTTCTTGACTGCACCAAATGAGCTTATGCTTAAAGGAGAACTATGGGGTTAGGGCTTTTCCCCATAGTTCTCCGAAGGGCAACGGGAGGATACAAACTAGCGTCTGACATCTCTCCATTAACACACAATACTTGCATGTCCATAAAACCAATTGGATAATTGGATAAACATCTTCAGAATTTATAACATGCCTACACATAGGTCTGTCTTCTGAGGCTTATGACAGCCTTTAGTCTCATGGAAAAACTGACAATATCTGTGTATATCTTCAATTTGGACAGTTCTGGGAACTCTCAAGTCATTTATGCACAAAAGCATACAGTGCAACACACTTTACTGTCCATCTATGTAAACACAAGAGAGCGATAACTGAACCTGAGATTAGCTTGCACAATGTCTGACACTCACAATGAGATAACACAATATCTGCCTGAGTGACAGAGTGTTGGCATTCAGCTACATGATCTCTAATACTTTCTTTTTTATAGACAAAACTTTACTGATATGGGCAGTTTAAGAACAGCAGTTACTTTGTGCTTCTTTTACACAATTAAAGTCACTAGTTGCTTAGCTTCATCATACTTTTATGACTCAATGGTTTTAACTGGTAAAAACTTCATTTTTGCCAGCATAAAAATGTATCTAAATAATAAAGAAAACTGGGTCATCGTGGAAAACCCAATACGGAAAAATATCTTCCATATACAGTATATTAAGTCCATAATTGTGTTTATTTATTACAGTAGAATGAAATGAAAGTTGCAACCAGATCTGTTGTAATACATCTAAGATTAGAGAATGTTGACTTGAGTGTGGCCAGTTGTCATGGGCAAACCCCTTATTATTGATTTCCACCTGTTGCTGTTATTAATGGCCCCAATCCATTGTATTCTTACGTGCTAAAACCTTTGTGCAGTAGAAAATTGGAATGCACATTTTATTTTTTTTTGTAAATTCTTTTTATTGGATTTTCATGCATAACATGGTATCGTGCCTTCACAGCCGTGAAGGCACACAGTTCAGTACATCATATACAACCAAACCACATCTAACATACATAACAACCCCAATATAGGGACCTCTCCCGTCCCGATGCTCCCTCCCCCCACCCCCCACCCTAAACAATTGTGTGTCCTCCCAGTACCCGCCATCCCAAGCGAAGTGTCTGCCTCACAAACAGGAATACATAGTCCATTCGGTTGGAAAACAGCAGCTATGTGCACACTTATAATATTACTTCAGATTCCCATTGCCAATTTACTGTAGGGGTGATCTGAAACACGAGTCTTCCACCCCAGACACCCGCGTCTCAGCCTGTGAGAGTCTGCCCCTGATCTTATCTAGATCATGTCTGATCAATGTGCATTCAACCGCCAAATGATCTATTTTTGCAGTGAGGGCGATTTTGCAGCCCTCTATGGCTTCCAAGATGGTTTTTGTTTCCACTTTTACAGTACCTGGGGCATTTGCGGTGTCCAGAGCATCCGAATTGGCCTCTGCAGGATTCTCAGCGCCTCCCTCCATTCCACAGGCTGAACCGGAGCACTTGCAGGAAACAGGAGATGAGGACAAGATGGCGCCGGACAAGCGTGGGGCCGCTCCCTTTGCTTTTTTGCCTCGTTTCGGAGTGTCGGTACGTTTGCCGGACCTGGCGGTCATGTCACCCTGCACCAGACACCCACCGGAGTTCAGGTGAGTATAAGTAGGGCTGAACTGACAGGATATCGAGCGGATTTCGTTAGTGCAGCGACGGAGCTCCTCCAGACACGTCCGCGCTGCTTCACATCCTGGCCACGCCCCCCTGCACTGTCGAATGCACATTTTACTGAATGCATTCTGACCGGTCACTTTGGGCTACTGGAAATAAAAATCCGCATTAAGAATAAGACCTTTTTTATTAAATAACTGTATGGGCTTTCGGCAGCTTTGTGAATAACCCTGATTGACTTTCTTACAACTTGGACAGCAAAGTAGGATATGGTTATGAGCCTCTAAATTTTGCTCGACAGCAACTTATTTAACCACCCTAATACCAGTATTTTACACCCTTTCCTTTCCAGGCTACTAATTGCAGCCAGTGTTTGCTCTTTAAAATTGCTGTGATTGGTTCTCAGAGACATTCTGATTGGCTCATTTGATTCTTTTGATTCTTGGGAGCTGCTGGGATAACGCATGTGCATTACAATCAAGAACCTTTTAAATGTTCCCTCAGAGCATTGCGCCCTGACTGACAGTTTAATTACAATGGTCATTCACAAGGAGATGCAGTGTTTGCAACTCACCTATGTGGAAGGAAGCACAGTCATTCAGTCAGTGAAGTCTAAACACACAGGATGACGATGGAAAGACAGTAGTATAAGTACCCATACTGCTATCTTCAAAAGTTCCTCCTAAAAAAAACCCCAGCTTGAACATGCAAACCATACAAACTTCACCATTGTGGAGTAATATTCGGGGGCTGCATGTTACCGCAACACACCTGTGAATGGCAACCCAATGCACTGTTCAGTATAGGACAACGTACAGTGCAGCACTTCACACATTCATGCATTGTGTTGCTAAAGAATGTGTCGTTTTCTGATTCATAATGAATTGCATAATTAATAGGTTGCCTTAGGGCAACACATGTTTATGGTCATGAAAACATGAGTTAAGGCACTGAGAAAGAAGGAGCGCAAAAGTGTGAATCCAGCCTATCAGTTGATGTTATACAATCTGTGACAAATAGGTGTATAAGTGAAACGCATCAACATAATTTTCACTTATATGCTGAAATTCCTATAGTGACCGACATCACTAAATGCCAATATTCAAAATTTCTAGCAGCATGCCGAAAAAAGGGCTAAATATCAGTTTCACAGGAGCAAAACTGTGGGAAAAGTGGAAAAGAGATTTATCAAAGCACAGATCTCATAAACATTAAAGTCCAGATATGTGAAACACCACAATGGTATCACACATGAGGAATTATCGCTTCATGCTGTGCATTCATGGAAATGATTTAGTTTTGTAAAAATGTCTGAAATAAATCATGACTCTTGACAGCCCATCATTAACAAAATAGGCATGATTAGTCTTTTCATTCAGGTCTACTGTGACATGCGCCTGAATGCTATACACTGTTTCATTATATCCCTCTTCAAATTACAAAAGCATGGAGATGCTGAAAGGTTGCACATAGGGGTGTTTTATCACTCATACCATTTGTAGTCCAAAACTAGATACTCACACAAGGCCTCATGCAAGGAAATGTCTGAGCTTATAACATATATTGTTACTCTTTGCAAGTAGATTCTCCATTTTAGGTTTTTATAACTTTGATCTGACTGGTTGCTATGGGCAACAGGAACAGATCTTCCTACAGACACTTGGGCCTATGACAATCACTATGCCTCAGTAGTGATGGGAAAATCTACCATTATTTGATTCTTGGGTTTGTGAATCTTCAAAATTTAGCTAAAAGGCAAATCCCATTGCAATCTATGGGGGGCAAATCTTGGAGTTAAAATCTGGTCTTTTTTATGGGTAATGGGCAAATTAATGTAACAAAAGACACTGGAATCTGAGAATTACCATGAGGGACAAATACCAATGCATAAAAAAAATTAAAAATACAGTTCAGCGGGTCCTTATATATGGCTTTGAGGACAATAAAAATACAAAATAATTTACTAGAGAAGGTGTTTTACTACAAGAATTAAAGCAAATTTCAACTTTGCTGCTGGGGACCAGGGTTTCTGGGAAAAGGTGCAAGTATGAACAGCATATTTGCACATAATGGAAGACTTACCTTCCAAAGCATCTCATATCAGCACTGAGATAACAGTGATGTCCCTTGTCACTCCATTGCTGCTGCTAATATCTTCACCTGCACTACTTCTGGGATCTGAGTCTTTGGTCATCTTGACTAGCCAACCCAAGGCAATGCAACTCCCGTGCATGCATGCAGGAATAATTTCAGGCAAGTGCCAGGATTGTACACAGCAGCACATGCATGGCTCAGTGTACATGCACAAAAACAGTTTAAAAAACATTGCTGGCCCACAAACTGTGCGCAGATGACACAACAGTGTAAAATTGGCCAGCATAAGGACAATTTTAAAAATCAAGTTTAGGCCCAGATTTAGTTTAGGTTAGGCTTGGGCTTTACTACAAAAATTAATATACTGTAGAGGATACAACTCTGTAAAATTGACCAGCAGCAGGACAGTTTTAGTGAGGGATAGTAGGCCTAACTGGTGTATGCCAAACTTATATTTTGTCTATGGCAATAGGGGGTGCATTCAATTTGAGTGATATAATATAAGCTGATTTCAAAGGATGCAGTCATGTGCTGCAAACAAAAGGCAGCTTAAAGTACAAATAGCCAGTAACAAATGAATGCTTCACTGTAAGCACCTCAAAAGGATCCATCAAGAAAAAAATAAAAATTTAAAAGATGCACAAAAGAAGTAAAAACCCCAAAATACCACCCCTGAAACAAAATCTAACTTTTTTAAGGGAAGACTTACAGCAAGACTTGCAACAACAACCAGTAAGCTAAAATAAAGGCCCTATGAACATAAATAAATAAATAAATAACAATAAACCCCTAAAATAAATGAAAAACCCAAAACAGCCCCCGAGTCAATTTTTTAAATGGAATGCTTGCAGTAAATGCAAAAACGTTTGCTATGGACAGGAGACCAGCTAAATGTGACTGATGACATCAAATCAGCCACAAAATAAGTTGGAACACAAAAAAGACCCCAATAATAAGAAAAAAGGCAGCAAAGGGGTTGATTGCCCAATGACCTAGTAATCTGAATTAAAGTACAGTTTCTTAACTGACCCTGATCTCCCCCTATACAGTTGGTCAGCTTTCCCTACAACAGCTTCCAATTTACTTACACGATGGCTGCTCTGTGCTCCCATCCCCTTTTATAGTGAGGGGACTTATTTATCGCACTGTACATTATGTGCTGTACATTTAAAAAAATCTCAGTTCTTTCCCTGAATTCATGGCTGAAACTTGAAAACTGCCATTACACTGAGTCCAATGTGACTGGCTCAGCTTCTGGCAGGGGCACTCTCACTGCCCAGTAACCAAGAGACAACAAAGCAGTTTCAAGACAGTCTAGGATGAAAACCAGAAGAATCATTAAAAAAAAACAACAGGATACTGAATCTCATGGGGACTGACTTGAATCCTTTTCTCAGACAATGCCAGTAAATTTAAACTCACCACCCTGAGTCTTGTCACATGCACAATGACAGCACATCTGTTCTGTATTTTAGGGCACAGTGGTCCGATTGAAAGGACATTGGAGAAATAGAGAGTTGGTGGAAAGACCTGAGGACTCACACTGAACTAAAAAAAAAACATCAGTGGAATACAGTGTTAAAATTAGTGTCCTTTTAACATTGAAGGAGAACTATGAGGCGAGTGAAAATCACTCATCCTCATAGTTAGAGCCGACGTGTGACATTGAAACTGTCACACATCGGCTCTACTGAATGGGAAGTGAGCGAACACATACCGTCGCTCGCTCACTCACTGATCATCTCCCTCCAGTGTCAGTCACTGCTCCCCGCAAGGATTACCCCCCTCCCCTCTCCGATCCTCCAGCACTGACTGGAGGAACGGACGGGGAGGGGGCGGGCACAGTTGGCTCCAGATAGACAGATATCTCTGTCAATCAGCCAGCGGTGTGGATCTCAACAGTATATTGTCGGGATCTGTCCCAGCTGCGGCGCTCTCGGTATATAGCGGGCAATATATACTGAGCTTTGGGTTGCGGGAGGATGTTAGTATATGTCCTCTCATGACCCTAAAGAGAACTATGGGATAAAAAGGTTACCCCATAGTTCTCTGTTAAGTACTCGGGTCTACAGCACTTAATAAATACTCCACCTCAATGTGTGGCACTTGACAATTATGTGCCCAGTAAGCTGTTGGGTGGAAGTGGTTGTATTCCACAACATGTACAAAAATGGAGCACTCGAAAACACTTGTGGCTGATAGCTTAGATCACTCCACAGAATGGCTGCTTTATTCTGGTTCCTGGGAGACACTGGCATAAGGTGAAATCTGATAGGTGTTAAAAGCATGTTGTGCCCTTGTATTTAGACATCACAAGCCTTTAGTGCAATGATCAAAATGTGAATGGCATCTTGGAATTTTACCTAAACTAATGGACATATTCCAATGCAGAGCAATGATCTATGTGCAAAGTACAGCAATTTAGCAATGACTCACTTTACTGAAGTCAAAGCAGTACAAGACAATCTTTGGTTACTTTGGGGAATACATTTTGTACTCGTATTGTTTTACTAAATAAACCCATAAATTCACCTTTTAATGGTACGTTTATCCTACCTTTGCAGTATCCTAGTTATTATTACTAGTGCTATTACAGTACATTTGGGGGACAGGGGTATAATAGACATTCATTTGTGAATAATGAACCAACACATTTCTAAACAACATTGACAAAATAAAGTCTCCAGCTTCAAAGAACTATACAGCTAGCAGTGAATACATGTCACATCATACTGACCTCTTTATTTTTGTTTCCATACTTTCTAATTAGCATTGAATGATGACAGCTCTGCATTTAGAGCACAATGGGCTCCACTGGTGATTTCTTTCCTCAACTGTTCCTAGTTATGTGACCGAAATTCTGCTATGGCAACAAACCACAGACATACCATACAACTGGAGTCTACATAAGGGACAAAACTGAATAACATTTCCAGCAAAGACTGACTTTTTTCACTATGCTCTGGAGAAAAGATCTGCTCTAATCAAACAACTATATCAATAAAAAGTTCTCTGTCAAACAATTCTAAAACAAATGGAAAATGACTCACGTTAGACAGGATCATGGCTCATTTGTAAAATATATAATACCATGTGTCTGAATTACTGCAGTTTTTCCTTTATTGTATTTCAAAGAAAAACATACAACCTGAACATAATAAATGGAATTTTATCCAAAAAAGGAGGTAAACATATGATATCCTAAGTGTGTCTAGGGAAGTAAATTTACCTTAGGTTAAGTTGGATGTAGCTTGTTAAATCTCTGTTGGTTTTGACAGCATGATTTTATAACTGAACCTGCATACCATGGTTTCAGTGGCGCAAAATATTAGGCAAAAAAAGATAATAGTTAAGCTGATAAAGCTGGAGTCTCACCTAGCCTAATCTCCTATCTTATTAGTTTCTCATTCCTATGTTCTCTGTATACTCAAACCATAAGAGACTTCCTATTGACTGTGGGTGGTTTGATTCAGAACATATTTTTTCCTCCATGTTTAGGGTTAAATGTGGGTGATATAAGTAGTCCAGATTGGTGTTGGTTGCCCATATATTTCCAGGGACAAGAGGAATGAATGTCTCTATATGTGCCAAAGCAGTCCTCAAATTAATGCACATCCCATAAAAATTATATAGATAAGCACCTGTCTTCTGACTTTAAAATAAGCAGCAACCCACATACAGACTGAAATTACAACAGAGAAGACCTAGAATGTCTTGGTTCTATAGATAGAGTGCATCTGTATGGGTATTACCTAAAGAGTATCTATAATAGCTGTATTACATTTATTTTAAAGGCAAAGTTATAGTGGTGTTTTGCCTCAATGTGCAAGTATACAATATGAAAAAATATGCAGTAGACGTCTGCTATACATGCACATTTCCCATGTTTTATCCCTTCAAAGACCCTGCAAGTACAAAAAATAATGTAGATCTGCCAGAAATGCACTCTAAGCTAAGGTCTTAAGTCCTGTTGTGGGCTGACAACACACAGCATGATGGTGGAATGAGTGTCAGCCCTGCCCACTCGTTTCTTGCTAAATTACTTTACCAGTTCCACTCTCAGATCTTTTATTAATCAAAACCCTTGCCTCAACCCCTAATAATAACCCCTAAACCCTTACCTTAACCTAACTCCGAACCCTAAAACTGAGCCCTAAACCCTGACCTTAGCTCTCAACTCTAATAATAACTCTTAAACCCTGATCATTACCTTAACTCCTAACCATAATACTAACCCCCCAAAAATGCGAGGGGGGAGGGGCCGTGGTAAATTCTATGAAATATTAAATGAAATCGGATGTATTAAAAAAAATAAATAAAACACAAGTACAGGTGGATCTCCTCTGCAGAGTTTAAAAATAAAAAGAACAATGGTTTAATATCACTTGAACTCCTAACCATAATACTAACCCCTACACATTTACCTTAACCCTTACTTGAGTTCCTAATAATTTTGTAGTCCAAGATATGAACCAGGAGAAAACACAGGGGCAGCACAATAAAATGCTTCAAATGGTATGTTAAACAGACCAAAAGGGAGCAGAAAGACACCAGACTGGATACCAAAGGGGGATTTCCAAAGTGTTATTACTCTAACAAGTGATCAGTTAAATCAGCCAAACCATTTTCTTGGACTGGCTGTTGACCACTATGCATACAGCCATTACAGGAACATGCCAATGTCCTATTGTACATGTCATTTTGGTAAATATCCTCTGATGACAAAGATGGAAAACTTAATTTCAGGGAAATTGTTATTTCACATGCAAATGTATCTGAAAATGTTTAAAAAGTGAATATGAGCAATCCAAATTGAGCATAAAAAACATGCTATAACAATCAGTATATCCAGATATATAAATAGCTGTAATTACATCCAAATCTTGACTTGTTTTCTGGAATCTGAGACTGGAAACTTCCCCATCTACCTTCCAAGCACTCTGATAGAAAACCACTGAGACTACCCATCACATTTCATAGGAAGTAGGTGGAAAGGAGGGAGATAAGCTGAGCTTTTGCAGGGAGATCCATGATTTTCAAATAAATTCAGCTGCCGGTATCTCTGGAAGCAACTCCTGTGTAACCTTTTTATCATATTCACAGTATGAATTGTACAGGTTTGTGATTCACTTTAAGCAAATATCATCTTAAAATGAAGTGAAGACACTTAGGCCTGGTTCACACTGAGCATTTTGTAGTGCTTTTTCTGCCTTAAAAAAAACGACCCTGTTCATATCTGAGCACAACCTGTTCCAGCTTGTTGCTGGGAAAAGTACTTTTTTTTTGCATATTACATATCGTTTTGGCCCCATAGACTCAATAGGAAATGCTTAAATATATGCGAGTTTGCCCATTACCATCAATGAGCTACAATCTGCTCACATAAAATGCGTAACTTGATTTATGCACGTAAAAAGAGCAAGAACGTGCATCAAAATGCGCAAAAACGCTGTCGCCTAGGTGTGAACCCAGCCTTACACTGTCCATGGTGCTGATGCATGCCATGGACAAGCAGGTTTTGCATACAAGTCTATGGGAATGTAACCTCACTTGAAGCAGGTCAAACACAGGTCAAAAGGAGGTCAACTGCAGGTCAAATGCAAATTAATTCTAAATTCATACTGATATTAAACTGATGCCTTTGGCACAAGCCCAAAGCCTGTCTAGACAAGCCATCAGAATGGGGGTTACATTTCGAAAATTTCCAGCAGGTCCAATTATGCACATTTATCTCCCCACAAAATTCTAAAATGATATTTACGCAGGTGAAGTTTTTCTTTAAATTCTTTCAGTTAGAAGAATCTGTTTACAACGGATCATTTGCTGGCCAATGTCAATTTATTCCGCAAAAGGATTTCACAACTTTCTGCTGAGCGTAAGAAACATGCAGTGACTTACAGTCAGGAACTCTACTATAAATACCTCACTGGGTACTCTAAACGTCAAGTTTTACTAGAGTTAAACTAATGTATGGTATTCCTGTAAAATAATCATCCAAGAAATGTTTCCCCCTAGGAAAACAGCATGTTACCATATGTTTCAACCCCAAACATATGAAGACCAGAGTATAAGCAATAATAAACTAGACAAAACACTTATCAGCGTTTTAATTACTGGAATCCAATTGGCAACAAGTTTACCCTGCATGTTTAAAATCCTAGCCCTCCTTTAATTGTGATAAATTGCTGGAGAGTCAGAGTCCGTACACTGCAGACTACACAATTGTTCCCAGTGCCTTTTATAGCTGGCGCAGCTAAAATTAATAAAACATGCTTATCCCTAGAAAATTGCAAAGAAAACACTTATCATTCATGTGAACAAAATATGATTACACACACTTTGTCATTCTGATCTTTCTTGGATTAACTTCTTCTGTACTCACCAAAAGGTTCTATCCCCATGCTGTGATGTGTAGTTCCACGTGAACAAAGGCCCCCAAATGCCTAAAGCTGAGCATGTTCAAGTGTACCTTATAGGGGTGATGGTAAATGATATTGGCCCAGCTATTGTGTGCCAGCTTGTCAAACAATAGCTGGACACTTAACAGCTCTGGGACCTTTTCCATCTGATAAAATTGTTTTTATATGACAAAGCACTAGGCAAAATTGTGAGAGTTTAAATCTAAAAGACTACTATTACCTTTAAAATACCACAATTGCAAGCCACAACATTTGCTGGAGGATTTTTAAGTTCACCTTTTGTTCCTTAAAGTCTAACTCTGGCAAAACGAAAACCGCTCCCACCCTCCTCTAAATTTCATATGTATGCCGTCACTGCCTCTGTGACGTGGACACTTCCTATTTGTGGTGGCGACACTTTCAGTAGAAAAGGTCCTCTCACATCGTTTCACAGGCAAAAGAACTATACAAGGTCCGAAGAGGTATCGGCCCCTGAAGAGATAACTAATGGGGAAAAGTGTCCGAACCCCCAGGGCAGCAAAGAAGCTTTGCACATAAAGGTAACTGTGATTTTGAAGTGATTCCACCATGGGGTGGGCTAGGAACTTTCACAGTTCAGCTTCAGACTTGCAGCTGAGCTGTTACTTGTAGTTCTTCAAGTATATACATACCTCTTACCCCCTGGTTCTGCAGGCATGTAGAGCTGTGCTGGTGTTTGTAGTCCTCCAGGCATGTGCTCTGAACCTGGCTCACTCTTGCACCTGTCTGCAAGCTTTAGGCGTCAGCCGACCTCTCCTGCTGTTTCTTATGCAGCTTCTCGGCCAATCAGTGCATTCTGCTGGTGGCCAATCCTGTGGTTCCTCCCTCTTACTGTCCCTATTTAAACTCAGGGCAGCGAACGGCACGCGGCCCGAGCAACGGTTTCCCAAGCCAGATGCCGAGTCCCCCATTTGTGATTTACCCTGTATTCCTGGAAGTTTTCCTGTGTACTGAACCTTTGGCTTGTCCTTGGAAATCCCTGTCTACTGTCTGCCCTGTGCTTCGCTTTTGTCCTTGGAAATCCCTGTCTACTGGCTGCCCTGTACTTCACTTTGTCCCTGGAAGTCTTTAGCCTGTCCCTAACCTTTGATTTGTACCCTGTACCTATTAGGTGCGTTGGGTGGACCTGGGGGTTGTGACCTGGGGTCAGCACGCAGCCAAGCCCATCTCCCGCATCAGGAGCTCTGGTGAATACCGTCTGGCTCTTAGATTCCACATCCTGGTGGACCCGATGCCACCTAATCAGCATTGCAGCACCCTGCCTTGTATTAGAACTTCCAGCTTAAGCTGACTTCCACTGCCTCATTCACATACCTGCTCTGCTCCCTGCTTGTACTCCAGCTCTGGGAGTCGTCACCCTACACTGCTTGGACCCTTTTCTCTAAGTGTCCCTGCCAGTGTAGTGGAAAGGGTCCACATACCTGACTCCTCCAGTTTATACCTGTGAGTCCCAATCCATGACAGGAACATGTGCTTGCAAACAACACTGAAGAGTAAAGTAAGTCATGCACAATGCACTATTAAAATTTCATGTTGCCTCGAGTTGGGTTGCAAATGCTAATAATTTTAATTAACCTGTAGCTGAGACAGCTACATTCACACTGCTATAAAGGACAAGCATGTTTATTCCTTCCTTGCAACAGCAGTGCAAGTGCAGAAATCCAGAGTGATAAATGAAGAAAATAAATGAAGAAAAAAAAATCTTTCACTGGTCTGATGCCAGTAAACTGATACCTAGTTGGGCATAATAGGTAAGTGTCCTTCACATATGTGACTTTCTTTGGCTTTGCTTTATATAATGAGTCTGTACAGCCAGCGCTGTACTGACTGTAATAATAATAAATGTACATCAGAGAATCACACACTGTCCTGAAGGAAGGCAGCAATCCAGCAGAACTAACCTAATTTTGTAATGGATGATCTAATCTTACTCCTATTAAATTGCGTTGTTGGTGCTCTTGTTACTGGGGTAACACGCACTTGTGGAATCTACGCGCCAAAGTTGTTGCTAATGAAATACTTTGCATGGATCGTGGGACATTGTAGGCTTTATTTTCCTGCTCCTGGCTTTGAATGGTAGCTACAAAGAGCTGGCACAGAGACCTTGTGAATACTAATGAAAGGACAACAGGCAGCCCGGTGTTCCCACGCTGAGCCAATGACAGGGAGCTGAGAGGAACAAGGCTGATCTTCGACTGGGATGAAAACAAGCTGAAGAGCTGACAAACTGTAGCACTTCATGGAAATAAATGGATCTGCAATGTTGCTGAATGTATTACTCCTTGCAGTGATTAGCACTGGTAAATAGGTTAGAACATATGCATCAATTTTATAACAAAAGACTTTTAACAGGATCCATTCACTTTCTATACACAATTATATGTGAATTAAAATAAAATGAAGTTGACTTCTGAAAATTACATCAAAGGAAACGTTAGGTATTTGCTGAAGTCAAGCATTCAGACTTTACGTGGCATTCATACAGGATTACACATGATAGGTGATTGGCTGCTTTTCTATGTTCCAGTCTACATAAATCAGGCTGACATAATGAACTGTTATTGTGAATGCACAGCCACCATTGTGAGCACTACAGCTGTGTCTTAAATGAAGCAGCTCGTTGATAACATTCAAGCAATTTCATATTATAATCAGCATTCAGTTTACTTACCAACAGAGATATTTGTCCTTCTTTAACAATATTCAAGATGCTCTTGATTTTTTTCATGTCTTCTCCTTCGGAGTAGCTCCAGTTCACATTGCCGTTTATGCCATCTAGTTGTGTGTCTGGTGCTGGCAGGTGGAATGGCCGAAGCTGGCAGTTAGGCATGCTTTTTTCAATCTTCTGTGCATGGGAATCAGACAGAGCCCTATTGAGGAAGCCCTTGTTATAGCAATCAGGTTCGTGGACTGAGCCGCACTGAATGCTAGACTGGGAATGCTCTAATCCCCCAGATGAATGCCTGCTTGGATAGAGGACAGCGGGCTGAGCTGAGTTTTTAACAGGAGACAATACACAGTACTGAGTGGCAATGGGTGGCAGGTTCTCCAGGTCCCCCTTGGGACCAGTTTTTCCTTTAGATATTGGGTTTATGCTGGAAGTCCTTTTTTCCGAGGCTACCTTGGTAAACAAAGTCATAGGCTGGCTGGATTTGATGTATGGCACATCTAAAATCTCATCCATATCAAGGTCATAGTGTTCAAGTTCACCAAGCAAAACACTCGGCTCAATGCTCTTACATTTAAAGCCACTGTCTTCTTCGGGACCTCCATCTTTTCCAGTAGTTTTGCCAGATTCTCCATTCTTTTCATTTTCTTCCTTTTCCTCTTTTTGATCATCACTTTCATTTAGTTTTGGACTCTCTGGCTGATGCTTCAAGGGGGAGACCCTCTTAACAGGCCGGAACTTACTGTAGATATCTGCAATTCCGGTTGGCTTTTGTGTGTTTCCGATGAGAGCAGACACTCCACAGTTCCAGTTAGCGCTGGGAACTAGAAAGTCACCAGAAAAGACATTTGTTAGTTAATGGGATACAACATTTGTGATTTTTGGCTTATGTTAACTGCTCCTATTTGCTTAGACTGACTTAAACTTAGAACTGAAGGCAAAATGTGTTTTTTTTTTTTAGATTTAGATAGAGTAAGGGAGGGTTATAACTGCTGTCAGATACTTTTCACTTAGTAATATGAATGTTCACTGAACTTAGTAAATAAGATACCGTTGAGTAAATAAGATGCAAGTTGTGTTCAATTTAATCAGCCAATCATAAGCTAGCAAAAATCTGATTTTTTAATTTTCATCACACATGATAGGACATACAAAGTGACCACAGGTTCACCTTATTTACTTTCATTCACTTTGCTAGATGAAACACCTCTATTTATTTAATTTCTTATTCTTAAATTGACCCTAGTGACTTAAAGAATGTAAGCCACAGGGTCAGCCAGGCAATTAGCATTTTGATGAGTGGTCAACAATGGTCACCTCTATGTTTCTCTCATGACATGTTTGCTTTGAGGAGTTCTGGCAAGAAAATACAACTCAATGCTACATAGTAATATACTCAATAATTAACTTTTCAGTTTAGGAACCAAATACATTTTATACACTCAATAAACAAGATGTTACTCTCCTTTGTTTATTAATAAAGAAGCATGACTAATTACAAAATGTTTTCAATATAAAAAAAGGGGGTACCAAGGACCAAATACCATTCTGACATGTGTACATGGGATGGTATCACCATAGCTAAAGGTTGGAACATAGGGAGGCCCTTTGCTATATAGACAGCAGTCCATATTCGCATCAGCATCAGGCTATTGCTTTCACAGGGGTTCCCCAAACAATATGTCACTTTATCAAACAACATCCTGGCACTGATCGTTATCAGGTGGTTTGGACCCTCCAGTTAGTGTCCAGTAAGAGATCTGGAAGAAGAAGGGGAGAGTGTTTCTAGTGGGGTGTAAATTGATGCTGCTACTCTTTGTCTTAGTAAACATGTTTATCTCACCTTACGCAAGACAAGTAAAATATAACTCCACTGCCACCAAAAAAAAGGAAACAAAGTAAGCATAAAATAAAAGTCTCTTCCTCACCTCCCTCTCACCAATATAATACAAGTTAAAAAGAATACATTTGGACCTTATTATCTTACTAATCCTGTGCTTGGTGTCCTCTTTTTTTTCAAAATTGCTCATTCATTTTCTTACTCTTCCGCTTTAAGATATAGAATAAATGAATCACATACAGATTCCTTATAGTATTGAAGCAAATGATTCTGCAATATCCTTGCACTCTTTGTTCCACAATCTAGATAATGTACTTATAAGTAGCACTGGAAAGAGATCAGAAACCCCAAAGGCCATTATCTGTTTTGGGTAGAATTCTTTAAAAAGATGGTTTACAAACGTTTGGCTATGACATTTTTGACAATGTCTCAAAATATGTTATAGGCACAAGTGTGAAAGGCAGAACATTGTATACTGCACTTGCAAGTCAAAGTACTTGCGTTGTTTATAATAAGTAAAGCCAAATATTGCTGAGCATGTGCTTTTCAAACTAGATGCTCTACGGCTCATGCTTGCTGGACAAGTTTTAGTCTTAAAAGAAATATATGAAAATACGCTCTACCCTTTTAAGGAGTTCTGGAATCGAAATCCAAAACATTGCTTAGCTACATTATGGTGACTCATTCATTGGCTTAGAAAACAAAAAAACATTAGACACAATCAGTAAACATGGCTTTTAATTCTTCTTTGTTTATGTACAGACTTTATAATGATAATTTAATATAAATACTGATACATTTCCAGCAGCAGATATTTATTTAGTAATAGGGTTTACATCTGGAAGTATGAAAATAACTGGCTGGAAGCACAATGGACTAAGAAGTTTAAAATAATTTTTGCTTTCTAGATATCCAACATACAGTACAACATAGTGCTTTAATCCATAATGCATTTTATGGTACATTTGCAATCATTACTTAAAAGGAGAACTATGGGGTCAGTGCTTTTCCCCATAGTTCTCCTCAGGGTCACGGGAGGACATAAACTAGCATCCTCCTGTGACCCAAAGCTCAGTATACCCTGTCTCCAGACTCAATAATTTCTGAGTCACTGACCTAGGACAAGTATGCGGCAAGAAAAGTTAGAACTCCTGGTTCTCATACTTGTTTTAGGTCAAAAACTAAAAGTACTCAAGCATTAGGATTAGAACAGCAACCAGACATCTATCGTTTTAACCAAAAGGATAACAGTGAAAGACTACATATTTCTTCAGTACACGTTTCCTTTACTAGATAAGTGTGATTTTAGCAGACATATTTTACTGCTACTCCTACAGGGGTTTGGTCATAATTTATACCTACCTGTAACCCTGCGCTCCAGGGCTCTCCATTACAGTACCTCTAGAATGCATGCCTGTATAGCCAGGGGTATGACCCATCCTATGCATCTGCCTCATGCCAACCATAGCCTGTAGCTATGGTTGGTCATACGAGTAAGTGCGAGCATACACACATTGCTATGCACGTGTTAGCTTGCATGGACACACACATCTCTGATGCTGGCTGTGCTAACTGACTTGGAGGGTATTTAAATACCTTTCTTTCCGGAGACTGACCCTGTGTTTGATCACCAGCTACCCCACAGCTAAAGCACTATAGTACTTACCTTTTAGTTGCCTGTCTGTTGCCAACCTGGATTGATCTGACCACTCCCCCACCTGCCTTGACCCCTTCTTGGACCTGACTACTCTCTCACCTGCTGCCTGCCTCGACCCCCGTCTGGACCTGACAACTGTCTTGTATGCAGCTGTGCAAACAGTCTCCACACTGTAGCCTTAGAGCTACTATCCTGGGGGCTGCAAAGTGGTGCCAGTTTGCATCAAAGAGATCACTGGCCCATCTCCACCAATAAGAGCACTGGTGAAGGTCAACTGTCACTTAGACTCCACATCCCAGATGAGCCTGCGTCACCTGCCCGGAGGCACCACAACACCCTCACAATGTCACTTGCCTTGTTTTATTCAGCCTTTAACCCAATCTCTTTAAAATTGTACCATCTATACATGCATACCTGTACTCTATAAAAATAAATGAAGCCCATGGTGTGCACTCAAAGCTACCTGTGGCATAAATTATAGGCACTGGATTCTAAACTGACTTCTCGTGTATTGTAATACATGTAATAATTCCTTGCATTTGCTTGGCTAAATCATCCTCTATAATTTTTATCGCACCAGTAATTCAAAAAACCAAGTCCCTGCAGGTGAGTTTCCATCTCAGTCACCGTTCACCATCCTACAACAGCCACTGTGGCAGTCTTATTCTCACTCCTGGGTGTCCGTTATTATTATTATTAGAATACAGCACGGGGCTCTGCTTCTCTTCCCAATGGCCATTGCAAGAGAGAAGGAGCAGAATGAGGAATTCCAGCAAGATACACAATATTCCTTGCCACAATATTCCCCTATGAATGGAAAGAGCCAATGGGTGATTCAGCCCCTCAGAATCCACTATAAAGCTGAAAAAAGCAGTTTCTTGTGGCCACTAGGCTAGCCAGCACTATGTGACTCATCTGAGCTAAAAAGATTTGTCTACGTCACATATATCTGTGAAGAGTAAGGGGATATGTTTATATGCTTAGAAATAATACCACACTACATGACTACCACTTTAATCATCTTATGAAGATTAGCCATCATTTAAGATCAGCACATAACAAGTGTAACAAATGTAGTGAGTATTCAGTATGATTTTGTCATTTGGTTCACAACTTTAACTCTAACAATTCTACATTTCAGTAGAGGATCAAAGTCAACTCACTACCACAAACCACATAGGTCATTAGGTTAGTAAAAACCATGGGTTCTAATTAGGGGAACAATTTAGATTACTCAAACAATTTTAAACAATACTTTCTTTATCATGCTGCCAATACTTTTTTTTTATCATGCTGCTGTTTGTTTTATTTTCTCCTCAAGATCAGGATTGTAGTTCATAAAACAGAAAAGGTAGGGTAAGCAGGGCAGGGGCAAAGGGAAAACATTTACAAATAGTTCATATATGTTATTTTTGTCTTGCCTAACCAAAGAGCCTGCAGCCTCTTTCCCCCCTGCACTCCGGCAGTCGGAGGCCTGCTGATGTCATCACATTTAATGCAGGATTCATAGCCCAGACACAAGGAAGACAAGGGACTGGACCAATGGAATCCTACCTGGCTCAGAAGTAAGACAAATGAAGAATTTTCTTTTACTTTTTCTTCGGTTGCAACAGTCTTTATTTGATTTTAAAAAGGTATATTTAACAGCATATCAAATACTAACATGAAAGCACAAAAAGTATAAACTTCAAGAGGATATGCAATAATTAGTAATAAATAATAAACTATCTCCGTATAGTGTCTCCTACCCATATAGCATAAGTATCGAAGTTACATATTAGCTGGTAAATATAATTACCACTTTATGATCCTTTACAAACAATTTGGTTGGTGGTGTTATAATATTTAAATTGATATTACAGTCAAAATGTTTTAAGCTATTTCAAATGTTGATTACATCACTTACAATGGATGCTGCTTCTTGGTGTCTAAAGTTGTAGTTTTCTGCAAAATCAGCTGGCCCTCTGAACACTGGCCATGAAATCCTGTTTTAGGGTGGCTACTTTCCCTTGCAGGTTCCTATGGAGCCACTCTCGTGTGTGTTAATAAGCTGAGTGTGTCTCCACAAACACAGGCACAAGGAAAGCCACTTTCCTTCCCCTTGATCTTCACTCCTCCTTCCTTCTCTCTTCTCCATGCTAGTAGATGGATAACTGCTGGAGATTGATCCCTTGTGAACTTGTACTGGACAAGAAGTTCAGGGAAAACGAGCTGGAGAGTTGGATGCAGCTGTTCTGGAGCAAGATGACTGTAAACACTTGGGTGAAAATGTATGGAAATACTTTGCTGAGCAATGTATATTTATTGGATCTGGATTAATTAATGAAAAAAAAGATTGAGCGTTTAATACTACTTTAAGTGTGTATAGATTTATAGACTTTTCATGGTAATTTAGTAGACAGTTTAGATGCTATAATCATCATTTGTTAATTAATTACACTATAACACTTATATTGCTTTATGTATATAAGTTAATGTAATTTTTACATACACAATGGTTGAGTGGGGTAATGCCATGAAATGATATTGTTGAACCTACACCCAGAGTTACTGCTGAATATATATTTAAATACAGCCTAATGTTACATTCTATTTTAGATAAAACATTTTCAGACCACACTTGCTATTTTTGCTAGCTGGTGTGCACCTGCCTCTTGGCTCATTATAAGACTATTTTTGGAATGAGAACATTATACAGAAATTATGTAATTCTTCACCATGTAAATGTTTGGTTCACTGACATTCAGTAAACCCTCTAAAGCACTGCATTTGTTAACCACATATGAATTAATCTGCACATACTGTAGATCGCTGAGTAAATAAACAATATCCTAATTGTAATGGTGCTGTAACTGCACAAGAACATTCAGCAAACCGGAACATACATCTCCCAGTCTACTTCCTATGCCTTTGCCTGCAAATTATCCTTTAACTTTCTGCTTGTAATCTGTTGCATAAAAGGCAAGGCAACCACTATTGAAGAGACCCTGTTACCAACTTAAAGAATTGCAGGTAAAGGCACAGAAAGGTCAAGTATTTTAAATGCCTACTTGCAGAATTTGTCTTTACAATTTTGTATTAACTTGCAATCCACCTCAAATGTTGCTAGTAAATCTGATTAGTCAATTTCCTAGCACAACCTCCTCCCTGCTGCCATGTCATAGCCCTTTCCACTTCTAGAAGTGTGAAATTACTCTCTGTGCTGACCCAGAATCTCCACCCCTACCATTACCTCTCTACATAACCTATTTTGTAGCAGCGGGGGGAGGAGTGAAGGGGAATACTACACAGCATGGGTAGGCAAACTCCAGTCCTCCAGCTGAGGTGCATCTACAAATTCCATTAGGCATTGCAAAACTCTGACAGCCATAAGAAATGACTCCCAGAGGCAGATGCATGATGGGATTAGTAGTTTCACTGCAGCTGCAGGGCTGGCGTTTACCTAGGGTCACTTAAGTGACAGATCTGAGTCTGCTGGGCTGCTGACATCACAACCTAGATGGCAGCGCCCAGCAGCAGTCTCCGGGCTTTTTGATGTCTACACAAGGAAGGCTTTTACAGGTAAATAACATGTAGAAAATATGTTAAATACACACATTATCTTATTGGAATACTTTGGTTGCAATCAGGGAGATATAGCCAGCCCTCCCATACTGGGCCTGGGCCCCTATAAGAGCAGCAGTGGGGCCTGGCAGACGTTGCCCACTTAGCTTCCCCCAACAAGAACTCCTTGTGATGCATGTGGAGCTTGTCAAGTACAGGCAGGCTGTACAGACCTCATCATTACTAATAGGGTCCCTGGTTGTAATGAATGATCTGGCCAATGGGTCTGTTTAAAAATAACATTATTGAATGGCAAGGGTTGTGTGTGCCATAATTAAAATTAGGCACTATGCCTTTTTTTTTTACTCTCCCTTTCTTTCTTTTTAATCACCTGTTTCGTCTCTCGTCCCATCTCTAACCCATTTCCCCTTGACCCTGTGACCAAAGTATTTAAAATTTAGTGGTAAGCTTTTATTTCCAACTTTAGCAACTTCAAGCATAATGTATGGACAACATTCAATGACAATCTAGCAGTGCAATAGCGAAGACAGACAGTACCATATCAGATAGATAGATAGATAGATAGATAGATAGATAGAGTAGATAAAGATAGATAGATAGATCATTTTGGTTTTTATGACTTCAGGTAACCCAGGAGACAATGATGTTGCCATAGACTGAGACACAAATAATCTGTACGGATCCTTAAATGAGACTGCTTAAATCAAACAAAAGACAGATACACTATTTTGGCCAGGTTCCAGACTGGCTTACATTTTTATTACCATTACAATAAAAATGATCTTTATACAATCATTCTATATTTGGGAATGCAACTCCATTAAAACAATCAGTCTCAAGTTAAAATGCGGTAGACTATAAATGATAACTGTTAAGCCTGCAATTCTATGACTTCAGGACAACTGAAAACACAATAAGCCTGCTACCCGGCACAGACACATCATTGTGCACATGCTCTATAAGATTCTGGGTTGAAGGGCTGCACTTTTATGTTAGTTCTATTTACATGTGAAATTTTTTCCACGTGATACAGGGAAATGAATCCCATATGCTCGCCAGCTGTTTCGCTCTGACAGGAACCATTAAAGGCAGTGCATGGAAATGAATTCTGTCTAAGCCTTATGAAAACACTTCTTTCTGCACAATGGTCTGGCCAGCAGGGAAGAGTCGGCTACACTTTCAGCTTCTTGTCAATCTTGCAGACACAGATCCGCTGTTTTGGCTTATAACCTGAAGATGAACTTAACTACCCCAACTTTTTCTGCGCTACTGTTTATTTACTCCAGTGTTTGTTTAGAAGGCTGAGATCTATCCAACCTACCGGACAGTATGATTTCTTCATCACAATTTGTCTCATAGTAAATTAAAGAGAACTTGTTTCTTTATTTGTGATCCTGTTCCTGATTCTTTCATCTAAGTCTAATGTGTTTCCTACATGTTACATTTGCTAAAATAATGTAATTTCAATTTAGACCACATCTAAATTAAAAAAATAAATATTTAGCATCTAGAACAACCTCAGATAGCTTGTTAAAGTGCAGTTCGGTGTATAAACCTCTTCCACATACCCAGTCTCAGTACACTTGATGTTGACAGTACAAGCCCTGAAATTTAATTTACACATAACCTTACCCTAACCTCTAACATTAAAGGGGAATAGGTCTTAAGCAATACATTTAACATTCACCAAACATTCAATAGTAGTGAATTGTATACTCTGTATTATAACATTACCTAGGCAGATTCACTTGCAATGAATGTTTTGTAAATGTTACAATAAGGACTCACCTACACCTGTGAATGTAATTTTCTTTTAACATCAGGCTTTTACCATTGTCTCTCACACTGTCATTAGTGGCTTCCAACAAATCTGCACAAGGAGAGTTTTCAAATGGTGCCCACTTCAGCAGTTGTCATTGGGATGTTTTCCAAATGCAAGAATACTTAATTCTATAGACAGTGAAGGTAGATAGTGTCACTGTCAGCCCAGGCACTTTCCTGCCTTTTAAGCCGGTAAGTGGTAATACCTGCATTGGTTACCCCACTGCATGCAGTCATATTATAATTAATGGGACTGGAGGTACCTGAGAACACCAGTGTGTGACTTGACTCTTCAATTGGAAAACATCTTTTGCAGATCATCTTTTGATAAATGATCTCAGAATAAGAAAGAATCTTCCAGGTTAGATTTATATGGCAGATTTCTATTGCTTTCCCATGATAAAGGTGGCCATACACTTTACAACCATCGCAAGACCTTAGTCTTGCAATGGTTGTAAAGTAGGGCTGTGGAAATTAAAGATTAATTTCTCGATTAATCTATAAACTTTTTTATCGATTCAAATTATTTTGATCGCTAATGAAAACACTCACCTCTCCGCCGGCTTCCAGGAGTCCTGTCGGCGATCTGGTGACGTTACGGACATCGACACGATTAATCGAACACAGCCCTATTGTAAAGTAATTAAAAAAACGTACGATCTGCCCATCTTGGACAGGCAGATCGTACTTGTGATCATCGCAAGCCCGCCCCCCTGAGGCCCGTTCGGCATTTGTCTACCGAGCATGCCACAAGCCGGTTTTCGAACATGCTCCTTAGACAAAAGACGTGCGACCGTACAGTAAAAACGGTTGCACGCCTTCCATACACTGCACGATTCTCGTACGATCGCGGGATTTCCCGCGATTCTCGTACGAGAATCGTGCAGTGTATGGACACCTTTAGACTGGTGTGACCTGTGTCTAATTGTGCAACACCTGTGCAACTGGAAAATACAAGCATACACATTTATGCCAGGATCATTCTAATTAATAATCACTCAGAGGCTGTATCTTCTTAAAACCACATTATGTCAATGGGTACTGGTCGAGGCATCCTTTATTGTTCTCAATTTTAATATATACAGTATATGTGCGTAATTTTTTTCTCTCTTGATGAAGAATGTAATATCAAGCAGAAAATAAATTTTTAATGTTCATTTTATCTTGTGTGCCTGCTCGGCACTGACTTGTTAATTTTGTTAACATTGTCTTTATAACTAGAGTTGAAATACTCATATTAATATAATCTCCTATCATAAACACACTTCCTTCTGTTTAAGACTGAAATTATAAGTGCTCAGACGATCAGTGACATTGTTTACTTATATTACGTGTCAAGTTAAGCCGCTGTCTCTTGCGGTGTAATAGATCTGCCTGACTTAAGTAAATGATATTTAATCCGGTACGGCACATGCAAGGTATCCATTGATCATTTCAAAACAGATTTTCACAGACAGGATTTATTCAGCCTGTTGTATGTGTTAACTGCTGAAAAGTGTAACTAAATAGCAACCCAAAATAGTCTGCATCATTTCTAATATAAAAAAAGTATATATATATATATATTATATATAATGAAGAAAATTAAAGTAGATAAAATGAAGTCTGGTATTTGCCATAAATTTATTAAATTTAAGCAAGTAGCTGCCATAAAGGCAGAAGACATAAGTCTATTTTTGGCTCAAGGAGTGAAGACTCCATGCTCTTGAACTTGTGCTGCCCATTTTCAAGTTTTCTCAGGTTTATATAAAATTATCCATGTCCTTGTTTTATAAACAGGAGATTTAACCAAGTTTATAAAGAGTTTCTAACATCTAGACCAGAGCACACAAAAAAAAATTTGATTGAGGTGATCTACAACTGGCATTCTGATCAATGGACCTTTAGAACAGTGTATAAATGGACTTATAGAACAGTGTATAACAACAGGACAATGAGGGTGGGGCTGGGGACGTAAAAAGTGCACCAGCATAAATGTTTCTTTTAAATGTCACCTTTACATCTTCATTTGACATCAACCATCTTTCCACACCACCTCAACCACTTTTAGTAAAATAATTTCCTCCCATCCATAAACATCTTTATATAATGTTCCAGGTGCCCAGTGTTGTGTACAAGTATACTAATAGAACAGTACTGCGTTTCTTATTACCGTGCTCTGCGTTCTTTAGTACCGTGCTCTGCATTCTTTAATCCCACACTCTGCGTTTTTTAATACCGTGCTCTGCGTTCTTTAATACCGTGCTCTGCGTTCTTTAATACCGTGCTCTGCGTTCTTTAATACCGTGCTCTGCGTTCTTTACCACCGTGCTCTGCGTTCTTTACCACCGTGCTCTGCGTTCTTTAATACCGTGCTCTGTGTTCTTTACCACCGTGCTCTGCGTTCTTTACCACAGTGCTCTGCGTTCTTTAGTACAGTGCTCTGCGTTCTTTAGTACAGTGCTCTGCGTTCTTTACCACCGTGCTCTGCGCTCTTTATTAACGTGCTCTGCGTTCTTTAATAAAGTGCTCTGCGTTCTTTAGTACCATGCTCTGCGTTCTTTAGTACCGTGCGCTGCGTTCTTTAATACCGTGCTCTGCATTCTTTAGTACCATGCTCTGCATTCTTTATTATTGTGCTCTGCATTCTTTAATACCGTGCTCTGCGTTCTCTACTACCGTGTGCTGCGTTCTTTACTCTGTGTGATCTCACCTATGAAAACCCTTTCTCTATGTCATCTGCACCATGTGTATAGTTCCATGTAAAGCGATCAGCGGGGGCCGAAGCTAGGAGGGGCATCTCTGTGCATGAAGAGAGCAGCACTTTATGAGGCTATTTCAAGCCTTCCTTCTGCCCGCAGCATTCAGAAAGGCCCAGCTGAGTTACAGAGAAGGCTTGAATGAACCTCCGTGGTGGATCAGTGGCTTTAGACCCGCTTCTGTGCTCACAACTTTTGGTGCAGCGGCGCTACTACTGATCCACCATGGAGGTGAGGCTTAAAATCACTTCATTCAAGTCTCTCCTCTATGACAGATTAGATGGGGCAATGCTGGGAAAAGAGAAGTGAGCCCAGAAGCGGCTCTTTAATTAACAAAGCAGCACTGGAGAATTAGGCGATTTGAAGCTTCACCTCTGCGGTGGATCAGGAGGGGCACCGCCGTGAGAAAAGGAGAGCCCAGAAATGTGGTGTGGGGGTGTGTGGAAGCAGATCTTCTCCCGGGAAGGGGGGGGGGAGCAACTCTGAGTCTTTGCCCCAGGTGACGGAATGTCTAGCTTCGCCACTGCCGTCACCGTCCCTCCCTCCACCCCTCAGCTCTCCTTTTACCCACTTCCAGTCCCACATTGCGTAGCGTGGGGGGGCCCGAGGGGTGCTGTGGAGGCCCAGTGAGATTCGGTCTCGGTGCCCCCCCCCCCACATCTGAGGTGGCATGGCTCTTTCCACACAGACCTCACAGCAGCTGACTCAGTCTGCCTGTATACAGCCCTGCCCTGCTTATCCTTCACATCTGCTCCATGATACCCTCTGCATCTGCCCCTACTTAGACCGTTTGCATCTGCCCCTGCTGAGACCCTCCAGCCGAGACATCAGGCCGGCACGTGGAGCAGAGCGGCAGCACAGAGCATGTAGCAAATTCATATACTATTCTTCTACCAATTCCCCTGCAATTCACTTTTTAGTGAATAGACCAGCTATTTTAAAAATAGTGAGAAGAAATAATTTCTGCAACACAAGAATTTATATGTGAGTGGGCCTTATGGATGAGTGGGGATTGTGGGTGGATGAGGCCTGTATATGGACAGAGCAAAAGGGGCCCCATAATCTCGTATTGCCTGGGGGCCCCTTGTGTTGTCAGTCCGCTCCTGATTTTGCCTATGCCTTTTCTTTACCTATACTTTGAGAGCTGCCATCACAGGATCAAGCCAGTGTAAATATTGCATTGTTTATATCCTACTTGTCTCTGTTTGCACTGGAACTGTAGACAATGAATACCAACAAGGAAGCCACCTGCCCACTAACGTATATATGATTCCCGACACCCAGTTGTGGAAGTTGATGCACATGTCAAAGTACCTTTGATGCATTCCTGGTCTGGAGACATATTTTGTCTACACTGTTGCTAAACTAATGCAAGGGCTTCCTGCTCCTAGCAGTCTGTGATCTCTAATGATTGCATTAGTGCATTGCAACATAGATTAAAAAAAACATGTATGGTTTCTTGAAATTAACACATTAGATCAAAAGGGTATTTGGAGCAGATGCATCCCTGGTTTTTACCTCTAAGCGTACAGAGCAGATGCAGACAAGCTAAATTAATTAGAGCAATATTTACACTGGTTTGATGACAACTCTCACAGCAAAGGGAAAGAACATTTAGAAGAAATAGGTTTTATTTGTATGGAATCACTGTATACATTAAAAGAGTAAATTTAATATAGGCATCATTTACAAACTGTATTATGTATCTACTGTACTAGGGGACCACAGTCTGACTTGGACAAGCAGATTCTTTAATAAAGGAGACACAACTTTAGCTAGGCCATTTGAAGCAAGCTGAAACACAATGAAAAACAATGCATCACTCCAGTAACTGAATGTCCTGTTATCAGAAGAGCAGAATGATATTAATGTATACACAAGCTGTAGCTTTTCTCAAAAGCTGTCAGGGCAGATAATATATGATGGGATTACATGTGTCTCATGGCTTAATGGACAGATTGGGATAAGAAGAATTAGTATCAAGCTCATTCCAAATATTTGCAAAAGATAATGGGCTGTTTGTTTGTAGAGAAGCTCTCCAGCACATATTTATTACTAATTCATACATGGCTCACAATTCCAGTGTTTACAAGTCAGAGATGTCTCATTACGCTTTAATCTTTGTAGATTAACTGAGATGTCTCTAAATAAAAATTAAGTTTTCTGCTTGCGGGGTTTAGAAATGGAAATTTGAACAATCCTTTTAAATAGCATAGATCAGTGGTGGAGATAGAGAGTTCACATAAGCCTATGCGCCTGTTGCTGGATGGAGCCTGAACACTGGTTACATTGTTGCTGTTCTTGGGGAAGCAGCATGTTTGTAGCCTTTTTTAAGGATCTTCAGGATTAAATTTTTGTGACGTGTATTGTCAGGTCATCATTGTTTACAGGACCATATTATAATTTAATCCACCACAGGCCTGTCATAATCAAACCATACAACTGTTATCTCTATTTATTGGCCCTATTATATTATACCCTCAGATTTTTTTTTTTTTTTACTTTACAGCATAGTGGCCTAGTGGTTAGCGCTTCTGCCCTGTAGCACTGGGGGTACCTGGTTTGAATCTCAGCCAGGTCACAATCTACAAAGAGTTTGCATGTTCTCCCTTGCGTGGGTTTCCTCCAGGTACTCCAATTTCTTCCAACACTCCAAAGACGTGCTGGTAGGTTAATTGGCTCCTGTTTAAATCGGCCCTGTATGCATGTGAGATTGGGACCTTAGATTGTAAGCTCCTTGAGGATATATATATACATAATGTTCAGAAAAAGAACATTTTCACCGTCTCTATTTGTCTTCTGGCCATTATTAGTATTCGCCTAATTTCATGATAATTACAGAAGATATTCTAGGAAAACCACTCACTTTACTATAGAATATTCCTTAGAATGACAGGATTTAATGACATAGTAATGGATGAATGTGTTTCAGTCAGTTTGTGCTTGCAAAGATTAGGTTGGATGTAGTTGCATTCTACCCGTAACTTGTTTGCACATATCACAGGGATATTCACAAAAGGGTGAAGAGTTTGGAGAAGCAGGAGAAGTGAACAGTCTAGGACAAGATAGCTGATTTGGAAAGTGAGTTGAATTGGAGAATTTTTCCAAAGCATCTATTTTGGCCTAGATTGTTCACTTCTCCGGCCTTCTCCAAACTCTTCACCCTTTTGTGAATAACCCTTTCGGAGTATTTAAAGCAAGCATATACAAGCAATGCTGCAACCTGTAGATGATTTGATTTAAAATATTGTTTAATGTAAAAGCTCATTTCTGTTCCTAGTCAAGTTGCCAAGTTACATGTTATACCTACCATAGCAGTATATGTGAAAATGTATCCTTCAATCACTCACTAGAAACAACTGTATATCCTATTAAATTTGGGTTCTTAACATGAAGCAGAATTTGATTATATGTCACACATGTTCTTTGTAATTCAAAATATATTCAAAGATTTTGTGATGACCACATAACCGTAAAGTGTGTTTTCCATATTTGCCTAAAGTTTTTCTTTAACAGATTAGTACAGCAGTCTGCACAGAATTTAACTTCTTTGCTAAATACTGCTGAAACAAGGGGAGATTTTGACTGCAGTGGTAAATACAACTGAATAACACCAAAGGATCATTTAAAGGGGGCCATCATTTTCTCAGGCATTGTTCCATTAAATACAATCAATTGTAACAAAAATAGGACATAAGATAGCAGTTAAGCCTTCCAATGTAAGGCAATCAACAGTGGCAACTGGAATATTTAATGTTAAATACAAAGCATATGCCAGCAGGAGATACTGATGAATTTCACAGTTGAGTCATGATGAGTGGAGTGATTTTGTCTGAAAAATGTCACCAGGAATTTACAGATTTCTTTCATTTTCTCTTATGTGAGACTTGTTAGCAAAACTCTATTTAGAGGATTTTTTTTTATGGGTGTGTGGGTGTGTGTGTGTGTGGGTGTGTGTGTGGGTATGTATTTTTGTGTATATTTGATTGCTATTTGTATCTTGTCACTTTATTTTTTTTTCACTGTCTATATTTTTCTGTATAAAAAAACATAAAGTAACTTAAAAGGCCATTTTAAAGTCCATTGCACCCTTAAAGAGACACTGTCATCAAAAGATTATAATGGCTGCCACTGTTGAACTCTCCTTTTAAGAATGCTAGTTCCCTGGCTGTCATGCTTTGGCTTCAATTCCATCAATGCCATCTGAGCCCCTGACTTAGAACATGTATAGAAATAAGGAACACTTTTCTGACACTCATTTACAGCATGCTTATTTTAGGTCTGTGACTCGAAAATACTTAAGTCAGACACTGCCAGGCAACTAGCAAATGGATGCAAGCAATGGCATACTTCTCTCATGACAAGGTCACTTTAAAAATCATCTCAAAATTATCTCAGTTTCACCTTACCCATTGACACTAACGCATTTCACCAACATGACAACATTTTGCTGAAATCTAATATTCTCTGAAACATTGGGGGCATTAAAACTATGGGGGTTATTCACAAAGCTGCCGAAGGATCTAGCCGTAGCTTCGGCTGATCCTTCGGCTAGCTGCGCCCGCAGGACCCCTTCGGTTAAGGGCTGCTGTACGGGCTATTCACTATAGCCCGTACAGGCCCGAAGATGGCTGAGGAGCTCAGTCGAGCTGAAGGCATATGCTTTCGGCTCGACTGAGCCCAATTCGAAGCTGGCCGGCCGACAGTCTGCTTCTGACAGCTGGGCGGAGCCAGCTTCTCAGTGTGTAATGACACATGGGCATCCCTGGTTACCAGGTAACCAGGGACGCTCCCATCTTTCATTACACTGAGAACCCGGAGGAGCCGCTGTGATATCACAGCTGCCCCGCCGAGTTCTCAGTGTAATGACACATGGGTGTCCCTGGTTACCTGGTAACCAGGGATGCCCATGTGTCATTACAACGAGAGCTTAGGAGAGCCGGCAGTGATATGAAAGCCGACTCCGCTAAGCTCTCATCCTCATGACAGAACAGCATCTGCTGGTTACTAGGTAACCTGCAGACGCTGATCTGTCATGAGGATGAGAGCTTAGCAGAGTCGGTTTTCATATCCCCGTCAGCTTCGACAAGCTCTCATTCTAATGACAGCTGGTCCCGGCCAATCGAAAACAGTTGGGCAGAGCTAGCTGTCACTGCTAGCTCTGCCCAATCGTTTTCTATTTTTTTTTGTTACTTTTTTTAATTGTTTTTCTATTCTGCTTGGTACCACTAGAGGTACTGAGCAGAATAGCTGAGCAGAATGCTCGGCGGCATTCGGCTATTCACTCACTGCTGTTCGGCATCTATGAGAATAGGCCGAACAGCAGCGAGTAGCCTGCCGGAGGTTCGGCTTAGCCGATCCGACCCGAAGCCACCCGATGTACGTCTGATTTCAACTGATATACGGCTGAAATCAGCCATACAAGCCTGAAGTGAATAGCCAAACAGTGTTCGGCTCACTTCACTTCGGGTCGGTTATTTACTCGGCTGCCTTGTGAATAACGGCAGCTTTGTGAATAACCCCCTATAATTTTTTTCCTCCCTACTAATGATTAAATACCTTGACTGTGAAATAAAGCTACTTACCACCTGCTGTAATATGGTACGTATTATCAATAAAGGTTTCAGTTAGCTGTAGAGTTCTAAGGTGAACAAATATCTTCTATAACAAAAATAAGTATTAGATAATTTGGCACCCACCGGATCTGTCTTCATTTTGTGCATCACACCTTCTGCATAGCTCAGGAATAGTTTTCAGAGATGTTATAGAATACTAGAAAAGAAAAAGATTATAAAGACATAATTATCAACTAATTCTCTCTTATGTTTATATTGCACAGCATTATAAATTAGCTGGTCTCACCTGCGTGTACTGTGAGAAATGAAAGATTGCCCGCTAGAGGAAACCCTCAATCAGATAAAACCCGTCATTAGAAAATAAAATGATGCACGAGTGACGAGTCCCATTGTTTTTACAAGGCCAGCTACATGAGTTCCGTAATATGGATGGTAAATGGAAGTGCCAGCATTGTGTGGGAAAGTAGCAGTCATTTATACATTTAAACATTGTGGGAGCCATGCTAGTTAGGAAACTATGTAGCAGGAAGTCTAAGGAAGCAGAGGAACACTTTTTGTTAAACATAATTCAGTGCCTGGTTATTTTTGCTTGCAAAGTTTACATTAAGATACATGACACTGTATACACAAAATGCTATAATTTCACTGAATTAGGTTAGTTCAATAAAACTGTATCATCTAAACCACATGCATGGGCTTGCAATTACTCTTAACTCAGCAGTATTTTCAATACAGTCCAAATATAGCTTTCCAATTTTTCCAGTGCAAAGTTTTAATAGCATTTCCCACAGACATGATCCTTATTACAGATGTATAGTTTGAATTAAAATAAAAACAAATTTAGTCAATGATTCCCCACCAACTCTTTTTTCTTCTCTTTCTTTGTTCTGAACTTTCTTCTCTCTTCCTTCTTTCTTTTCCATTTTCTACTTTTGCCTGTCCTCCTTCACACTCACCTCTACTTTCCCTTGATCAGCACCACCCCCATTACCTTCGACCTAAAACCTTTATACCCAGCCACCCTTCCTTTTCCCTTTCTTCTTCCCATCCGTTCATCACACCCAAACAACCACATATTATTCCTGATTCTTTTATTCTTCACACATAATAAACCCGCAACCTCCAAACGCCACACGTGTTACTCCTAGTGGGTATGCATTTCTGGAAGTCCCGTATATTTTCACTTTTGTGCGTACATTTGCAATATGTATGTTGAAATGTAATTTCCCTGTCGGAATTAAGCCAATTAAATGCCTGTAAAAGGACAAAAAAAACTTTTCAACACTACTTCAGAAAGTAGTAATGAGTACAAGTATATAGAGTCACTGTCAGCAATGGAATCTTTTACTTGCTTTGGCTGCATTTAAGTGCTCGCTCCTTCCCACCATGCCTGTGATATACTATATACTGTAAATGAGCAACAAACTATTACTTGCTAATTATTAACATTAATTCCTGTTTGTGCCTGTTTTTAAATACACATTCAGAAAGACTAATTATTTCATGCCCTCAACATGTAACAAAGGTTTTAATTACTCACACTGAAGAGCAGTTTAACATATTTTTTTTTTTTAAATCAATAACTTTATGTTAAGTAGCATCCAAGAAAAGAAATGTAATTGCTTCCAGCAGTTTTTGTATCATTAATGTATCTCAAACCACTAATGAAATATTATAAGTGATGCTGAAATCTGTTATGTTTACAAAAATCTAGTATATTACATATATCACCAGCATTTGTTCTTTAAACCCCTAGGCCCCTATTGTCCTGTATGCAGTTCAGAAGTTCTGACTTCACAGATTGCAGTTCAGTAGCCAGAAGACCACTATGACAGTCAGACAACTATAATTTCAGAAAAACTCACTATGGCTGCCTTCATACTTCTAAATGTTCCCTTTAGTCGTATCTTCCTATAGCAGAGGTTTCAAATTCAATTTACTTCGAGACCCCTGCCCTATAGTTATCAGTTGTGGGCCTGCATTACTTTTTATACAAAATTAGGCAATATTTATCTATATGTTTCAGCCAATTTCTTGCTTTTATCTGTTTCATTAAGCTCTAAAAGACTACAAAGATGAAAAAAAGGGTCTACTTTATCCACCTTAATTACAAATTACCACCATGTGGACTGAATGGGACAACTAGAATATCTGTGTTTAGATCTTGCATCATGGGCCTAGGCCTTTACACCTCTTCTAACACAGTTAGTACATAAAGGTACATTTTAAGTTTAGTTACAAAGTTAGAAGATACAACAATGTAACTGGGCCCATGGCCCTTTAGATGGAATTATGTCAGATCAAGACTCAATGATACTTGTCTTTTTTTTTTTTTTTTTTACTGTGTGTGCATCAGCTCTAAAATACTTTAACCTCTGACTAGAGTTGTGGGGTAACATCTAAGCACACGGTGGGTGGTACTAAAAACTAGATAATTAGGGGCCCTGTGAAATATTGTGCTTTAGATCCCACAAAAGCTTATTTACGCATCTGTCCCTATCACATTCCTCGGTTCTAATAACTCACCCTAGTGCATTTTCCTGTAAAAATACAAATAAACTCAGATTAGTTCATGAAACATGCATACAAGATCCCTGTGGATCTGCAATTTGTAAATCTATACACACAAATTAATTGCATGCTCTGATCCTTTCATGGTTGTAATATATATGCTCTAGGTCCATGTACACATGTTCACCCTGAATTTTAAACGAACTGACAATTTGAATGATACGTACTTCAAGTTGAAGCAAAGGGTGTGTCTGTATAATTTAAAGAGCTTACATTGCTGTGGGGCAATAATTAAAAGTATACAACATAGTCACGAAGTTTACTTTAGGAATTTAAAAAGTGGTAGTCAATCTAAAATGATCAACGGACCCCACATCTCTGCAATTACACTTACATCATCATTATGTAAACATTAAGTAATACTCAACCCTTACAGACATTATTTAAAATTCCTAAACAAACAAAGTATATGTAAGACAAGAACATAAAAAAGTCTAATTTTTCATTGTTTAAACGTCCTTCTAAAGAAACCAATGAAAAACAAATGTGAAATATACTAGAGAAATTCAAGCAATGCATTCAGTTATACAAGTAGAATAATATTTTTAGCATGTTGTGAAACAAAACAATAAATAGAATAAAGCAGAGTAGAGTAACCACAGATGAAACCACATTAAATGAGATGCTATTTATATCTTCACTTGAGCTCCAGTGTGGATTAATAACTCTTTGTTCTGTGTTCACCATTGGGAGAAGGATGTCCTTGATTGTAGTTTTCTGGCTCCCTAAGCCTATGTTTATTTGCATTTATGATTTTATGTTCTACTTCCACACAAGATTTATGGAGGTCTTTGTTGACAGATCTGTCATTCATTTTTATGTGGGACTCCAGTCTTCTTTGTTCTCATACTTTTATTGCTGTGTCAGCACTAGGGAGATTTTCCCAAAACCCTGTGATCACACCGGAAGCGAGGGCAAATCTTTTGAGATCTTTTATTGTTGTCTGTGCCACTTCTGGGGGTTGTAGAGTTACTTGGGCAGGAAGGTAAAAGTAATCTCAATAATGGGACACACCGATGGCAACTCAAAACTGGCAGAAATTGCAACCATTCCCCAACATACCAAAAAAGTGCTTTTATTATTTATTATTTTCCCTGAGCGCAAAGTAAACAGAAATCTTCCCTTTGCTCCTTTTCACACCCAGGCGTTTTGTCACTCAAAGCTAAGCGCGACAGAACACTCAAGACAAAGAATCTCATTCATTTCTATGGTCCCTGTTCACACCTGAACATTTGTCGCAAGTGGAAAAACGCCTGTAGCTGGAAAAAGTAGATAAGCTAGGTTTTGGCAGATTACAGCGCATAGACTTCAATGGGAAACATGGAAACGTGCATTTCAAACATTTTGTGTGTTTTGTTTCGCATTTTGTAGCACAAAGTTACCCACTGAAGTCTATGGGACCAAAAAGAGCTATAATCTGCCATAAAGTAGATTGTGTACTTTTTCCAGTGACAGGTGTTTTTCTGCTTGCAACAAAATGCTCAGATTTGAACAGAGACCATAGAATTTAATGGGATTCCTTATCTTGAGAGTTGTGTTCTAGCTTAGCCATGAGCAACAGAATGCCTAGGTGTGAACAGGGTGTGGCAGCAATAAAAACCTTTCCAATTCTAAACAAACCAATTAAAAAAAGTTGTAACTTGAGTTTCACTTCAAAGTAAACTTGTCATCCTATATATTATATTAAATGTCACTTACACTTACACTGCAGCAGTAGAAGAGATTTCTTAGAAAATATATGCCCAGGAAGGAAGTCAGGAAGGGACAAGTCAGCTTCAGTTAATCGACCACTCAGGAAGTCAGAAATGTGGCTACACTCACAGTGGATACAGCAGGCTTAAAAAGGAAGCAAAAAAGGGGAGTAGGGCCAGGCAAAATTACCATTTTGGTGAAGACGCACAAACACAAAAAAGGCCTTGTGATTTCACAGATGTACAGCTGGCAGGGCAAACAGGTAAATAATGTACATGCTGCTGCTCCTGTTTTCTCTCCCACACACTTATGTAGCCATCTTCATCTGTCCCCAAACTCTTCCCTCCATCCTCATCTCTCCCAGCTGCCCTTTTTCACCCTACCAGTGCTAAACTGAGCCTCGTGTGCAAATTTGTTCCTCTGCTTTGATCTCGTGTCCACCAGTTCTCAGCCTATAAGCCTCTCCTATTCGTACTGCTTGAATCATAATATTACAAAAAACATTGATTGTTATCATTTACAAAAAGAACGCTAGGTGTAAAATCTCCATGCTCCGAAGATAAAAACTCTTCTAGATTCCCAGATTCAAGGAATGGGCTCACGTCTGCTATTTTAGTATCTGCAGTTGTATGTATATTATGTTTGACACATTTTATATTTTGTCAAGACAGGTCTGCGTAAAACACTGTTTACATATTTCAATGTATATATATACACATAACATTTTTCTGGTTTTGGATAGCATGGGAAAAGGTTAGAACTCCTGGCATGTTTCACTGCTATCCAGAGCTCCGTTAGAGATGTCTCCCCTTACCTTCTGTTCTGGGACAACGTTTTTAACAGACAGGAAATTAGGGAAAATTTTAAATAGGGAAACAGACAACAATAAAAAGCTGACAGGGGTTCTAACATTGTTCTACCGTACTTAAAATAACATTTTTACTTCTAGCTGTGTTGTTGTTAAGGTGCCCATATACTCTTTGCCTTTCGCTCGGAAATCTTCCATGAATGGTCTTTCGAACGAAAATGGGACAGTTGACAGGACACCATCTATTTTTTTTTACTGTTATCCTGCTCAAATTTTCTTGAAGGGTGAGGCTGGAAAACTTTTTTAGAATCGAACGAAAAATCGATGGATTAGTGGTTTCGTACAAATAAAATCGCAGCAAGAACACTGCACATGCGCAAACGAAAATTTGTTCTGCCGATCGACAAAACTGAGTGAGTTAGTATTGCTAACAAACAATTATCGAATCGACATTGGTCTGTGCTTGATGGGCTATTTGAGCTAGAATGGAACGAGGGTTCTTGGCAGCAACAAAAATTTCAGATAAAAAAAATCTATAGGTGTATGGCCAGCCTTAGAGAGATTCTACCTCACATCCTGTCCTAGGGGTGACCTTTTAACCAGACAGGAAGTGAAGGACTCCCTCCAAAGGAGCCTCCAATGACAAAAAAATCTGACAGGAGTTCTAATTCTTCCCCACTCTATCTAAATTTTTTTTAGCTATAGATATAAATATAAATATCCTGAATAGTCTATAGATATAAATTATCCTGAAATCTACCTCTGTGTTTCCCATAAACCCTTACATACCAGGAATGTCGCAATGCACAGCATGTCACATACATAAGGAACTGCAGAGAGGGTGTTTAGTCAGAGAGTGTAGTACCAAACAACTATCCAATCCTATGCTTTTATGGTAATCTGAAAACATATCTGAAGGCCCAAGCATAGGATTTTTGCTGAGGGGGGGATGATTAAAATTCATCAACCCTTCCATTCAGAAGAGATCATGTCATTAAAACCCCTGACCTTTAGACATCCTCTAGTGGGCAGCACTAGAGGATGCCTGGGTAGAATTTTATCCAGAAAAGATAAGAATTCAAACCTTCTATTACTCATCATTACTCATCATGTATTTACCTCACCAAGACTAATAAAACAAACCTTTGTGTTAGCATTTGAGTATAGATCCATTTTAAAGGGTAACTACACCTTTGGTGCAGTTACATTTTTATTGTACTGTCCCCCAGCCTGCTCTGCAGGCTGGGGGACAGGTTGAACTTTATCCAGAGGACACTGAGGTGAATATATAAAAACTGGAGCAGACAAAATCAGGTGCAGCTGTGCATGGCAACCAATCAGTTTCTCTCTTTCATTTTCAAAGAAATTTGGAAGAACAAACTGGTGAGCGAAGCTTATTGGTTACTATAGGCAACTGGTCAAGATTTTGTCTGGTGCAGTCTTGATAAATTCCCCTTAATGTCTATTACAATCATCTCCTAATACATAGCAGACACTTGTCTCTAAAGGTCTTTGGTTTTTTCAAACATTAAACGAAAATCTTGCTATAAGGCCATATAACAACGTAAAGGTTTTTCATATCCAAGTTCTTTGAGAACATTAATTAACTGTCATATTATATTACATATTACCTAATCATATTAGCATTTTTATGCCCCTTAAAAAAAAGCATCTAATTAAAGACAATGGTTGAAAACATGCCATGGTGTATGCATGCTCTGGCACACTATTATTGGCACACAAACCCCGTACAGAAACCTGGACATGCGTACACTGCTTGGGATGGACAATTATCTTGTTTTTATATTACTTTAGCAAACTTTCCAAAATATGTTTTTCTTCGCACAAAACTGTTTTAAATTTATGATGCCTTTCAAATGACCTGAATATTTCATCTTCTTCAATCCAAAGTCAAGGAGAAATAAATAAATAAACAGGCCGTGAAATTTTTATCAAAACCGTAAGGCATATTTTTCAGGTTCAGCTAGGGAACTTCAGGATTTTGGTCTGGAACTGCTCCTATTCCTGGCTCTGTCTGCCAGAAGCCAATGATCTGATGATATCACTAACTGCTTGGATGTCTGTGCTGTAGCTATGTAACTAAGCACTGACTAGAATATATTCCCAGCACTGCAAATTCCAATTCACTACCTCCTTTCAGCAGCAAAAAAACTCATTTTTTTCTTTTTTATACTCATGCTCACAGTTGGAGCGACGAGTGACAATTAAACTCTCATACGTCGACTCTATTGATCAGGAAGTGAGCGAACACATACCGTCGTTGGATCACTTCCCGTTCATCTCCCGGCAGAGAGCGGTGACTCTCAATCACCGCTCCCCACAGGGATTCTCCCCCTCTACGATCCTCCAGCAGACAGGGGAGGGGGCAGGCACAGCTGGCTCTGCCTCTAGATAGGCAGAGCCCGCTGTCACTCACGCAGCTGCGCGGATCTCGACGGTATTGTCGGGATCCGTCCCGACAGCGGCGCTCTCAGTATATGATGAGCCATAGCCCGCTATATACTGAGCTTTGGGTCCTGGAAGGAGGTTAGTATATGTCCTCCTGTGGCCCTAAAGAGAACTATGGGATACAAAGGTTAACCCATAGTTCTCTTTTCAATCTTATAAATGCATTCAAGTGCCCTATTAACAAAACAAAAAAAAATATCTTATTTGTGTATCACTCAGCTGTAGATCCTCAAACCATCTCTAAATTGGTGCTGACACTGTCCTTCCTTCTGGAAGAAATGACACAGCTCCAAACTTGCTCCTGTGGTAGGCTACAATCTCAATACAAGTTAGTAAACTAAAGTGAAATTATAGTCTATCACAGGAGTGAGCTCGGAGTGGTGTCATTTCTTCCAGAAGGAAGGACAATGTCAGTACCAATTCAGACATGATTTGAGGATCTACAGCCGACTAATACACAAATAAGATACATTTTTTTTGTTAATAGTTGAGGTACTTGAATAATAAGATTTACCTCCTGTGTTTAGTGTCACTTTAAGGGGTCTATTCACTAAGCTGCCTAGGGCAGCCGAGTGAAAGACCGATCTGAAGTGAAGTGAGCCGAACACTGTTCGGCTATTCACTTCAGGCTGGTACGGCTGATTCCAGCCGTACATCGGCTGAAATCAGCCGTACATCGGCTTGCTTCGCGTGGCTTCGGGTCGGCCAAACATGCTCAGCATGTTCGGCCTGCCCGAAGTGCAGAAGGAGTTCGACTCAGCCGATCCAACATCTGGATCGGCTGAGCCGAACCTCCGGCAGGCTTCTCACTGCTGTTCGGGCTATTCTTAAAGATGCCGAACAGCAGTGAGTGAATAGCCGAATGCCGCTGAGCGGGATTCGGCTCGGCTGTTCTGCTCGGTCCCTCAGAGGGACTGAGCAAAACAGAAAAAGAGTGAAAAATTAAAAAAAAAGTAAATAGAAAATGATTGTGCGGAGCTAGCAGTGACAGCTAGCTCCGCCCAATAGTTTCCTATTGTCCGGCGGCTCTGCTGCTGTAAAAAAAAAAACTCTCCTGGGTGCTCTGGGAGCCTCCTGCTCCCAGCCGCCCAGGAGAGAAACACTGCTGTGTCTTTTTTTCTTTATTCTGACACGAGCAAGGAGACTTATGGGTCGTGAATAGACCCATAAGTCTTCAAGTTAACAGTGTAAAGCAACATATTGCTACACAACCTCAACTTCATCACAAAGATAATTCTAAGTTTCTAAAACTCAAAGGCATTTTCCATTCTCAGTAAAAAACCTTTTAATTTCGGACCTTAAAGCATAAAGTAGAACTTTAAATAAAAATTAATTTTTACTGCAAAAGAGTCTACGAAGTTAATTTAATAAAGGCAAATAAAAGACACAGATGAATACATAATTTATTGTTTTTTTTAGGGATGTCCAGATACTAGTTTAGATACTTGGCATTCTCACTAGAACTACCAGGGTTGCAGCTGGGACCTGGCTCTGGCGCGCCACCGCTGTCCTGATATCATTAGTCTGTATTGTTTTAGAAAAACTGTAAATGCACAAATCACAGGAGCTCTGTGTGCTCCTTAAAAATGACAGCTGCCTCTTAACGTTCGAATTTTTGTCTAGTTTTGGAGCTGGAAAAGTATCTGTACTTGTACCGAGTACGGTACTTGTTATCTGAACATTCCTAGTATTTTTTAATTAAATGCAAGCAGTGTAAGTACTTGAATTTAGCTTGGCATCAGCCTCTTGCAGTCACTGGAGAGAAAGCTCAGACTGGGGGAGGCAAATGCAGCACAAGGAACCAATCAGTTGTGCTGCAGTAAAAGGGACACGTTGATAGGAGGAGAGAGCAGAGTGACAGATGTGATCATCACTGTGCTACGTCTTCTTTCCGTCCAGTCACAGGATGGGGGAGAGGAGGGGACATAAAATTGTTACTTATCTGCAGCAGAGAAAAATAGGTATCCTACCCTGCCAGACAGGGCTGTGCGGTGTGGTAGAAGTGATTAAATCTTAAGACTGGATGAACACAAATGCAAACGTTTGGCAGATCCCAGCATGTCCTGTATATCTAAATCACCTGTGTATTTAACTGTTTGCCTGAAGGTTAGCTTTAAATACCACCCACCCACCTACCACTCTGTTCAGCTCTGCCTGGAGTAGTTAGGCCAAACACCAAGTACTAATGCTGGGCTAATCTCCAAGCAACATCACTGTCACAAGAAGAAAAGTTTATAGACCTGCGTAAGCTACAATGTGATCAACTCTTAGCTTAAACAGGGTGGCTTCTCCTGTTTCCTGCTGTTGCAGCTGAACGGTGCAACAGGGAAGTGTGGGAAAAGTTTGTGATGCTGGAAGGGAGGGGATTAAAGATTCACTTAAGACCAATAAAGCCCTGCTCTGACAACAGTGAGGAAGTAGCCCTAAGACTGCCAAACACTCTACTGCTGCTGCTGTAATTTCTTCAGCTCATGACATATTTAGCCTGGGGATCCATTAAGGGGGAACTATAGCTGCTTAATGCCCATCTCTGGACAAAATATGAACCCCCACCTAAACCCTAACATCCCATCTCCCTTTAACAAGTGTTTGCATGTTTTTCTTTACCTTGCAAAGCAAGATATACTTACCTAAGTCTGTTGTCCGACTCCCTCACCGGTGCCGTTTCTGGTTCCGGGGGACTGATAATCCAGCTTTGGTTTACTCCCACAATCCTAACACATACTGGTAGGTTAACTACTCCCTACTTTCCCTTTGAATGTGTATGAAAGTGGTATGGGCCTTAGTCTGTAAAGTGTTAGAGATACTAAAGCAATGCAGATGACTGGATTGACACACTACGGGTGAACTAGAGGAGAAGAAATGTTTAATCCAGCCCTGTTGGTGCTAGATACATGCTTGGAATTACATAAATAACAGTTTTTGGGGGAGAGGGCTTTTAGCAACCACAATTTCCCCAAAAAAGATAAAAATGTCTTGAATGTCTTGCACCTTGAAAATCTCTATAACATATGCAAAGTTTTTTACACCTAAATGCTCACTGCAGATTGTTTGCTTGCTAAACCACGCAATTGCCTGGTAATCCATAGCAGCTAGTCACTTTAATGGAAAAAGTCAGATTTGACAAAGGACTCTTATGTGTACATGGTGCTGAAAGACCTGGTGCTATGGCACCAAATAATTCAGCCAGTTCCTGTTGATGTACTAGTAGTGTTTGTCAAGAACTCACAGGGTTAACAGTTCCAACAGATGCATCGCACCAGATGCCAAAAGCATTCCCCTTTCCTTTTAGCGATCTGATTGTTAACAGGTCCAAGTGTGCTATTATAATGAGGAAAAAGCGAAGGCTGGGATTACGTGAGAATGTTATGGAGGTAATAACTTTATTTTACAAAGTGGCTTTCCCTATCTTGAATAATGTTACAGATCACTCTGCAGTTATATCCTTCTCTGCACTGAACCAGCCTCCTCGCTGAGAACAATGACCACAATGTATTTTCAAAGGAAGTCATAGAAAGTGATGTGTCAATTGAAGGAAAAAGGAAACCATTCAAAACTTTAGAAAACAGCTTTCCTGACTACATTTTTGTGGGAAGCATTTAGTACTTATACACCGCAAAAAAAAAAAAAACAAGCCCTCTCCTGTAAAGTAAGTATACCATTTATTCATTGCATGCAAACATACTATTACACCTTCTTTTGTGTCCCTTGGCTCTAGCTAACAGGGCAATGCAAGCAGTCATGAATATCTGGTATCATTGCATCTCAAATTGGGAAAGGTGCACATTTTCAGAAATGAGCCCCCTTATTGATAAAGATATATTAAAACATTCTACTTAAAGTCAACACGTGCTTTGCCCATGCAATCGCCAAGCACCAGCAATGCAGACATCCCAACTCTCCCGGACGCTCCGGGAGTCTCCCACTATTAGATAGCGGCTCCCGGCCGCCCAGGAGAGAAACACTCAACACTCACCCCGGAAAGGTTTACTCTGCTCAGTCGAGCAGAGTAAACCTTTCCCTGCGATAGTTTTTTCTTTTCTGACATCGGGAACCGTGGCCCGCCGTCAGTCAGAAAAGAAAAAAAACGGCATACGAATGCATAGCTAGATTCCTATTGGCTATTGCACTTTGCAATAGTAAATAGCAAACTAGCTAATGCACCCGCCCACTGCTGCTGTCAATCAGCAGATGGGGACCTGAATTTTTCTATCAGGTCCTCTTCTGGTGATTGAAAGCACCAGAGGGCAGGTGCAATAGCTAGTTTAGCCAATAGGAATCTAGCTATGCATTCTTATGCCTTTTTTTTAATTCTGATGACTGCAACTGTCAGAATACTACAAAAAAAGCCTGCAGATAGCAAAGAAGCAATTACTTCCTGTGCTATCTGCCATCATTTCAGGGGGGTGCTCTCTCCCAGCCCCCCCTAACCCCCCTCTGCGGATGGGGCGGGGGGAGAGGGCACCTCCCTGAAATGAGAGGGACACCTCCATGAAATTGCTTCTTTCAGGTTGGGATCCCTGGCAATGTCACAAGGTGAACCACATGCTCCTTCATTCTTGGAAGTAATGGGTATTTACATTGCTTCCAGCAGCTGAACTGAGGGTTGGGAACCAAAGGAAAGGTGACTTTGCTTCTGGGAGACTGGGCTATAAAGTAATGTTGTTGCCTTGCCCTGTATGGGCAAATGCTAGCTAAAATATCAGTGCCTGACTGAATTCTACACTAGTGCTGTGTGTCTGGCTGTCACATCAGGTAGCAGTAGCAAAGGCACAAGTGCTAATAATTGAAGCAACTACCTGAAAATGAAGTGGGGAAAATGGGCAGAAATACGGAGTGGTTCATTCTAACAACCATGCATGCAGAATCTACCAGTACAGGATAAATTCTATTTCCTCATTTGTGTCATTTCTGAAGAGCTCTCATATAATATGCCTCTATACTCTATAAGCTCACATCCAGATACCTGCAGGGAAATGGATCTTTCTTCCACTTGCTGTAACATCTCCTTCCCTTTCCTATATGCACTTACTGTATATAATTTATTCTATGTAAGAGCATCACAGCCCATGCTGCTACATTGATAGACTGTTTCAGAGTCCAATAGTAAATTTCACTAAGTAGAACTTTACTACATGATGAATAAGTAGATACCTGCCTGGTGTAAATAATGCTCGTGTACTGTTCTGGTAAAATTCCTCTTACTGCAAAGGGTGAATCACAGATCAAAGCTATGGATTTATCCATTACCAATTTGCCCTCTAATCTTTTACATAGTAAGTTAGAAGTAGTGGAATCATAGAAACATCCCCCAGATCCTGCCTTTAATACTTTCTTCATCATGAACTAGGAAATCAATTTGAAGCATTATTATACCATGTCTTCACATGTGGGATGTGAACCAATGTATACCTATATGACATTCTTTCTGGACATACAGTGAAATAATAAAAAACTGCATTGCCTACAGTAGGACTTTCAGTTATACTCAACTCAGAACACTACAGAAACATTTCATGCTATGTTTGAAATTTCTTTTAGATCAAGTTCTCTGTCCGGGCTTATTTGGGTTCCTACGAGGTTATCTAAAGCTGCCTATTGGCTGTATTCCGGTAAGCACCAAGAAAATCATTAATGAATGCTGGAGCAGGTAAATTGACCTTTGTATTTAGATTGCATTTCTGCTGAAGTATGGCAGACACATTTTACAAAATGGGAGTACTTTTTACTAAACCCAGGCACTGGGGTGACTCACAGGTCAGGATTTCTTCTGCAAGCACTTGCCTTGAATATCGCTGTGAGACAGGAACAAGGGAAGGAAGGAATGCAGCTGTTCTGAGATTTTTTTTAATTCCTTCACAACATAAGATCTGCACATTGATAATTTTGGGGTCAAATTAAAAATGTAATTTTCCATTTCTCTTCTAAGGGACCATAAATGGGCAGATCTAACAATGGCAACAATGCAAGAAGACAGGTATATCATCATCAAAATCACTGAACAACCCAACCAACCATATATTTTCAGCTCTCCTGCAGCCAATATTTCACTCTGGTGTACATTTAGAAAAGTTTCTGCCACTAATAATGAACACTCCTTTCCAAGGTCGTATTTAGATTTCATACAGCAACCAAGTACCACCCCTTGTGTCATGTGATTCAATCACTTAAAAATGTTGCTAAAATGTGCTATTAATGATCAGAATGGTAGCAGCATATTACAACATTGCAATACTTTTGCTTTGTGATCTGCTGCAACCATGTTCTGATTGTAGAATACAAATGTTGCAATAATTCTATTGAGTCCAGTCTTACTAAGGTTATACAACATCAAAGCCTTGAGTGTCTAAACCCCTAACATGTGTTGGCTATTTCATTCCATTCTAATGATATTTAGTTATAATCCCTTCTGAACAAATATTGGTGTGGAACATTCACTTCATTTCTCACCCATACATTAGATGTCAGTGGAAAATTCTGCTCCTAACATTGAAGGAAACCTCTTAAGGAACCCTGGAGTTCAACAGAATTGAGAAAGGCTGACTTGAACGCTAAAGGCGAGCAAAAATGTAAATTCCCAATTTTTTGCTCTACCAGCTGAACATTTGAGTCAAATGGCAGTATTAATTAGTTGGTAAAAAGTGGTCCAAATGATCACTTACTGCCTTCTATTAAATGTAGAGGTAGCTTGCTCTACAGGAGGACACAGGCTGCAGACCTCAGCACCAAAAGGGGTTATGTGGCAACAAAACAATGATGTCATACGTCTAATATTTAAGAAAAAATTACACAAGACATATGAAATATAGATGAAAATTATTTGAACTTTGAGTCTAAGATTCTAGTATAAGAAATTAAAAACAGTGCAGTAAAATATTAACAATATGTTTAGTATGGATACATCAGACTGCAGTATGCTTATTTAATAAGAGAAAAAGCCACTATGACATACAGTACACTATAGAAACCAATGTGAATTCAGTCTACTACAGTTAGGTCCCATAAGGGAAACTGTAATGGTTTTGGGTTAATTTTTACTACTTTGTTTGCTTTACTATAAGTATGCAATCTTTGTTTTACAAACATGCTACACATGTGACAAAATGATTCCTAGAGGACTTTGGGTTAACTAAATTAGCTGTCTTTTATGCACAGTTGTCTTTCAATGAACCTTAGCACTAAGCCATCTGATAAGGGATCAGTCTTTACTCTGACTTATCCAGTTGTGTGTATATTTTTCATCTTGCTCTAATGACCTCTGGAAACAACATTTTCAACATGTGGTAGGTGGAGGAAGCAGTGAAATGCGTGCCACCTGCTGCTAATAAAAGGCTACATAATAATCACATGCAATATTTCATACTGTAATATTTTAGTCCTGACCATAAGAAATGCAGAAGGAAACAAAATATGTATAACAAACAATACATTTCCTTATTTATTTTATTTATTATTTCTGAGTGGGTATAAGCACTGTACTTATAACTGCACCTATATCCTTGTCTGCAACGGTCTGCACAGCACATGAAAATGAAAACATTATTGGCTACAATGGGCATCCAGACTTGTTCAGTTTATGGAGCCCATTGTGTTTACTTACAGATATGTCATCACTGAAGTCAATCTCATCTAAATCGAGGTACTCTGGAGCTTCCATGATTCTTCAATGCTCATTTTCAACTACAGCAGACAGCAGTTACCTAGACCTGGTAATAGAAAAAGACACTCATGAGACTCTGTACTTAAACTGACTACCCAGCAATAAGAGCAAAATAAATTTACCCCTTACTGAGTGTTAACAGTGGTATACAAGGGAGAAGAAGGATCAATGTTTGTGTACAAGCCAAATTGTTTTTTTTTTATGGTTGTTAAAAACAAATTATGGTGCTACCTAATTGAGCATAACAGAACTCAGATGTTGTTAGCCTAGATGCAAGACTTGCTAAGAAGCTATTCAGTTTCAGAGTATTTACAGAATCTTTTCATCCACCCAGAGCCTAAAGACTAGTAACATCCCTCAAACAGACTGGCAGTGTGTGAAGGACCAGATAAATTTTTGTATTTTCAAAAGGACTTTAATATGATGGCTTTCAATTGAAATCCCCATAATATATTGTAAATAACAGGAGCTATATAAAATCTGAAATATGACATTTCTTGTGTGAATAATTGCATCAGTGAAAAACAGATAAGGTGAAAGCAGTGAGTATGGCAGCCTAGATGAGGTGAAAAGACTAAGGAGGTTATTCACTAAGCTGCCGAAGTGATTAACCGAGCTGAAGTGAAGTGAGCCAAACACCGTTCGGCTATTCACTTCAACCGTACATCGGCTGGCTTTGGCTCCCTTCGGTTCAGCCGAACATACTCAGCATGTTCGGCTGAGCCGAAGTGAAGAACACGTTCAACTCAGCCAATCCAACATCTTGATCGGCTGAGCCAAACCTTCAGCAGTTCTCAAAGGGGCCGAATGGCACTGAGTGAATAGGTTATTCTGCTCGCTACCTCCGAGATAAAAAAAAATGTAAACAAAAGAAAAAGAAACGGTGTGGGATCCCCTTTCCCATTTATACCATACCTTTAAAGTCTGGTAGGAAAGTTAGGAGGGACCCCAAGTTAAAAAAAAGTGCTTATTGCAAATAGCCCGTACAGCAGCCCTTCAGTTCGGCTGGACCGAAGGGCTCAGGTGGCCAAAGTGAGCTGAAGGATTAGCCGAAAGCTGTGGCTATATCCTTCGCCTCCTTAGTAAATAACCCTCTAAGTGTTAGGCAACCTTTAGGGCTCGTTCACAGCAGTCCCGTTGAGTTGTGTTGAACAGTGTTGCCCAATACAGTCCCAATTTATAGAAATTAAGGAGATTTGTCTTATCTTCTATTGCACTGAAAAAAGTAGGATGTTTCATTTTTTGCAATGCTTTTCAATACACTATGACACGTCACAGCCACTACCGTGCATAGAGATAATGGAGTGTCACAATATATAAAGTTAAAAAAACAAAAGCAACGCGTTTCAATGTGTGTCTGCTGGTGTGAATGAGCCCCTACAGAGATGACCACTAGAGAAAGCCAATGCATCTAATTATATGGAATACAATAACAGAAAATGAAAATAAAGTGATACAAAGTCAATCTTTAAATTGTCACACCTACATGGGGAATGGTTTGGTCATGCTTAAATCTGAACTCCAAAAAAAAAAAAACTACCCTTGCATTGGGAACAACCCAGCTCATTTTTGTCTAAGGATTGAAGAATAAGGTGTATTACTTACCTTACTGCTCACTCTTGACCAAGGCACTCCCAGCCAACAGACGCATGCTGAGGTCATCAAATACAATGCAGGGCCAACAACTATGCATTGTATGTGAGGAGGGTTAGGGACTGCTCCGGAGCAGGAGCATCAGGAACAAGAGGAGCATGATAAAGCCAGCAAGAGGGAGGAATAAAGCAAAAAAAAGCATTTAACCCTTGCAGTGATGGTGGGGAATCAGGAAAGGCACTGCAAGGGTAATTTTTTTAATTCCTGCGGTTCAGTTTTATGTATAAGCAAAGCATATATAAAGACCGGTTAGGTATTGCATAAAGGCAGCCAGATGAACTTTGCAAGCTAACCCCGGCAGCATCTTATATTTATCTTCTATTCACTTCCCTGTTGCTGCTGGGGGTAAGAAGAAGCCCTCTCTAAGCTCTCTAATCAATCCAAGTTGAGTTTACACAAGGCTAAAGACTAAAGTATTACTTGAGAGGAGGAAAAGCAGTCACATGCTCCCCTATATACCCGCAGGAGCCAGCTATTTCCCTAAATTCCCATCCATCAATGGAGGAGTGGAAGGGGAAAGAAGGGAAGGCACGTACACACAAACTAAAGAAGGTTTTCATTAAAATGACTAAACTGTACACTGAATAGTACTTCAATCTGTCTTTGTACTCTCCTGCACTTCAACATTCACACTGGGAGGGGTAAGCCAGTAGAACTTTACTCAATTGAATAGTGCTGCGAGTCTAACAAATGGAGTTTGCTGACTGAAGGATAGAGAATCATCAATGAGAGCTGCTCTTGCACAACCAAGCTGCATTGTTTTGACTGTAGTGGAGAAAAGTGGTCATGACCTTGTAGAGTTCTGGCAGGGGTGTCGGAATCTAGAAACTGCTTACTGATATAGAGTTTAAAAACACTTGTATTTCAAATGAAGTTAACATTTTCACTTTAATTACCTTGACCTGATTCACAGAGGAAAAATCTAGGTATTTAATGAAAAATGGCAATGCACTTCACTAAAAGTAGAAGAAAGCAGTACAATATTCCAGTAGTTACAATGTGTTCATTACACCACTGATCAGAGTACCAGCAATAAAATGAACGAAAAGCACAGGACTTTTGAATCAATCACCTTCCTTAGGAAATAATGAACTGTGCTAGGTCAGGTCTATTCATTGTAGCGTATGCAAGGAACGTCAGTGTTGACAACTAGGCTATAAACAGAGAAGAGTCAAAGAGCAAATTTCCCTTTTGAAAAATGGTTCTTGATGCTCATACTAGAGCTCAGTCCACATAGATTTCAAAAAGGGGGCATTTGTTAGTTTTTCCTAATGTCTGCCAAGTGCTCTTCAAATCCAAGATTTTAAACAGTATAAGGGTGAATGGTCCAAAGGCAATTTTTACTGAAGGAAATAAAGGGCTGTCAATAATGACCACTGCTTCTGGAACTGCTAGTTGTCCAGCTGTAATACTGATCCAATGACTTTAATACTTTCTGGGTCACTGACAAAGAACACGTATGCAAATCAGAGCTCCAGAGTTCCTTCTAACTTCATAGACTGCATTCTTGCTCCAGGCCAGTGACTCCAAATATTCTGAACCCAGGGACAGGCATGGAGGAAGCATTTTCATCAGGAGTTCAGCAATTATATGCATGTTTATAGAAATGATGCCTCAGCCAATGTCTGCAGTAATCGGAGCTAAAGACGTTCCAGCGAAATATTAGTGAGTGCAACCCTTTTTTTTTTTTTGGGCCAGGCAATGTATTTACCCTGTTGTGTTTAGAATTAGGATCCCTTCCCACAAGCATCAAAAGGTAATAGTTGGTGCTCTCTCAAAATGCCCTCCAAGAGCTCCCCTGATACAGAGTCCTAAGGAGTGCATTGAGCTGGATGACTTAATACATACAAGTAATTGGAGAAATCATCCACATAAAGTTTTCTCCGAAGCTATGAGGTCCCAAGCTACAAAGGTGCATATTCACCACATCTCCCTGTTAAGGGACATTCACACGTCTATTCACTAAAGGGTGAATAGTTTGCAGAAGGAAGGAAAAGTGAACAATCTAGGCCAAAATAGCTGAATTGGAAACATTCTGCAATTCAGCTCACTTTTCAGTTCAGCTATGTTGTCCTAGATTGTTCACTTCGCTTGCCTTCTTCACACTCTCCTCCCTTTAGTGAATAGACCTGTTAGTTTTTGCTCTGGGTGTATATACAGTTGGGGTGTGCTTGGGGTTCCAAAGGATGACAAAAGATCCTGAGGTAAGCCGTTATATTGTTTTTTACCATTTCTAAGAGAAAAGTGGTGTGGTGTCTTCAAACATACAAACCAATAATAGCAGAACATACAACATCTCATGAATGCATAGGAAATGAAAAGTGACAACCATCCAATCAGTTCTATCACCTGAATTAAAGCCGACCTCCTCAAGTTAGGTATCTTACATTTCCTGTTACATTTGTACCATTTGTAATTACAAATAAGATTTAGTTCATATAAACTTTACAACTCACTTTTCTCCCTTGTTTATTTTATTCTTACGGCACTGCTTTTTCTTGGCGTCCAGTGCATTATTAGTAGACACAAGTTGGAACAAGGTTTAAGTGTAGTCAACCATTCTATGTACACATGTGTTCCATGCAAGAAAAAAAATCCTGTCAAAACAACAGTTGTAATGAGCCAAATAACAAGGAAGCAATAGCTCATATCGAGCTCGTCAATGTGTCACAAGCAATCTCTAAAACCCGTTTATTTACACAAACGTGCAGATGTAGCGATTTGACAAAAAGATCAGTTTGCATCCTCAGTTCCAGTGCAGCGATGAAATATTCTCAGCGGACGATGGTAATGGATATTTCAGGTCACGTAAGAGGTGGAAATACGTTTGGAGCCTCTTTTCTTCATTGTAGTGAATTCAGAATAAGCTGCCGCAGCTTGGCACACTTCCTATCGAGTGTCAGTGAGAGCCAGTACACATGGTTCCTGAGAAGCTGTGCTCTGATTTTAACAGCAAGGAGCTGTGTGTAATGGAAGAAGGTCTCATGAATTAAGGTTGTGATGTTTCATTTTAGCAATTTTAACAACTAGTTCAGAATTAGGAAATGTTTCATATCACTTCAGGAAGCAGTCTTGCGGACAACAGCTGTGATGATGGTTTGTTATCCAGCTATATAATTAATAAAATGCATTTTTTTTAGAAATCAGATTTAAAATGGGAGTTGATTTATAAGAAACGATAGGAAAGAAAAGGTTGGCAGCTCAGTGACTAGATTTGTGACATTACAGCACTACGGTCTTGGGTTCCCTTGACACCATGGACAGTATTTACATGCAATATATATGTTCTCTCTTAGTTTGAGTGGAGTTTATTGTGATTGTACCTGGTAACTCCCCCAACCCAAAAGAATGTTGATAGTTCAATAGTATTTCATTTTTTATATGCACATTTGTATGACTGTAGTCGGTCCATACCCCATCCCAGCACTATTGTCCCCCCACCCAACAATGGGCACAATTATTTCCCTACTTTCCAGTGGGCACTTTTTTCTCCCACCCTGCTGGGCACCATTGCCCTCCACCAGCGAAACACAATTGTTCTCCCCAGCCCCTGCTAAGCACAAATGCCACTGACCACCGACATTAGGGAAAGAGAAACATGATTTCTCCATTCCAAGGTGTCCCTCTTTCTCAAATTTCAAAGTGGGGTGGTATGGTGTACTTCACACCTTTCTGAGAGGAGAAAGAGGGACACCTTCCATCACAATGTATTTAGGCACTGGACACCCCTGCCACTTCCGCAGTTATGCCAACCATTAAGTATTTATATGCCAAAATGATTGGTTAGACCCAGAATTGTTTTTTTTTCACCATTATTTTCTCTTTTTTTGCTATTTTTGAAATAGCAAACAAGATAATTAAGATAAAAGTGTCACTTTTGGTAGATAAATAGTACCTTTTCATAGATATCTGTACATCCCACTAACATGAGGGACAACTAAGGAGGAAAGAGGAACAGAGGGATTTAGTTCCAAATGAGGGTCAGGGTAAAATATATATATTAATTACTTTGCCCATTCAAACATTTATTTTGCACTGTTTTCAATTCTGTTTTGGCATTATCCCATACATCCCAACTTCCTGATACGGTAAAGGACACATTTTGGAAACAAAAAAAAAAGAAGAACCCTGTCCCACTCTGAGTCATCTTTGCATTGTTCAAGAAACAAACACGTTATTACATTTCAAAGTATTAATAACAGTCCTTATCATTAAAGACTGATTAAAGGAAAGCCATGATAAGAGAAACGTTCGCTGGCATTGCTGGTGACCTATCTTTCATGCTTACCCTCCTGCTGTAATACTTTAAGTAGCTGATAAAAAACAAGTATGAAGATAATGACTTCTAACATCTCTCTGACCTTCCTAAAGTGCACACTTGTTCCAGGTTAGTGATTCAGAAGGTACTCAAGCCACATGGTCAGAATACCAGCCAAGCAACTGGAATGTTTCAGTCAGTGGTGGCAGTCCCCATATTTCTCTTATGACAGGTGAACTTAAAAGAAGATACAGAGTCTAAAATATTTATTTACAGATCTGGACATCGGACCAAAAAAAAAAATACAACAGTAACGCACAGAGGGACAATAGAGGGACAGGTGAGGGCAATGTTATCGGTACACATTAGATCCTTGATGTTCAGTATGAGCAAGCAGTATTGTTCCCCATTTAATGTGTTTGCAAAGATCAGCCCAAAGTGTGCCTTACAACCTATGTAGTACTATAACCAATATCAAGTATTTATGTTCTTTTCCAGACACTTAACATTTTCTGTGTTTCTATGTTTAAAGAAACTAAACACTCATTATTTGCCTTGTATGTGGTATATAGATTAATATCAGGAACTGCCTAATAAAACGCTCTATACAATCTGCTAGGGAGTGAGTAAGCCAATATACAAATATGTGCATGCATGCATTTATACACACAGATGTTTAGCATGAAATGAAAAGCAAATAAACATTTCTTAAATCCAAAAGTATAAACTTACATATAGATTTAAAAAGAAGCAATCCTCCGTAAAAAATAAAGTCCACAATGTCCAAATGAAATCAGGTGCTCACAGTTTGCACTGTCAGAGGAACAAATGACATAATATTTTAAATACCACGTACCATGTCCTGGGGGTGTCTGTACTCATAATTAGAATTCCCCACATCTGTGAAATGTTAAATATACCTTCTATGTAAATTACTGAGCACACCCAGCACAAAGATACTATTCTCTGAAAAATGTACTCAACTAACCTTTACGCAAAAGGATTTGAGACAGATTCTTCAAAATGTTGTAGAGTATTTTAAACCTTTGAAACAACATTTCCCTAAAATTATTGTATGTTGTCTTCCACTATGAGGAGGTGTGTGTTTGTATGCCTGCAAGAGTTTTTTTAGGGAGAATCAGCATTTAAAATCTACTTATGCCCCAAATTTGCAAATGTATAAATTATAAAGATTCAGGTCACTTGCAGGGGATATCTGCTTCTAGCATTTTGTGATCTTCACTGATTACATGAGTGCACTGTATAGCAATTCCGATTTACAACTGTCTCTCATCTGGAGGAGCTGTCTCTCTTTGGCAGAAAATCCTTCTGTCCCTCTTTTCACCACAGAATGGCTGAATTGTGTCACACATAATTATTATAGACATTTATTTAGTGCTGACAATGTATGCAGCCCTTTACATACTGGACCCTGTATTTCAGACCCTGTATTTAAGGAGCTAACAATCTAAGGTTCCTATCTTACACGCACATAAACCCACGAGCTTGTCTTTAAAGTGTGGGAAAAACTGGAGTACCCATTCACTTGGTGCCCTAGGTGTCATTCAAACCAAGGACCCCAGTGTTGCAAGGCAGAAGTGCTAAGCACTAAGTCACTATGCTAGCCTATAGTTAGCATGATAGCAACTTTAAAGAGAACCTTTCAGAGTTAGAATACAGAATCTACCACTGCTATCTTGTTTTTGTATTCTTGGGGGCTGTAAACTGAAACCCCTTTCTCCTTGCTTTTTTATGCATGGCATTTACATAAATGTAAACAAAATAATAGCACTGCATTTGCATAAAGGTAAAAACATTTGCATCTGAGTGAGAACCATTAACAGATTCTTCTAAATGCACATAAATGCAACAATGTGTGTAACAGATGACTTACATACCAGCCCATACAGGAATGGGAACACTTTTTAAGTGGCAAGAAAGACGCTTTTGTGCACAAGTTCTAATAATGGCAAAGTAGCTAAGCATGGACACTAGGACTTATGAATGTTTTTCATTTACTTTGGGACTGTAGCAGGATGTGAGAGCAGCATAAGGAAAACCAATATACTTTAACAGATAAATTGCAAGCAGGTGCAAAACTGGACACTGGGTTCAAGCAGCCGTCGTGAAACATCACAATATCTTTATACATATGTAGTTAAAATGAATAGACTCATCTTTTGTTCTACTGATTTCTCATATATACTATTTTTGTGGTTCCTAAAGAGAAACTGTGATGTAAATTGTCTATCAATTTAGGGGGCTTCTCAGCCCCCTATGTGATAGCAATAAAGTTAAGTGTAAAAACAATAAAAATAAAGAAGCATAAAAAATTAAAGGGCCATTAATAACCGATAACACTAAACTGATGAGCGGTAAAACCTTTTAAAGCGTTGCCTATGGCCAATTTTGGGTGTGGTCTTTTTTTGCCATTTTGCTGGTGCGTGCAAGTTTAAGGCTTGACGTGTTTGGTGTCTATTTACCCGATGTGACCCCGTCTTTTATATTTTACCAAAAAATTGAGGTGATAATTAAAAATGTGACCCCGGTACTTTTTTTGTTATATAGTAAAAAATAAAAACCCCAGTGGTGATTAAATACCACCAAAAGAAAGCTCTATGTATTTCCAAAAAATTGTATAAAATTAATTTCAGTACAGCGTTGCATGACGGAATAAATGTCAGTCAAAGTACCGCAGCGATGGATACTGAAAAATGGCCTGGCCAGGAAGAGGGTTTAACCCCCTGGTCTTTAAGTGGTAAATTAGTTTTATAAATTTTTTAAATTCATTATTGTAGGCTCGGTGCCATTCGACTATTCACTCACTGCCGTTCACCCCCTATGAGAATAGTGGGCGAATAGCAGCGAGTGAACTGCCGGAGGTTCGGCTCAGGTTTAAGTGCTCATTCAGACCTTATCTTTTTTTTGTGTTGCATTAATCCGCCCTGTGTCAATGTGTGTTGCGTTAAGGCAGACTATTTATTTTGAATGGGCTGCCAACTTACAAGAGTGGATCAAAAACACGAATGCAGCACATCACAACGCACAGTAGATGGTTATCATGGGCGGGGAAGTTCCTTGGCTTTTTTGCTGCCTGAGGCAAGAAAAAAAAAAAAGGTAAACAGTGACAGCTCTGGCAGTGTGCGATACCATGCCCACTGCCAGAGCTCATGATGTCAATCATGACGTCCAACGCTCCATGAAATAAAAAGAAAAACAGGCGCTCGCCGACCCGACAGCACGTGACCAAGTCCTGCTGCAGATTGAAGAATCTGACAGATGCCGGCAAAACAAACAATTGGTTGGAGCTAGCGGTGACATAATTGAATGACAACAACTGGGTGGAGCGAGCCGTGACATCATGGAAGGCTCTGCCCAGTTTTATTTGCGGAAAAAGCGGTTTGCTTTGGCAAACCGTTCTCCCCGCTTCGGCTGTGAGTACGGCTCACCTGCCTTCGGCTGCTGTATGGGCTATTGCGAATAGCCCGTACAGCAGCCCTTCTCTTTGGCTGAACCGGAGGGCTCCAGCGGCCGAAGTGAGCAAAAGCAGTAGCTGATTTCGGCTCCTTAGTGAATAACCCTCATAGTGTATGGCCGGCTTAAAGCGACACTAAACTCAGAAGTCAAATCTTAAAAATGCATCCAAGTGCATTAACTATTAACAAGACTGTACCTTATTTGTGCATCACTCTGCAGGTCCTCAAATCATCTATGAATTAATGTTGACACTGTCCTTCCTTCTGGAGGGTGGCTACTTTTGTTCCCCATGGTCCCTGTTTGTGTTGTAAAGTAGCCATCGCTCCAAGCTCACTCCCATATAGGACAACAATCACAATACAAATTAGTAATCTAAACGTAAGATTGTAGTCCATCATGGGAACAAGCTTGGAGCCAGAGTACCACAAATATGTTCAAACCTTCACTCAACATTGCCAGGTTTATATTCTGGACCTGGTTCTAAGCTAGAATATTTAGACACGGATGCTTTATAGAAAAATTCCTCAACAATTCAAATGTCTATGTATAAGGCAAGTGTTGTTCTGTGGCAGCACAAGTTACCTAATGGTTATGGGTCAGTTACTCTTAATGTGTTTCAAGTTGCCGTACAGTATTACTGTGGAGTGGTTTGGATTTGTGGGGTACCTTTGCCATAAGCTTGCTTGTACAGAGTGCTATGGTTAGTCACACTTGAGCTCTCTCTGTAGATAGGACTTTTATCTTGGCACTCCTTGACACTCCTTTTTGTAAGCAAGCAGTTTTGGCAATCTCCTTGTGTGTCTGTAGCATGTGAGTCCCTTGTGCATAAATCACTTTACTATGGCATCTACTTTTGTATCACGGCAGTTATAAAGGCTGGTTTAGAATACAGGTGAGGATACACACTTCAAAGGTCAGGTTGCAGATAAAAGCCGGCACTTGTTAGAGCTGTTGGCCCATGGGTCTGGTGCAGGTCTACAGACACAGCCCCTTGTGCCGGTAGTATAATTGAAAGAGAGAGTACATTATTTATTGCAAACCTTGAAGTAATACTAGCATTTTTCCATGACTCATTCAGGTGATGTGTAGTGAGCTCCAGCTGCAGAGGAAAGAAAGCAAAATGGCAAGGTCAAGTTTCTGTGCGGAAGGAAGAAGAACTGTTTGTGGCTGAAATAGAGAAGTCTAACCCTGCCTGAAGTATGTGCTTTGGATCTTTAATTCCATTTCAGATTAGGCAAGCTCTAAGATTTAAATTGGTCAGGAAACAGAAGAAACAGTCATCAGCTATAACAAGGACGAGGAATTATTAAAAATGAAATAAAGCTGAATTAAGTGGACGTCCAGAAGCATGGGGAAACAGTCATCTATTGTCAGCAGACTGGGGTGAAAGTTAAATCATTTGAAAAATGTATGTATTATAAAGTACATATGATTGTCTAGTTCCAAGAGATGACATAAATTACCTTAAAATGGAAATCCATGTGTGTAATCACAATCAGTAGAGACTTAATGCTATCATAAGCTATAGGCCATTGTGTATGATCTATCTGATCATCTGTTAAAACAGTCAGAACTTACTAATATCTATTTTGGTTCACTGACGTTTTAGTCAAAACTTTTACTGATGCACACAACTTTCTTTAGCCCCCCCTTCTGCAATAGTCAAGTTGTAAAGAATAATATCTTTCCAAATTCACAGCAATAAAGAGAAATCCACAAGCCACTACTTCATGTTATCAATTGTATACAGGTCTGTGCTACTGTTTGGCACTTCTGGCATCTGCCTAAATGGGAATAAGTGATAAGTCTGCCATCAGACCAATCATTTCCACAACAATCTTCCCATAAGACTATGTGCATGTAACTTATTTTAGGCATGTTATTTACTTGTAAAAGCCTCCTTTGTGTAGATATCAGAAAAATGCTGAGACTTCTGCTGGGTGTCACCATCTTGGATGTGATATCAATAGCTTCAGAGCGGTCACTAGAGTGGCATTCCATAGCAAGGGTAGGCAACCTTGACACTCCAGCTGTGGTAAAACTACAAATACCATCATGCCTAGGCATGCCTGTGGCTGTAAGAATCTTCAATGTCTCATGGTTCCACAACAGTTGGAGTGCCAAGTTTGCCTACCCCCTGCTCTATAGTATCCCCCTTTCAGTCCTCCGCTTGCGGAAATATAAAAGGTTATGTGGGGAGGTGAGGGCAGAGGTGGAAGAGGCAGACCCTCCAAAGGAAAAGGAGAGGACTATGATGTGCAAAGAGGGAGGGGCTGTGGTAGGGAACTGACTGCTGGACTAGTCAAATTTGCTTGCAAGTTCAAATGCACATTGCAAATAAATTAAGAAAATTTTTATGGAAAGGAAAAGGGCTGCATGTAAGCATTTAAAATAATTGTTTCTTCTTTACCTACATTTTTGGTGACAGGGTCTCTTCAAATTAGTTATAAACCCAAGCAAAATTTCATATAAATTCTAACATGTTACAGCATATTTCAAACTGTTTGTGTCCTATTTCCCTTTACTTCCTGTGCTGCTGTGTTTCCTTCTACTTCTGTGCTGCTTTCGCAGATTTTCCTTCACTTCCTGTGTGGTGAAACCATTGTGACACAGTAAGTGAGGAGAATCTCTCTAACTGAACTCCAGACAGGTGTAAAATCTGAGAGGGGTTAAAATTCATTCCAACTCTATTAAAAAAAAATTCCTAGACATCCACTTCAAAGAGGTAGCAGGAACTAGATTTTTTTCTGTTAAGTTTCTGCTGCTTATTGTCATTTCATATCATATCATATATGCTGTGCAAATTTTTCAAAATAAAAACAGAGAAAAAAATTCTAGTGAAGATCCTCACTAAACAAAACTGGTACAAAACATGTGCCCTTTGTTTTCTCTTTTTTCTTTTACTCCTCTAATGCAGCAAGAACCCATTAATAGTAACTGGCACCTGAATTACATTTCCTGAACATTTCACAAAGTAGATTTGTGATACTTCCTGAAGGCAACAGAAATGAATCCAGTAAATTATAAACAGTCTGTATTTTAGACACATGAAGACAAAATATTAGTTCAGGAAATTTCGACCTCATTTTTTATACCAAAGTTATGCAAAGTATGCAGAAATTCAAGACAGATTCCATATTTGTGCAGACTATTTGATCTAATTGTGCTTTAGTTTGGATCATGTGGTATAATTTAAGACTGGCAAATGTTCTACAGAAACTCATTATTCGTATGATGACATTTCTAAAATAATTGTTACCATTTCTTCTTTTCTGTTCTGGTCACATATTTCCTATAAAATAACTACCCCCTAGGTTTTTGGATTGGTTAGCTTTTCTTGAAATGCAATGCTTTGCATAAGTATTCAACCCGTTTGACTTGTTTTGTAATGTCACATCCTTTCATTAATAAATATTTAACTGGAATTTTAAAACAGAGCTACACAAAAAAAGTCCAAGGGCAAACTGAAAAAAAGCCAAAATAGATTCATCAATTATATATGTATATGTATGTATATATTTATTTCTTATTATTTTTTAAATCTATATATTTTTTCTATATCTCTGTGGTTTTTAATTGCATAATTATTTACCGTCCTTTGCTGTGACATAAATAGCTAAATGCAGACCAACTGTGAGCAATTAGAGTGTCACATGATTTAATAATTAATACACGTATTACTTAAAGGCTCCTGGGTTTGTTAAAGTGCATATCTTAACAAAGAGTACCAAGAAGACCAAATAGCTATCAAAAATCCACAATACGCTTTTGGAAAAGCATCAATTTGGGTTCAGCTATAAGAAAAATTCTCAAACTTTGAACTTCCCCCAGGGCACTGTGAAATCCATTAAAAAAATAAGATAATATAGAGTAATCTTGACTACACAATGCTGTCCGCCAAAACTCAGTGACTGGATAAGAAGGGCATTAGTCAGTGGAGCAGTCAACAGCCTAATGGTGACCCTGAATGAGCCAAAAACCATCCTTTAGTCAACTATAACGCAGATGCTCCACAAACCAGGGCTTCATGGAAGAATGATGAGATGAATGCCATTGTTAAAACATATCTATATAATTAGTCAACCTTGGTGCAAAGTGCTATATATGGTGGAAACCTAACACTGCTCATCACCCTCTGATCACTTTTCCTGCCATTAATCATGGTAGGGGTAGCATCACTTTAAGGAAATGGTTTTTATTAGCAGGCTCTGGGAAGCTTGTTGGGATTGAGGGCAAGATAGATGATACTACCCGTGGCCTTTTATTTAACAAAAACTTGCAAACTTGCCCCAACATTTACAAGATTTGGGATCCATAGACTTTAATAGGGTTTAGGTGCTTTGCTTGGGGTTCACTGATTTTTGTAATTGTTCGGTGAATGTACAGTAAAACAAACTTTGCTCAGATCCCTTATCACTAGACTAAAGGCCTAAGCCACTTCCTGCAGCTTTGCTGGGAGCCTTATGAGGAGAAAGGTGGGGGTTGTAGATAGTAGCAATGAACACTACCAGGAGTGACCACTATTAGTTTTCTAGGGCTTGTATAAGTCAGCAAACTGAAAAACAAGTGAGGACACATAAATCTTCAATTTTGTATGTATTAAAAAACAGCTTTAATAATAATAAGTATGAACTGGTGAGAGAAACACTTTAGGTTATTAAAAATGAAAGCTTTCAAATCATGTTTGGTTTTTTTCATGTATTCAATAATGGGCTGTTGTAAAATGTAGGAAATATAGATAAAAATCAGGGCTTAGGAGTGTCATCCAAGAACAGAAAATTTTGAGATAAGAAGTGCAGGCATGCTGCTCACCTCACTGTGAGCTGGTGAGAGTGAAAAAGTATTATTGGAATGTCCATTTACCTTTGATCAGAAGCCTGAAGGAAAACAGACTTCCTTGACAGATGTAGGAACTTAAATTAACAGTAGTGGTAGGTACCATTTGTATCCTTATTTAGGCCCTGTCCAGAGGTTAATATTTTACCCACTGTTGATCCAGAGGAAGACAAAAAAACCCTATAAAGCATGGTTCAATTTGCTCCAACAGGGAAAAAAATTATTTCCTGATCCCATAAGGCAATCGGATATTCCCTGGATCAACAATCTCTGGTGCTTAATATACCAATAAGAACTCAATATCCATTAATATTCTGTGCATTTAGGAATACATCCAGATTTGTTTTTAAACAGTTAACTGAGCTAGCTAGAACTAACTCCTGCGGGAGTCTATTCCACATTTTCACAGCTCTAACTGTGAAGAATCCTTTCCGTATGCAAAGGTTACACCTCTTTTCCTCTAGATGCAAAGAGTGCCCCCCTGTCCTTTGCAGTGACCTTAAAGTGAATAATTTGGCACCAAGCTCGCTATATGGACCATTTATGTATTTATACATAGTGATCATGTCCCCCCTAAATCACCTCTTCTCCAGAGAGAACAAATATATTTCTTGATTACTGTGCTTTTTAAAGGAGTGTATGTTTATGTGCAAGAACAACACTTGCTCAGCAGAGCTCAGATCCTGGCAGCTGACTCTAACAGGCCTCTCTCTTCTCTGGCAGGTCCTGGAAGCAACATGATCAGGTTAAGGTACCTACTCACCTTTGATCCAGCTCCTGAGTCCGCCTGCACCACCCTTTTCCACTGCCTTCAGCATCAATGCATTCAATATTTTCCCAAATACTGCAAGCATGTTGAAGAACTATAGGCAGCCATCAAAAACATGTAAGCATCACGTGAGGTTGGATATAGACTGTGCGTATTTGTGTGTGAGACAAAGTAAATTCATTCATTTTACTTATCACACTGTGTGAGCGATGAGCCAAGACTTTCATGCAATCTGATCAATTATTTATCTAGTCTGAGTTATGTTAGGTTTGTAAACAGCTCTTTGTAAAAGCTCCCAGCAGGATTTACTTCATGCATAATTAAAAGGAAAGGTTAGGTGGTGAAGTCAGTTACAAGCATTCATTCTTGCCTCTTGATCTGATATGTTGACAGATTGCTTTATTCCCCTAACCATGCTTTGCTTACTACTCTCTCATATCAATGTGCACATAAGTGTTCCATTTCAAAGCTACCATTAACCTTGTCTACCTGCGTGTTGTATTAAGGGAAGGAGTTGCTTTTTTTATATTAAGCCTCTTTTTTCTTTTATCTGTCTTCTTTCTTGCCTCTCTTTGTCCTATGGAAGAACTCACACAATGCTACGAATTTGCCAGAGTTGTTAACAGTGGGCCAAGTGGCACTAATTCCTGTTAGCATGGCAACTTCGCAGACCTGCCCGCAGCAGAGAAATCATCTATTAAGCGCAAGCTGTGTAATGAGCTTTATGCATTTTTAAAATGGGGCAAAGATGCTAACACTGCACTGATATCATGCATATGCCATTAAGTACATGTTCACTAAAGAATAAAATATTATTATTCGTCTAACAGTGTTATCATATTGTCATCTGGTGCTTTAGTAAATAGGAACAAAGCTAGATCATAAATTGGTTAATAACCATTAGCAGTCTTTATCTGCAGTTATTCCTGCGAATGGGCCTCACTGACTATCATCTAGACCAGCGGTGGTCAACTTCATAAATAAAGAGGGCCCCAAGTAAGGCCCCAACCTGTCCAAAGGGCCACACAATTGCATCTGCACTTAAAGAAAGCACCTTCGTGCAAAAAAAAAAGGACCTACACTTTTTTTTTAAGGCATCACACAACAATGCAAAGAAGATTCACATCTATACTCTGTAGTGCACAAAAAGATGCAGGCGTGTGGTAGTGCTCTGTGTATGCGCATTTCAGCGTCATTCAAAATGATAGGCACTGCAATGTACTGCAGTTAGTTCTGTGTGTTGCAGTAATGCATGGTAAAATTAGCATTTTAACACTGGTTACCATACACCCAGCTGTCCCTCATTTAGATGGAGTGACCCTCTTTTGAAACCAAATCCCTCCCTCCTTCTGGACTGTATGTTGTCATACATTTTTTTTTTTTGGACTGATGTATAGACCTCTGAGCTGCTTCTGTCAGGAGCAGTTTGTACCGGCAGCCACTAGAGCACACTGTTCATAAGTAGGAGGAGATAGCTGGGCAGCAGAAGAATTGTCTGCATCTCCTAAAGAGCTCCAGATGAGGCGCTGTTGTTTCTGTCTCTCCCTGGTGTCCAACACATCCAGCTCTGCCAGTGCTTCAGGTGCCTGGCAGTCTAGGCCGCCCTGGTGCCCAACACACAGCCCACCAGTACTCTGCATTTGACTTGCGTGTTGGGCACCAGGGACCTAGACTGTTTAACAAGTGGTGGCTGAACAGACAGGAAGGTAGGCTGCTTGAAATTTATACCTAATGTGCATCTGTGCACAGACTATGGACATTAAAGTATTTACACATTCTTAGTGACAGTAAACTCAGGAGTTAAATCTTAAAAATGCATTCAAGTAACTTAAAGTGACATTAAACCCTCAGATTTTTTAACATAAAACAATACTGTAATGTGTGCCTTACTGTAATCCATGGTAGTTTCCCTTCTCTTTGCTGCTCTTCCTTTTAAATCTGTATCTGTTCTCATGCTGGGCAGAACTTCTGTTTTGCAGCAGACTGCCTTGTCTAAGAAATGGATATATGGTGTGTGTGTATAGGTTTGTAACCTGAGCCAGCACTACAGGAAGAGGCCCTGAGCTGCAAACGGAAGTTCTCCCCAAACATGAGAAGACATGAGGATTTAAAAGGAAGAGCAGCAAAGAGAGGGGAAACTACCATGGATTACAGTAAGGCACACATTACAATATTGGTTTATGTTAAAAAATCTGAGGGTTTAATGTCACTTTAACTATTAACAAAAATGAATCTTATTTGTGCATTGTGTCAGCATGAATTCGGCGATGATTTGAGGATCTACAGCTGAGTGGAGCACAAATAAACTACATTTTTATTGAAAGGTAATGGAATCCATTTTTAAGATTTAATTCCTGAGTTTAGAGTCCCTTCAACAAGCAGTAAAAGAGCTTTATAACAACCATCCCATCCCTGGGCTCTCTAGCTGCTCATACTATTAAGCAACTCTTTCTCAAAGATCTCAAAGATCTTCAAAGACTCTAAGGCCCCGTTCACACTGAGCGATTTATCGCGCAGTAATTCCCGCGATATCGCGGCTATTTACCGCGCGATATCGCTCTCCAATGCATGGCAATGGGGCTCTGTCCATCGCTGTCGCAGGTCGTGCGTCGCTACAGCAGGACCCTTTTTGGAGCGGATTTTGCCGCGATTCTAGCTTTCTCAATGCAAGCATTTGCGCGATATCGCGCAAAATGCAAATCGTGCGACAAACGCGCGATTTGCGAATCGCTCAGTGTGAATGGGGCCTAATGTTGGGAAGAAATACCTCCTGTGTTTTCATTAGAGAGCTGGCTGGCCAACATTCTAGTGCGATAGATGATAGGAAAAGAGCTAAAATTTCAGCACCTCTGTTATGAACTTTGAATGTGAATTTGTCCAAGATGCACACAGTTACAAAGGTGAACAAGGGCTTATTTTAAAGTGCTTTTACTGCTTGTTAACAATAAATACTTTAGTGTGCTCAGTCTGGGCACGTGTTCATTTTAATAGGTAAATCCATCTGGTTATGATACTTTTAACTTAAAGGTCACTATAGATGGCTAAATGACAAGGGAGGCATTTAATGTACACCTACCTCAGATATAAAAAATGGATGACGCAAAGACCATTTTTAATGATTGATGTATTTCCTATCTAGCCTTTTAAAGGCTACATACTGAAACAAGATGCAGCTTGTATCTTCTGCATTACTGAATCTGCTTTAACAAAATCAGTTTAAACATTCAGAGTATTTCAACATGCTGATCAATGAATTGATCAGTGCACTTATGGCAAATGGACACAGTGTATAATTATTCTGTTACACAAGACTGTGTTTCATGCTGCTTTCAATTTAATAATCCATTGACTTTTCAATCAATGAGCCACATTTTTCAGTCTTCTAATCAGCATCACTACTCTTCTTGACATCAGTTTCTTGTTTCACCACATGGGACATTTCCATAGTAACTACTGACATCATTTTTAACTAGCCCAATGGCCATGTATTAAAAAACAGGAAATGTGTATCAAAATGCCGCCTTCTGAATATGATTTTGCCTAAAAGCATTTTGTGCAATCTAAATTAACCCACATTAACCAGCGCTCTTTGGGTTAATCTTTTTATTTAAGCACAGTACGGCAAAGAAGCATTTGCCAATTTACAGTGTTCCAAAGCACTAACATTTAATAAACTGCAGCTTACCAGTCCTTAGATCTTGTGGCTGTATTGATTCTGTATAGTATATTCTGTAAGTACAGAAAATACCTCTTGATCCTGCTAGAAATGTTATGTCCTTCCTGAGCACCAACATGAAATGTCAAGCCTTCCCCAGCTGTCTTCTGTGAACAGCAAAACAACTCCCATCTATGGCTGGGCACACACCTTACAACCATCGCAAGACTTCTGTCTTGCGATGGTTGTAAGGTACTTAAAAAAACATACGATCTGCCTATGTTGCATAGGCAGGTCGTACTTCCGATGATCGCAAGCCACGCCCCCTGAGGGGCGGGCTTCCGATGACCGCAATGCCGAACGGGCAGTGTGCGCTTCCGCACACCGTCCCGTGCGGCTGTTATCGTACGGACATGCCACAAACCCGCCGAACATCGTACGATGCTCGGCGGGTTTTCAAACATGTCCGTAAGTTTAAAGTCGTGCGACCTTACAGTAGTAGAGGCCGCACGGCTTCCACACACCTTACGATAATCGTACGATCGCGGGATAAGGTGTGTGGGGACCCTAAGTAATAGTTGATGAGGAGAGGGGCAGCTGTTTGTAGTCCAAACCATTAGAGCATTCTAGAATGGAAACACTGCTTCTCCATAGATACAGTACAATGAATGTGTTGTCAACCTGGGACAGAAAGTGTGTAACTGGCCAGATCATTAGATGAAAATAAGAAAAAGGCCTTAAAACAAGAAAACAAATTCAATTACTACAGCTAAGAACAGGTAAAATGCAATATATTATGTTTAGATATGGTACAGGTAGATAGTATATTATACAATATCACAATATTGTTTAGGTTGCTGGCGGTATCACTTAGAACAAACATTTAGCAGCATAACATGGGAAATTTAAAGGGAGCCTGTTGCTATAGTTTTTTAGTACAGGTTTTAATGAATTTGCCAACGGTGCCTATGAGAGTTGCTGACAGTTTTTACCAACATCCATGTCAAGCTGACTATAGTTAGTTATATGGTTATAGTTTTCCATGATTTTGCCATGGTTCATTTTGCCGCTGAAACTGAGGTAGGAGGTTGTCTGGCCTTTTGATTGAAAGCCTTTCAAATGTTTTCATAGGGTCAGAAACATTTTACAAATGGTATTACCCATTGAGGTGTAGATAATTTAAGACCTTGGTTCTCAACTGGTGGGTCATGACCCAAAAGTGGGTCGCAACTCCATGTTCAGTGGGTCACCGCATGCCTTCCACTTTTGTAGGTGAGAGGCTCTTCAGCCTCCCCCTAGAGCAGTTCTCACACCAAGCAGCCATTCAAAATATGATGCCCAGTGCCGAGTGTCAGCTTGAGGTGGGGTGGGATGGGGCCATGGCCGCGACGGAGCTCCATCCATTCCTGCATTGCTTACAGCTCCCTCACGTGTCCTGTAGAGGTGCCTGGACCGGAGTGACATCACATTCTGGATCCCTGCACCTCTACAGGGTGCGCAAGGGAGCTGTACCAGCAATGCACATTTGGATGGAGCTCCGTCTCAGCCCAGCAGCCCACACTTGACCCCAGGCTTAGGATCCACTCCAGTTCTTGTAAAGCAGGGCATCCTTGGAAACAGTGTGGACAGTATTCTGGCACAAAATTAATATAACTTTACGGTGTTAAATAGCAGCACATAAGACACTTATTTTTTAATAATCTGACTTAAATAAACTGAAATCTGACGCAGCTTTATGGAATAAGCCAAAAGGTTTTTTTTTCTTTGGTAATTCATAGCCTTGGAACTCAAGCACATCAACACAAGTTTTATCTACACTGTATAGTGATACAATTCTCATGCCTTCACATGAACAGCCCATCTCTACAGAACACTCACTGTATTCTTTGGAATAGATACAACACATTACATCAAGCTCTGTTAACTTCCAACAGTCAGGCACACAATACGTATAGATTACTTTGATTGAACCCATATAACTTGTTGCAACTACTGAATGAGAACATAAAACCAATGAAGTGGCATGACATCACTAGGAGAAAATCACAAACATTTGTCCATGGAACCAGGGAACAATATTTCAGAGCATTACTTTCCCTCACGCAAAGTCGGGTGAATTCCCTGTGGCATGGCTGACTTGTGCTGGAACACAAAGACAGATGATAAACGGTGCAGGGGTGGATGTGCCCCAGGCACTAACCACATGCTGGTGTGCAAAGCAGAATAAGATGTGTTAAGGATCACCCACTGCCTACACAAACTGAACCAATGTCAGAATAAGAAATACATTCTGTATATATGTTTTATTTCTAGAATTATAATGTGAAACTTAAAACTGAACTCCGGTTAAATGGCTAGATACACAGATGAAAGACATTTATGGGAGTTGTTTTACATCCTAGAGGATTTTTATTTCTGTACATCCAGTCCTGGCATATACACAGCCCTCTCTGGCAGGGCAGAAGACCTGATTTTTCTCGGCTGCCGTTCAAATGTATTTCCACTTTTGCAGCCACATTGTGATAACACCTACTTTATATTTGTTACATGTTCTTATTCACATAGCAAAACGTAAAAGAGAACTATGGGGTAAGTGTTTTCCCCCATAGTTCTCTTAAGGGTCACCGGAGGACATATACTAGAGTCCTCCCGGGACCCAAAGCTCAGTATGTAGCGAACTACAGCTCGCGGTATACTGAGACCGCTGCAGCCGGGACGGATCTCGACATTACTGTGGAGATCCACCCAGCTGCGTGAGTGACAGCTGGCTCTGCCTATCTAGAGGCAGAGTCAGCTGTACCCACCCCTCCCCGTCTGTTCCTCCAGTCAGTACTGGAGGATCAGAGCGGGGAAATCCCTGTAGGGAGCCGTGACTGACAGGCACGGCTCTCTGCAGGGTGATGATCGAGAAGTGAGCAAGCGACGGGATGTGTTTGCTCACTTCTCGATCTATTGAGCTGACGTGTGACACTTTCATTATCACAAGTCAGCTTGAACTATGAGGATGAGTGATTTTCATTCACCTCATTGTTCTCCTTTAACCACCTTCCGTAAACTCTGGGAAAATTAGAAAAACCCTTGCAGTGGTGCTCATTTTGGTCTAGGGTCTAAAATAAAAAAGATATACTCACCCTCCTCTGCTCCTGCAGTGAAATGTCCCTCGGCATCCTCACGTCTCATAAACTGTATTAGACGTGATGTTTAAAGAGTCATTAAACTGCCGGACAGGAAGGGGGAGAGGCTGGTTAGGAGGACCCTGCTTACAATCTCAAAGAAAGAAGAAAGTGATAAAAAATGTAGCAACTGTTTGGGGATGAGTTGATGGAGAAGAAAAAAGTTCAGTCATCAGGTAAAGGCAGAGAAAGCTACCATGAATAGAAGAGTTTTCAGGGTTTGCCTAAAAGGTAGACAGAATATGAGATAGCTCGAGAGAGTTCCATAGGATGGAAGAGACTCTAGAGAAGTCCTGGAGGCAAGCAAGGGAGGAGATCACAAGAAATCTAGACAGCAGGAGGTCTTGGGAGGAGCATAGAGGTCAGTTTGTATGAGTTATGGATGGCTTTGCATGTTGTTAGTATTTTGAACTTTAATGTTCTTAATTCTAAGAAGCCAGTTAAGTGGTTGGCAGAGAGGGATGGTGGACACTGAGCAGTTGGTAAAGTGGTGAGTCTGGCAGCAGCATTGATGACAGAATGGGGGGATAGCTTGTGTAATGGGAGGCTAACAAGGAGGGTGTTGCAATAGTCAAGGCAAGAGAAAAAGGGGCATATTTTGTATATGTTTTGGATTAAAGATAGCAAGATTTGCACAATAGTTGGATGTGGGGCCTTAAGAGGAAGTCAGAGAACAGGATTACACCTAGCACCTTAGCATGTGGTAAGCTACTGATAGTTGTGCTATTGATCTTGATGGAAAAGTCAGGGGAGGGAATATTAATAGCTCTGTTTGAGTTTCAGAGAGTGGTGTGACATCCATACTGACTGAAGTGGTGCACTGGGGGTAGAGAAATAGATTTTTGGTGTCATCAGCATAGAGATGGTATTGGAAACCATGGGAAACAATTATCTGACCAGGGGCGGATGTCTCGGTAGAAAAAAAGGGGTCCAAGGACATTGAACTATGTGGAGAGAGGAAGAGGAGAAGGAGTTGTAGCTCACACTTAAGGAGTACTTAGATAGGTAGGAAGAGACTCAGGATCGTGCGGAGCCTTGGAGCACACGGGAGTGAAATTGTTTGAGGAGGAATAAGTGGTCAACTGTATCAAAGGCAGTGGAGTTTATTTTCCTGGGGTAGGGCTTTCTGGAGAGAGGATGAAGAAGAAAATGTCTGGATGTTTATTTTAATTATGACATGTCATCAAAGCGCACAATGTTGTAATCGCCCAATATAAGTCCTTTTCGTGCTACTTTTGTGGAAGACAGACAGCTTTGTCTGCCAGCATTAGGTGTTGCTCAAGACTGCACCCGGGCTCTGCACCTGGCTGGGAGTGACCATTACTTTATAACATGTTTTTGTGCATCATTAGCTTTCAAGTAACCTTGCTGGGTTAAACAGGTTGTATACCTGGACCCTACAATTGCCCCAACACTGAAAAAAGCCTTCGCATGTGAAAAATCTGTAAGCAATATAGTTCTATTCTATATGTTCTCCACCAGGTTCAGGAATTAAAGTAAACTAATTAAAGTAATAAATGGAAACAGCGCACAAATAAAACATTATTTGTACAACACAACTAATTTAATATGTAGTATTCTTCAACCATAAGTGATTATTTAGAAAAGTGTTTACAAAATTACAGAGTACTGGGAATATAGCCACACTTGCCAGGAGTTAGGTGTATGTAAAGGCAAAAATATTTTGGCTAGCTTTGTACAGACTGGCAAGGAGTTAGACCCTCTGTCAAGTTTTTATTGTTTTCTGCTGGGAAGAGTCACTACCTTGTCTGCCCTGGTAACCACTGTCACTGAGAGAAAGTGGAAGTCAAAAAATTTTGAGCTGACGCAAGAGCAAGAAGTGAGGAAAACTTCTACCTGTAATAACTCTCTAAAATGGAAATTCTGTTCACTTTGGAGTGATTTCCTCTTATTTATTATCTCCAGGACAGGAAGTATAGGGACATCTTTTCAGCAGGACACAGGCAGCAAAAAATAACCTAAAAGGGGTCTTATTTTTTTCCTAATCTAACAAAAACAAAATTGGCTTTACGTACATTTTAACAGGGTGTACTTGGAAAACACTGGTTTACACTCAAAACACTGGATACATATTCTAATTAAGGTTGAGAAACACTGCCCTAAACCACTAACATTATTATAAGTAGGGATGCACCGATACCGTTTTTTCGGTATAGGAGTACGAGTACTATATTTATCTTTCAGGACTCGCCGATACCGAGTACCTATACCGGTACTTCCGATAGCATGGAGCCGGCTTCCCGGCCACTCAGCATCGAGCCGGCCAAACAGCATTGAGTTTCCCGGCCAATCAGGAAGCTGGGTGGTGAGTCATTACCCGCCACCCAGCTTCCTGATTGGCCAGAAAGCCGGCTCCATGTTCCTTCACAGCACTGCCGTTCAGAGGAAATCTCCCTCTGACCGGAGGTTCCGGTATCAGGTAAGGTATCAGAGCATTTGGGCGAGTATTGGGCGAGTACGAGTACTCACCCAAATACTCAGTATCAGCACCGATATTAGTATCGGTGCATCCCTAATTATAAGGCAACTTCTAACTTTTCCATAAATGCACTTCTGAGGCATTTCAGATCTAAGAATTTTGTTCAAATAAATAGGTCTACCTAACTGCTTTTCATGTGTAAAGTAGTAGTCATGGCTCCACTTTAAAACCAATATTTAAACTCCATTGCACAACAGAATATTAATCAATACAATATGTCATATTGTAACACAAGATATAAAGTACACACCTCTCAGGTGTTGTAATAAAAGCGGTCAAAGGCATCCTTCTAATCATTTAATTAAATACACCAGAGGTGTCCGATTACCATCAAAGCCATTACACAACCAATAAGCTATGGTTAAAGGTCCTTATTTACTGAGATTCCAGCTAAGGGCAAAGTATTGCTATGAACTGGAATCCATTTCTTTTATTTCCGATTTGCTTTGGACTGTATCTGTGCTGGGCAGATAGACTGCAAGTGAATCTTAGCATCCATAAAAGATTTTATATCTTTGGCTGGGAAAATCTTGGAGGCTGTTTTCAGGTTATAAACTGCCACTGGATTTCAAAAAAAGCTTGCCATAAGAAATAATGACTTTTCCATAAAAGACAATATGCAAGGGTTCACGGTGCTGTAATTTAATGATCAAGTGTCAGCTTTCCTACCCTGGTTTTAATTTTTAAATGAATAAAAAAAAGCATGATTTTTATAAAATGACTCGTATATAAATATTAAATATGTTTTAGTAATGATAGAGTGCTCTTATCAGCTCTGAAAACATTATCTGACAACACTTTAAAAGCCAGTAAACACCAGAGGTGTTGGGTCTGTGCTGGCTGCCTTTTCCAGTGCAGCTCCAATGCACAGACAAGGCAAATGGTCTTGTCTGAAATTGGCAGAGTTGCATGCTGCACTTTTTTCAGTGCAGTGTGGTGCAATGCGGTACAATGGCTTTGCACTGCTCTATGCCTATAGAACCTAATGAAATGTCACTTGTGATATTTCAATAAAGTTCTAACAAAAAAACGTGTGACGCGTCGGGATTGACTGTGCGTTAAACAAGGCTTGCTGGTGTCAATGAACCCTAAATGTAGTGTTTCCCACAATCTGTGTAAAGGTTGCCTACCTATATAGATAACCCCTCCACCCAAAGTGAATATTTCAGTCCAGAGTAGATCTCAGTTGAGTCACATGCAATGGGGGAAATTTATCAAAACTGGAGCAGACAGAATCTGGAGCAGTTTATATTAGAAATGCTTTTAGGTTGTGCAGGTTAATTATACAGGCAAGGCAATATTTAACTGACTCCTGCATATAAGTGCATATTTATTGTAGACCTGATTTTCTATATTATTGGAAACATTTAGAAGTGTTAAGTGTGTTCTAATAGTGCCCTGACAAATCTTTTGGCTTAGACTCCGCTTGAAAAATAGTCACCAGTATTGCCTGTTGGTTTCCTGAAGCTAATCTTTTCCTCTTTATTGAATATTTTTTGTTCTGCACTGTGTCTGTGTGAAGGAGGCAATCTTGGTAGAGGATGAGAGCTTGACTTCCTTGTGGGACGAGGGCTTCACTTTCTTGCGCCAGAGTTGTCCCCCAATGACTGGTGGGATAGCATCAAGACAGATAGGTGAAATCACAGATTTACAGAATTGATGAAGGAGGAGCAGGGAGATCCTTGCACTGAAGCTTTCTTACCAGTAATGGAAGCAGTGAAAAAAACAAAAAAAAACACCAAATCTCACCTTTAAATAGATATGCTGTTATGAGGCTGAAGACACAGTGCAGTGCTATTTTTCAAGCGGAGTCTAAGCCAAAAGATTTGTCAGGGCACTATTAGAACACACTTAACACTTCTAAATGTTTCCAATAATATAGAAAATCAGGTCTACATTAAATATGCACTTATATGCAGGAGTCAGTTAAATGTTGCCTTGCCTGTATAATTAACCTGCCCTGTGTTAAAGGCACAACCTAAAAGCATTTCTAATATAAACACATAGTCCTTTAACTGGCTAAGATGTCTTTTGGCTCTCAGGCTGTAACTGAGCAGCATGCTGTCAGACGCTGCTCACAGCTGTATAACCACTGGTTATCTGATCATGTCCTATAAGCTACTACCTGTGCAATTTGGAATCTTGTGCCTGTATCAAGTTACCACCAACTTTACAGTTCAGGCTTGACTATGATGACCCCACTGCTGCTGAACTTACTGAGCAGAGTATCCATGTGTTATGAGTTACTCTATCCCACTGAGTAACTTTGGACTGTGTCTACAATTGAAAGACCACATAAGATTTTTATAAAAATCAGGCCTTTGTGGTTACCAAGGTTCTAAGAAAAACACCAACTTGCGTCCAGTAAAAGTTATCACAGGCTATAAATAATTCCTCTTTTTTACTAAGACAATTAGGGCTAACAAGCAAAATTCTACAGAAGCAAATGTGAAGGGAAAATATAAAAATGTGCCAAATAATAAAATAAGGTTTAATAATATATTATGTGCCTTTTGTGCCTTGGTAACCATCCTGCTCAGATTGTAATATGCAACACATTTACAGTATAAATTTACTTTTTTTAAATACATATAATTTGGTGTACAGTAGATTTCAGAAACCTTATGAAATCTGCTGCCTGGGTATCCAGGGTTGTGCCCAAAGATTCTTTAAGTCAGGGGTTCTGAAACTTTTTCCCCTTGGTTGAAATTCCTGTAACCTCAAAACTACCAATCCTGCCAAACAATTATGCTAGTGGTTTAAACAGAGAACAAAAGCAACTTCCCTTACCCCTAACTGTATAGCTGCCACGTTTCTGCACCAACAGCCACTACCAACTTTTGACTGCACAAGCTCAATAACTGCCAACTATGAACCCTTTAATTTATCTAATTAACAACATGCATAGAGACCACCATCAACTGTCTACCCCTTGGGGGCATATAGATCATAAAGTGGGCACAATGACTACCAATGGTATGAGGGAAAACCACAATCAACAAAATGGGGGCATATTAAACACCAATGTTATGAGTGCAAAATGCTACAGACCACCAACAGTTATGGGGCACTCACCACACATAACCACCTTTTAAGGGGGCATACACCATTGATCACCAACATTTAAAGGGGCACTCACCACTGATCACCACCACAAGGGGTTTCTGTCCTGTACATAGTCCTGACTTCTGCAATCTGATTGTCACACTGTAATCACTATGTCCTAAACTAAACAATTTTGTGAGTGTTTGTACTGTTCTAGCATGTTAGGGCCATGTGAATGGCAGGCAGAACATGTTTCTTTGTAAAAAAAAAAAAAAAAGTGGTAATTAAATACCACCAAAATAAAGCTCTATCTGTCTTTAAAGAAAAAAAAATGCAGTCAAACCTACTCCCAGCACAATAATTCACCACAATGAGCCCATAACACAACTTTTAGCAGAATAACCTCAACACCAGAAAAAAATAAGTGTTCCAGCTCCAGATTAACCCCCTAAGCATACATCACATTACTCAACCCCAGAATAATATTCCTCCCATGCAACAGCAACTGAATAATAAACATAATAATAAACACCACCTCAGCAAAATAAACTCTCCACGAGAAGCTCAAGATTATAACAGTGTATAATACGATCCAAAACTTGCCTTGCATGTCCAGTGGTAAAGCTGTAGGTCTGAATTCTTCCTTTACCTCAATAGCATGCCAGTTGGATGGCACCTGGAAGAGGACTTGTGACATTGTATGCTGATATAGCGGGGCTAGAACCTCCTGCATCACCTGTAACATTTACCATGTACCTAAGCTGCAGGGGTTGCGAAACTACACATTATGGCAGTTGCAGATTTGTCACACTGCCAAAAACCTGGGGCACCCACACAAAGCACCCATGCCCTAGCCCCAGAAGTCCTGCCACTGGTTTAGATGCATAAATGAGACAGGAAACAAAGACATTAGAAGCAGGAGAACAAACAACTTAAAGAAATGTGTATATATTATTTTATTTACCAGTGTGTCTGAGTATATGATATAAGAGATACAAGCCGTATCACCTCTGTGCAATCTAATCTAATGAAGACAACTTGCAGATGTGAGAGGGTTGTATGAAAAACCACTTAGAACCACATAAAGTATTTACTGTTACAGGCATCCTATGGCTCACCATTTGTTGAAGAACTAAAAGTTCAAGTATGATTGCCAAAATGTTTTGGGTCAAAGGGCATTTAGCTACATGTCAGTGATTATAAGCATGTGAATGTCACAGTGAAATGAGCATGGCACAAAGCACCTGCTTGCCGTAAGAAACATTATTTTATCATACACAGCACACATTATCCCAGATCTAGTTAAGATATCTATTTAGAACATATCTAACTAGGTTTTAATGACAGAATTGTTCATGGGGTCCTTTGTAAGATAATGCAATGTGATTGAATCCGTGAGCAGGGTGATATCAATTATTAATTGTCAGAAATGGATTCTCCTCTTAACATATGCCTGCTCATAAGGTTGCAGTCATTTACTTTGAATTTTGAACAAAACCTAAAAGGATAACTAGATATTTTTGGATCTTTTCCCCAGGTAACTGGAACCAATGACTGTGTACGTACAAAAATGTATCTGTAACTTTGTGCAAATTGTCATTTTAGTACACTAACAGGGCTATTCACAAAAGGAATAAGAAGTTGGGGAAGGTAGGAGAAGTGAACAATCTAGGACAACATAGCTGAACTGGAAAGTGAGCTAAATTGGAGAATGTTTCCAAATCAGCTATTTTGGCCTAGATTGTTCACTTCTCCTGCCTTCTCCAAACTCTTCACCCTTTTGCGAATTACCCTGTAAATATTCACACTGTAACACTAACAACTCTTTACAGTAGAAAACAAAGTGACTCCTCCAGTACATGTGAATCAACCCCTGGCTTCTTTTAACTTTTTGGTGTTTCTGTCTCCCCATGGGGGTCACCCCCCTGTGCGAGACCTGTTTTTGAGATGTTGAGATTTACATTTTTGGTGAACTTGCCTGACAATGTGTTGCAGCTCCTTATCTCCGAATAAAAAAAGATCAGTAAAAGCAGTATAAGAATGTAAAAAAAATCTGAGGAAAAATGTAAAAAATACTCACCTTTTCCTGTAGGTGTCAGATATGTCACTATGTCAATGGACCTCACCACAGGATCCAGAGAAGTCTCAGGATCCTAAATATTAGTAGAAGATGCTCCACTACTAAGCAGCAGGAGGATTTGGAATCCTTTGCTTTCCTAGGACTGGGAGAAGGTCGAATGACATCACCCTTGTCTAGGTGAGTGAGACAAAAGCTGCAGTGTAAGGCAAGTATTTTATGCATTTTTCTTCAAGTGTTTAATTATCTTATAGCTTCCACTGTGCATTTTGTTTTCTGGGCGTATGGGACTGCAACATAACTTGACCTTGAATTTGAATTCCCTACAAGTTTAGCTTCCTTTATTTCTACATCTACTGACTGTTTTAAGAATGTAGTTTTTGTTGGTAAAGTAATCCCCAAATTAGTATTTTCTCATCATATGCTCAGCTTGAATTGCCATGATCTATGACAGATTTACTTCAGTGGAAGTACATTGAAAAACAAAAGAAAGAAAATCTGACAAAACATTCACACAGGATAGCAAATTTTCCTCATTTTGTGGATGTTTCCTCTTATTTCTTGCTGCTTCTCCAGGATAGAAAATGAAGAGAAATCTCCCCAGTGGGACACAGCAAAAAAATTACCTTTTCTACTTTATACCCCTCTTTTTTTTTAAACGGCTATATATACACTTTAAACATGCATCAGTAATCTGTAACATACACATTAGACGTTTTCTTTAGCACAGAAAAAGTAGTAGTTACAAATATGTCCATTGAATAACAAGTCAGACAACAATGTGAAGTCACACATGGATAATTCCTTTTTTAGTGAATGTTAAAAAGCACTAAAATTAAATCATGTACAGTTTTTAGAAGTGAAAACCCGCTATAGAAAAATATATTATATAACAAGTGCTATAAAACAGAATGTAAAATATTTTAGCTGTTTAGAAGCATATAAGCTATGATCTTCTGTGTAGTCTATGCACGGTACACTTTTGGAATATACACTTACAGTCTTTGAAAAGATGCTAAAATTACTGTGTTACATTAACTAATCAAGAGAAACAAATGCCATTTGTTTGTTACATTTAATACCACAAACTATATGGAGCTCAATCTTCAGCAGGGGAACTGTCAGGTATAGCTTTTTGACCACCACTTGGTGATTTGTTCATGTTACTCTTTTTACAGCAGAAGGAGCTCAGTGATCTGATCTGTAAACTGATTCTGTAATTAATAAGCATTAGTAAGTAAGGGCTGATACTGGCATATCCAGAAAATAGGACAATAAGCAAGGTTGACATCCAATACCATAAATTTACATGCGCTATACTCCTGACTATGACAAAATGAGCCACCCACAATGCTGTGACAATGTGCATTAGAAATACTATGACTTTGGAAGCTCGCAGAACCTCAGTCTCTGAGGCATCGTGCCCAATCCAAATATTGCCATAGGTTGCCTGATTATGCTCACGGAAAAGGAGCAGTATCCGACCACAAACAAACAATAAAACCACTATAGGAAGCAAATCAGTGACAACCATAAATATTTGATGGTAACAGAGGTCTGTTATAGCATCTGGGAACCGAACATCGCAATCTTCATAGAGAAAGCTATGATGAACAGTGTAAGAATCGTTAAACGAGGTCAAACTTTGCATGTCATGTACAAACACCAAATAAGGACAACAAACTGAGATGCTTGTGACCCACAAGGCAAACACAGCGAGCAGGTGATGCTTGCGCCATTTGCTATTAGGAGGTGCCCTCAGTGGATGGATGACCCGATGGAGCTTAACACAGTAGAAGATAGCAATGTAAAGAGTAAACCAGATCTCCAGTTTGGTTGTCATGGATGCAGTAAATATCCTAATTTTACAGATGACAGGATTAGGGGGAAATCCAACACTGAAAATTATGTTTATAGCATTGACAACAATATTCTTCAAAACGTGGGCAAAAGCAAGGCTGAAGATGAGAGCAAAAGATGTTGGCAGGCGTCTTGTAATGCATCTCCATGTGCCATAAATCAGGATGGCATTTCCCAGTAAACTGGTGAAGATTAAAATGCAGCAGGCAATTATTTCGGTGATATTTGATGAAAGCTCCATCTTAATAATTGGTGGGATGTCCAAACAGATTGTGTCACTTGTTTAGTGCTAATTGCCACATAAAAGAAACTTCACTTGCACTGATCATGATTATGAGAAAATTCAAAGCTGAGATATAAGGAGATAATCCTCAGAGCTAAGGAAAAGCTGAACGTTCTGTATGCTATGAAATGCAGAAATGTACAGATTCATTGGGCAAGGTGCTGTTATCATGGGACTGAGTGATGGAAGAGAAAAACAGATGTATACCTATCAATTAAAACTCTCACAAGCTTTGTAACTGTACAACAACATATTATAATTTCTCAGGGGAATTCTCCTGCAATACAGCAAAGACAGGAGAAAGACAGACATCATATTTTTTAGTCATAAGACAGAAGAAGTTAAGAGCCAAGGAAAAGAAGCAAATAGTTGTGTTGTCCACAGCACTCAGCAAGAAGCCTCAAACCAGCAAAAACAATGGCAGCTGGTGGACAATGTGACAAGTAATGAAAATTAAAGTAACATTAAAGTCACACCCCCCCCCCCATGCTGCTTTTAGGACTTACCTTAAGTGATGCCTCTTGATGCGATCATCTTCTCCTTTCCAGTAGTTTCCAGGAGTCCCTCCAGCGCTGGTGTCGGTCTCTGACTTCTCGTGTCCCACGGTGTCTGTCTGACGTGTACGCTCATGGCTGCATGCATCCACCTCCACCATGTCTCTCCTCGTCTTCCCGCTGATGATCTCCGCTGCGCGTGTGCCCGCACTCATCCCCCTGCATGGCCGCTCAAAAAGCTGGATTTTACAGCCGGGAGTGAACGGTGGAGACAGGTAAGTTTTTACCTATTTGGTAACTTTTTTCATTTTTAAAAATGTTTTTGCATATATCTACCACTTGTTTGGGAATCTCTGTGGGTAGCGGTGACTGACAGTCATCACCCTCTACAGGGAGAAGACCGTGAACTGAGCGATCAGACGTTTGTGATTGCTCAGTTCTAGTGCTACAGAGCCGAAGTGTGACAGCTGCAGTGTCACACGCTGGCTCCAACTATTGGGAAGAGTACATTTTATTCTCCTAATAGCTCTCCTTTTATATATGGAGCCCCACAGTGGGGAGCAAAGGCAGAGAAAAGTTAAAGAGCAGCACAGTTTTCCACCAAACACTAGAGCATAAAGCAGATAGGGCAGAATCATGTAAAGCCAGAGTTCTGTTGATGTACGAGTAAAGGTATAATTCTTTGTTTCTTCTACCAATCAACTCCAGCTTTCATGTTTTTCCACTGGAGGTTAAGAAAATAAATCTATTGTGTAACAGTAATGTGCAAACCCATAGCAACCAAGCTTCAGTTTATCATGGTCTGATCAATAGGCCTGAATAAGCCTATTTTTTGCTTTTGTTGCTTACATGCTATACACATTGTCACCCATAAGAAGTGAGTAAGCAGGGTAAAGTGGTAGAATCCAAAGTCTGTGATTAAAGTGGAAAAAAATATTGCCCTTATATTCGTCAAGCAAGGATATAAAGCACATATAAAGAACTCTCAAATGATAAAAATATTATAATTCAGGCAGAAAAGCTAAATTTGCTCACAAAGATATTGGCTTCTGGTTTTCACGTCAAGTGACATTTCCTGAAAATGATCATTATAATTGCTCACAAAGGTTTTGGGTTAGGGTAAGAACAAAGGAAAACAGAGAAAAAAAAACCCCAAGCACTGTTATTTTATTCATTGCCTTTCCAGCTCATGACACTTTTGATTTATGTTAGTGAGAGGGTACGTTCCAAGCAAAGGATCACCTTATCCCCACTAAGGTTTATTCAGAGTGTTCCCTTCTTTGAAAAGTTCAACAGTTCAAACAAGTCATTTTTAAGAGGTTCGCTTCAGAAGACAGGCTAGTTTGCAAAGCTTTTTCATCTGTTTGCAAGGATAACGACTGTGCCATGACAAATCTTACTTGACAGCCTATTCTGGAAACTAAAAAAAATGCTAAGTGTGCTTGCTACAGTATGGCTCATCTCTCAGCTAAAGTTTAAAAGTTCTCTCTTACAGTATAAATACATAGCAAGAGGATTAGGTTGCTAGACCTTTGGACTGATTCAGTATGTGCTACTAGGAACTATTTGTGACATTACAGAGATACGATGCAGAAATAGCTACATGAGTTGCAGCTATCAAGCTTTTTGTTAATTAAATTAGAACTATGGCATCCCATAAAAATATATGCTGCAGCACTTAGTTATAAGAACGCATGCACTTACAGTTTTCTCTTATTCCCTCTTGCAAGTCCCACAAATACCTGTTGAGTCTGCCACCTAATGCAGCTTCCTGTGATGTTGTCTCAATGATGCTGCACTGCTCCTGAATTCAGAGCAGAGTTGCCACTATCACGTAGGCTGTGCCTCCTTGCACTAGGGAGGGATGAAAAACATTTGTAGGGGGTGTGGCTGTTATCATTGTCAATGCTGATTCACAGGCTTGTATCTTGTCAATCAGCACCTGGCCGCACCTACTCCTGCCCACTGCTTTCTGGATTGACAGTACTTTCTCTGCTGCTGAAAGCCTTCCCCTGTGAGCTGCAGTGTCTGAGGCAAAGTATGTGAAGCATGAACAAAGTTTTTCATATTATTTGCATATACCTCTGGATCTGATAATCATTTTGACATGTATTTTTATGTAGGTATATGCTTATTCTGAATTGCCCAGGTATACAATAAATACCTTTGTGTAATTTTGCTATTTTAGCAATGGCAAATTGGCATTGCTAATGTGCTGTTTATGGTAATGTGAACATTTATGGAAAATTCTTACTTTGCTTACCATACTTTCAGTTCTCTCTGCAAACTCTACAGGTTTCAGAATTTGGCAGTTACAAAAGGTGACAGCCCTAGAGAAGGATTGTTCCTTGGCTGCTCCAAGGCCCAACTGTGGCCTTCATGATTTTATCGCACAAATCATTAATGAGGTCTTAAGCTCTGCTAATGCTTTGCAAATGCCAGTAACTCAGCAAAGGGTGACTTCTCCTGTCATCTCCTCCAACTGCAATTAGTAAATTTAGATGTGCATAAGTTAACAGGCTTACAGCTATAGTAACTATATTATTTGTGACATATTAGCAACCTATCAAACATTTATAAAGACATGTATAGTATTTTACTAAATTGGAAACTTTTCTAAATAGCACACTGAGGCTTATAACTGTGGGTCGCCAATTATTACATTTCTAAGCATTTCCCCAGATCAGTCCCACATAGCGAGAACAGAGGTTTTAGGGGTCATAATCTAATACTGCAAGCCGAAAAGAGGTCTCTGTAGATAGATTATAGTGCATTAGGCTGCTGTAAGCACCCCTCTATCTACAGCTGAAATATCTTGCTTTCACACACTCTTTGGCCTTTGCACATGCAGAGGCAGTGAGGTGCACACATAGCAAAAGAACCACAGAACACTTCTTTTTTTGTCATTCTCTGCAAAATGATTTAGTGTTGTATATAATAGTGTATAATGTTTTTGTAAATATCTCTTTAATTATTAAAGTGACACTAAACTCAAGAGTTAAACCTTAAAAATACATACCTTACCTATTAACAAAAATGTATGTGTGTATCATTCGGCTGTAGATCCTCGGGGCTCTTTCACAAAATGCCTGTCTGCCGCCTATTAACGCCCATGTGTGATAAAACAATAGCAACCTTCCAGTACAGTTCACACATGGGTGTCAGCGTTGTGGCAAAAAATAGATTGCATGTCGCGTTCAGGAGGCATTGCAGCTGGAATAATGCCTCCATTCAAGTCTATTGAACCGCCTTTTAACGCTCGCTCAACGATCTCCAGAGCGTTAGCAAGGCATTAAACAAGCGTTGCACAGGTGGTTTTGCAATAGGAGGGACTCCAAGTTAAATAGTTAAAACAAAAAAGTGCGTGGAGTCCACATCCCGTTCAATACCAGACCCTTAGGTCTGGTTGGAAGGTTAGGAGGGACCCCCCAGTCCAAAATGCATCCATCAAAGTAGTCCAATGGTCAATCACAATGTCCAGCGTCGTCAACGACGATGCTGACCCTTCGAAATAAAAAAAGCTTGACGCCCGCCAACCCATTCTTACCCAACGAACACCCGCCGCCAAATGACAGCAGCCGGCCAAATGTCAACAAATAGACAGAGCTAGCGGTGACATCACGGCGGAATCCACCCATTTGTTTTGATTTGGCCTCAGAAGATCCACAGGTGCTGGCCAAATGGTGGTGTCACGGCCAGCTCTGCCTATTTGTTATATTTTAACACTTGCCAGTAGGGTTGCACAGATACCAAGAACAGTACTCGGTACAAGTACGAGTACATGTACCGATACTTTTGAGCTCCAAGACTAGACTAGAGAAAAATTCAAAAATAAGGAGGCAGCTGTCATTTGTAAGGAGCATACAGAGCTCCTGGGATTTGTACATCTCTGTTTTAATGTGTGATTTTGTTTTTATAAATATAAATAAAGTGATACACAGATACCAGTTTTGCGAGTATGAGTACTGGTACTTGCCGAGTACTTACAAGTACGAGTACTGATAAATTTTTGTGTATTGTCATGTGACAGTTTTTCTAAAACAATGCAGACTAATGATTTCAGGACAGTGGTGGAGTGCCAGAGCCAGGTCCCAGCTGCAACCGCTGCAACCCTGATAGTTCTCATGAAAATGCCAAGTATCTGCACTGGTACTCAAAAAGTATCTGTGCATCCCTACTTGCCAGCCACCTGTGGCTCTTCTCAGGTCACGGGCAAATCAAAACAAATGGGTGGAGCCATTTGGCCGGCTGCTGTCATTGGCCGCATGTGTTTGTCGGTTGAGGACGGGTCGGCAGGCGTCCGGCCCTTTTTTTTATTGTGATGGGTCAGCGTCGTCGATGACAACACTGGACGTCGTGATTCGATGGATTTTTTGGACTTTTTGGGGTTTATTTTTTTTATTAAAGGACTTGCCAAAAACTTGTGTAGGGTTTTTTTGCTCAATTAAAGGACTTTTTCAAACGTGTGGTGTATTTATTTACATTTTACTCTTAACCCTTTATTGAATGAGTAGGGGTACAAGTACCCCTTACTCATTCACAAGGGGGGGCGCATCTGGATTTGATTTAAGGGGTTCCCTGATGCAAATAAGCCCCCCCCGTCCGCAGACCCCCACAACCAACGGGTCAGGTCTTGTGGGGAAGCGGCCCTTGTCCCCATCGGCATGGGCACAAGGTGCTTTTCCAGAGGGGACCAAGAAAAAGCACCCCCCCCAGGGCACGTGACCTGGTATGGTGCAGGGAGGAGGGGACCGCTCGCTCGTCTGCCCTCCCTTTCCTGCCCTGCTGGGCCTGTGCTCGGATCAAGGGTCTGGTTGGGAATATTAAGGGGGAGCCCACATTATTTTTTCCCTTTTTTGGGGTGGGGTTCCCCCTTAAAATTCCTACCAGACCTGAAGGGCCTAGTATGACTTTTAGGGGGAACCCCACGCACTTTTATTTATTTTTAACTCGAGTGGTCCCTCCTAACTTTCCAATCAGACTTAAAGGGTCTGGTGTGGATTGGAAGGGGGACCCCCATACTGTTTTTTTGTTTGTTTACATTTATTTTTTTCATTTTTATTCATTATTTTATCAATATTTTTTAGGGCAGGGCATTTTCCAAGTGTTTTTGACACCTCCTTAATGCCTTGTAAACGCCTGCCGAATGCCTTAACGCTATGCGCGCATTAATGAGCGTTGATCGTGCAGTAAATTCTCAGCGCACATGTAAAAGAGCCCTTAAATCATCTCTGAATTGGTGCTGACACTGTCCTTTCTTCTGGAGGGTGACTACTTTTGTTACCCATGATTCCGGTGTGTGTTGTAAAGTAGTCACCGCTCCAAGGTCCCTCCCGTGATGGACTACAATATCATATTTAGTTTACTTATTTGTACTGAAGTTATAGTCTATCACGGGAGTGAACTTGGAGTGGTGGACTACAATTACAATGCAAATTAGTAAATTAAACGTGAGTCTGTAGTTCATCAGGGGGATCGAGCTTGGAGTGGTGGATACTTCTCAACATACACAGGTACCATGGGGAACAAAAGTAGCCACCCTCCAGAAGGAAGGACAGTGTCAGCACCAGGGAAGATTTGAGGAGCTACAGCCGAGTGATGCACAAATAAGATACATTTTTGTTAAAAGTTAAGGTACTGTACTTGAATGCATTGTTAAGATTTTATTCCTAAGTTTGTGTCACTTAAAACATTTTTTAGTTAGGTAAATATGGAATAAGCCTGTGCTGGGAACAGTTTGAGCAGCAAGATAATTATATTCTGAGCAGCAAGATATTGCTTACTTTAGGAACCTAGTGCACTCTACAAAGCACAGTGTAAAACACAATGGAGGGAATTCATAAAAACTGGAGCAGACAGAATCTGGAGCAGCTGTCCATGACAACCAATCAGCTTCTCTCTTTCATTTTCAAAGCTTAACTGAACAAACCGAAGAGAGCTGCTATAAGAAAACTGTCTGCTCCAGTTTTTATTAATTCCTCCAATATATTAAAGGATTTTAGGCAATTAATGAAATAAGCAAACCGCTTATAAACCTTAAAGCTTAAAAAAATGTAAACAACTGACCAAAAAACAAATACAAATTCTCTTTAAGAACAAGTTAATTCTAAATTACTGCACCACTGGATTCAGTTTTTCCCTACCAAAAGACGACCTGCTAAGAGCCCTTTGTTTTCTGGAAACAAATTTTAATTAACAAGCTCTGCATACTTCTATGAGATTAATAACTATAGTAACAAACCACTTTGTCACTCCACAGCACCTTATTGAATATATAAAATAATTTAGATCAGCAGTATGAAACAAAAAAAAATGAATGTCCCTACCACAGTCATACAGATTTATGATTAAACTGATTAACCTACATTTATGACTGTATCAAATTATATTCATATCCTGCCCCTGCACCATGATTTAGGCTCTAGCCTTTCATCTGCATGCAAGAGCTGGGCATTCAGTGCCTAGACTGATGTGATCTGATTATATGCACCAGAGGTTGGCAATTTATATTAACATGGCTCAGCAACATATGTTTATTTAAATTAGAGGTAGGCATGTTCCTTTGAAAAAGAACTAGGGGCTTATAATGTACACAAACTAATACCAGGGACTATTATTATTTTACAAATTTTAAAGTTAATATATCATTTGTCCTTTAACATTTTTTGACCTCCCCCGGGGCATGTGACAACCACATACATAGACAATAAAAGTAATTCTATGTTTAGATTGCCTATCTTGCCCTACAAATCAGTGGTGTATGGTTACCATTGTTTTGCCCACCTCATTAGTATTTAAATAGTTTCTCTCTTTCAGAGAGGAAACTTTTTTTTTGGTATGGATGATATTCTAATTACATTACTTATATTGCACTATGAGAGGTATCTGTAGTTGCACTGCCAGGGTTTGATTTTGTTAAATGATAACTCTCAGTTGGTTTAAGAGATTTTTATGTATGAGAAGAGAAGCTGGCATCAGTGACTAGGAGTATATTAACAAGCAGTGTGGGCACAAAGTCCTTTAGCACCCAACGTAAATAGGCCAAGTGCACCCTCTTTCATGAGTATAGATACCTCAGCAGCATAGGTTGCCACCTCTTCTGCCTTCCTTTCAGCCAGGCTCTGTAACAAGGTAAAGAGATAAAGGGTTCTTTCTGCCTCAGTTGGAGTTAGTGTAGTAAAATAGAGAAATTGGTATGGGGGGTGTTAAATATGGATGCACCGATACCGATACTAGTATTGGTATCGGTGTCAATACTGGGCATTTTCATGAGTACTTGATAGCCCTGATACAAAGCGTTGATACCAGCGCTTTACATTTTTTAACTTGTTTACAGCACCGGGCTTTACAGAAAGACTGTTGAGGTTCGCAGCAAGGTCACCATGGCCTTCCTGTGAAAGGCAGCGCTCGTTTACAGTGCCAGAACGCCGGTCAAAATCTCCTTTCCCTCCATGCCTACAATCACTGATAGGGTTGCACAGATACCAAGTACAGTACTCGGTACAAGTACGAGTAAATGTACCGATACTTTTGAGCTCCAAGACTACACTAGAGAAAAATTCAAAAGTTAGGAGGCAGCTGTCATTTGTAAGGAGCACACGGAGCTCCTGGGATTTGTACATCTCTGTTTTAATGTACGATTTTGTTTTTATAAATATAAATAAAGGGATGCACAGATACCAGTTTTGCGAGTACGAGTACTGGTACTTGCCGAGTACTTACAAGTACGAGTACTGATACATTTTTGTTTATTGTCATGTGACAGTTTTTCTAAAACAATACAGACTAATGATTTCAGGACAGTGGTGGAGGGCTAGAGCCAGGTAACAGCTGCAACTGCTGCAACCCTGGTAGTTCTCATGAAAATGCCAAGTATCTGCACTGGTACTCGAAAAGTATCTGTGCATCCCTAATCACTGAGCCTACTGGGACCCAGGTAAGAGTTGGCACAGAGCCACTCAGAGCACCTGAGAGTCGCCCAGCATTAACCCCACACAGCCCAGCACACAGCCATTAACCCCTCACAGCCCAGCAAGGAGCTGCACAGGCACCATTAACCCCACACAGCCCAGCACAGAGCTGCAAAGCACAACATTAACCCCACACAGCCCAGCATTAACCCCACACAGTCCAGCACAGAGCCGCACAGCCACCATTACCCCACACAGCCCAGCATAGAGCTGCACAGAAACCAATAACCCCACAGAGCCCAGCAAGTAACATAAGTAAAGGTAGGTAGATGTGACTGTGGGAAGACAGATGTGGCTATAGAGAAAGGCTCATGTGGCTGAACGTAAATTATGTTATAGCAGGTTTGCCACCCAGAATATATAAAAGGGCAGCACATTGGTAAAGTGGTTAGTGCTTCTGCCTTGGAGCACTGGGGGTCCCTTGTTTGAAAGGAGTTTGCATGTTCTCACTGTGCTTGCATGGGTTTCCTCCGGGTACTCTGGTTTCCTTCTCCCACACTCCAAAGACATGCTGGTAGGTTAATTGGCTCCTGTCTAAATTGACACTCAGCACAATATTTTGTAGAGCTGCTCTATGCCATGGTTGTGTAAAATGGCAAGGAACATGATAGTATTCTGCAGCCAAGACCAAGGTTAAAGCAATAAATAAGACCATGTTTAAGACCAGTTACTTGGCTGCAGTATATTTAGGCTGTATTAAAGAGCACTGACATGGAGCAGGTCTGTGATGTGCAACTTGAAGGAGTGTTTAGCAAAATTGATTGCCAGGGCAGAGTAGGATGTGGCTCCATCAGATTTGTGGCAAACCTGCCTGGAGTGGTGAATATGGAGTCCCTGTCACCAGCGGGAATGTTACTTGTCATACATCTTTTCCCCGTCTAAACCCAACTGTGAGAGGCAGCAGGCTGCACAAAGAGAAAGAGACCCACAATGAATTTTGACAAAATTTACTATTCTCCTACTTGTCACCAAGATAGGGATGAGCACCACAAGAGTTCCTCACTTATCCAGCACACATATCGTACAATCAGTAAAACCCAGGAGAGATGTGGCTGCAGCAAAGACTTTTATAAAGTGGAGAATGATCATTTCACTATTCATTTTCCAATGGATACCTGTTGGAAGATTCTATTGTGTTAGTTCAAACACTAGGCTCCCTTTTTCAATGGGAAATTCATATCTCAGTAACATTTGCAATATCTTTTTTCCATGGGGAGACATTTTTCAACTCAAATGTCTAGAAGTGGAATTCCACAGCAAAATTAATCTCTAATTATCCCTTTGTACCTACAAATGATAGATAAACTGCAAAGGTATTTAGCAATGTCATAGCAGTGGAAAGGTTATCTCCATGTAATACCGGGCAATAAGATCTCCAAACTCATGAATCATGAAGACAACCATGAATATTAAAAGACTAACACATATCATAATACAAAGCAGGCTTAATTTATTTTCTTCATTCTCTTGTAAAACTAGTGTCTTGTACACATGGTGCTCATACTGTTTAATGCTACAAATTTGTTATTGAACCTAATGTCTAAATTTGGATGAGAACCAAAAAAATCATATATTTTCTGCCATGGTGAGATAAAAACCTGTCATGGTGTACTGAAGATCCAGTTTTTATTTCTGACATTACTCACAACTCCCATTTTAGATACAATATTTTATTTATTCCAATGGCCAAACCTCATCAATTGCCATTGCATACCTGCATTAAACAATACTGGGCTGCTGCACATGTGTAGTAAAATAATTGGTCAATCCAAATCTCAGCAAGTATTTCCTATACTCAAAGGACACTGCTTAAGTTGCACAGCAGCCCCGGTATGTCATGTACCTTTGCAGAAATTACTTAGGAGCTGCTGAGATATAATGGGTTCTCCTGCCGTTCCTACTGGTAACCAGTCAAGGACTAGACTGGTATCTCTGTGGCAACAATGAGGGTTCAGTCACTTTGTTCTTTTTATATTTTTATTGTTGAACTCTAATGCAGGAGAGAGGGTTTTTTGGATGCAGGACACCCAAAAGCCAAAAATAGGACAGATTGTTCTAAAATTGCAGCAAACCCTTTAAGAGCGGCCTCCAGGTAAATGCTGGTAGTGAGGAAAAATTCTATGATCCTGTAGGAGCAATCAAGTCTTCCTCTTTTGGCTTTTGACCCTCCGTAAGCAGACAAAGGTATCTGAGTTTATGGACAAAAAATCCTTCTTCCAAAGTTCAGGCAGTAGTTCTACCGAGATCCTCTGAGACACTCTTAAGCAAGATTATCCTTTCCAATGTAGCTCCCCTCAGGTGTATGCTCCTGCTTCAGCTTAGATATTGGGTTTTCAACACATGGTCCATAATGGGGGAAATGCCCAGTCAACAAACCTTAACACAGACATCCTCCCAGGGAGAGGCCCCGGAGAAATGAGAGTTCTGGAAAGGTGTTCCTGCACATCTCCTCAAACCATACAGCTCTCCAGGGATTGTCTGGATCAGATAAATACTCATAACCCCCGATGATAACTGTCCCACCCTTTTTGCTGGAGCCTCCATCCAGCAACAGGCGAAAGCAATCAATCCACTAGACTTAGGGAAGACAACCAGAACCTGCACAAGTAGATAATAGCTCAAGCTGGCTACAGCCTAGCACCCAATACACTAAATTTTGTGTAGGGACTCTACATAAGCTATTGTATTGACCAAGTGCTGTCAATCCTAGTCAGTGGGTGGGGATAGACATGGCCAGCAACAGGTTGACAAGCTAGAGGCTTGTGAATCTGTGGTGACAATGGTGATAGCCATTCCCCCTAATAAATCACCTCATTACTCTGCAATCAATCAGGTACAGCAGACCAAATGGGTGACAATGCTGACATGAATTTAATAGCAGTGGCACAGTACTGTCACCCTATCAAAAAGAAAGGCAAAAAAAAGCTTTTTGCTAGCAAGATCAACAGGCAATTAGTGGACATTGATATGGGACTATAGATTGCCCATAGTTCCACTTTAAGCTCAAAGTGTTGATTATTAGAAGTGAGGCTCTGGTTGATCATCATTGCTTGCATATATAAGGCAATATAAAGAAGGCTTTAGTGAGGGTGCAATATGTTTGCATGACACAAGAAAGTAGTGGCTGTATTAATTTTGCATATTATTGGCTTGCACTCCATTAGTCTGTCAGCGACACAGCTATTGAACATATACAGGTAAGATGGCTGATCTGTCAGTGTATGTGGTCATCACCTGTCTGCTTCCAAAGTCTTCCCTATGGATGGATTTTTTGCCAGATTAAACAGTAAAACAACTTATACTAAGACTTTTAGAAAGCTTTGCCCTTCTAACAACTAATAACTTTCTATTTAAGTATTTAAAAAAAAAAAAATTGGCATCTTTCATTTTTAACTTAAATTGGCATTAAAGTGCACCCCCCCCCCCATACTGCTTTAAGTATTTACATTATGTAATGCCTCTTGATCCGAACAGCTTCTTCCTTCCACTCTTTTTCCAAAGTCCTTCCAGCGCTGGTGTTGGTCTCAGATCCACCACAGACTCCTCAGGTCCCACGATATCTGACTGACATGCGTGTTCCTGACTGCGTCCATCCAGCTTCTGTGTCACTCTCCCCTTCGACGCTCTGGATTGCGCATGCACCCGCCCACACTTTTCCCCTCACAGCGTTCATGAGTCGGGAGCGGTGCTGACACAGGTAAGTTTGTTGGTATTTGCCAATTTTTTTTTTGGGGGGGGGGTTTTATTAAATGTTGGGTCATATATTTACTGCTATATGCCAAAAGAAGAGACTGTAATTCTACTTTAAAGGGGAACTAAAGCCTGACTAGTAACTAAAAGAATATAGAATGAGCATCCATAACTTAAAGTGACATTAAACCCTCAGATTTTTTTACATAAACCAATACTGTAATGTGTGCCTTACTGTAATCCATGGTAGTTTCCCTTCTCTTTGCTTCTCTTCCTTTTAAATCCTCATGGACTTCTCATGCTTGGGGAGAACTTCCCTTTGCAGCTGAGAGCCTCTTCCTGTAGTGCTTGCTCAGGTTGCAAACCTACACACAGACACCATGTATCCATTCCTGAGACAAGGCAGTCTGCTGCAAAACAGAAGTTCTGCCCAGCATGAGAACAGATACAGATTTAAAAGGAAGAGCAGCAAAGAAAAGGGAAACAACCATGGATTACAGTAAGGCACACATTACAGTATTGTTTTATGTTAAAAAATCTGAGAGTTTAATGTCACTTTAAGCATAATGCTGTATTAGTTTCAAAGAAATAAGTAAGTCTTTCTTGCTTGGAAAATTGCTTTATATAGTCCTGCTGACTGTGTATCAGCTGCTGCTGCTGCTTAGTGGCACTTCCGGTATTTCAGAGCTGGGTGCAGCACAGCTGATATGCCAGCTTCCTGTCATTCATTTTTCAGAAAACGGTGCCTAGAATGGATACATTTCAGGCAGCATACTAGAGACAGCCACATATCTAAAGGAAGTCTATGAATATGTGGTTCTCTGGCCGGATAACATGGTATTATGGGGGAATAAATTGACATTTTTTTTTTAAAGAACTTAATTAAAGGCTTATATTTTTAATCATGCAACACATTAATTTTTGAATTAAGTAACACCTTAAGAACTTAACAGTCAAAATATTTTTCATAGCATTTTATGTGAAACAGACACACTGTTACTGTGAAATAAAACTGCAAAAAACACAGCAGTTGTTTAACCTGGCATTAAAAAAAATCTGGTACCTTAATTCTGAAAATAACTTAATGTCACTATAAAATTCTGGAAGGAAAGTATTTGAAATAATAATGGTAATACTGTACTGTTTGTTTTCCTGACCTCTAAAAATTAAGTTGGGTTTACAGCACAGAAATCGTTTTCCCTCTAAAGTTCGAACAGATGTTAAGGATAAATACCAAGAAAGTTTTACTCCTAAAATACTGTAGGAATTACTAAATACAGTACAGAAGTCTCGGGGGCTTATTTAAAAAGCAGCTGCACACCTTTCATTTATTCTCTCTAATCTTTTCCAAGAAAAATTTAGTGCAAATGTCTAAATTTAAAATGTGTGTGTATGTGTGATGGCAAAAAGATACATTTAATTCCAGAAAACCACCCTGAAATCTCACAAAACAAAACCCTATGAAAGTCTTCTAAACTAAGACGTGTTATTGTATTTTATCAGGGTAGTAAGCTTGGAGCAGTGACTACTTTACAACACACACAGGGACCATAGGGAACAAAAGTAGTCACCCTCGAGAAGGAAGGACAGTGTCAGCAGGAATTCAGAGATGATTTGTGGATCTACAGCTGAGTGATACACAAATAAGATACATGTTTGTTAATAGTTCAGGTACTTTAACGCATTTTTAAGATGTAACTCCTGAGTTTAGTGTCACTTTAATTCCTTTACCATCCAGATCAGATTATGTAGTGGTCTTGTCCACAGATTTAGAACAACTGGATGACCATAAATTCCCTTCTAACAAGGAAATTGGGATCTACCACTTCAATAACACCACAAGTATCTTAAATACATCAGGGGCGTCCGGAGGTTGGGTGACAACCGGAGCGGTAACCGAGTGTCACCCCGCCGAGACGTCACTGCGCATGCGCGTGACGTCACCATGAGCGTGCGCAATTACGTCATCGCGCACGCGCGGCAGCATTCTGATACCTGCCGGCGGCCATCTTGGTGATGGACGCCGGCAGAGAGAGGAGGGGACAGTCACCCGGCGGGATAAGGTATGCTGCCGGGTCCCCTCCTCTCTCCTGATACTGTCGGGACCAATGGTGGCACCCGGGTGTGGGCCGCACCCCCCGCACCACCCTTGTGACGCCAGTGAAATACATCAATATTTAGGTCCTATGCCAGAACTATGTTTCGACAGATTTCTTTTTAAGCTTGTAAACCAATACTACTTATTGGGAAAGACTCCCATCCTCTGTAAAGTACGGTCTTTGTTAAGTTGATTGATAACCACTTCCAATATTCAAGTTGATATACACAGCCAGATCGTGCCCTGCAAAGTTTACTTATATCTGGGGTTTATTGTTGGAGCAAATGGGAGGAGATAACTTTTGCTAAAGAGTTATTGTGGTGTTCTGTGATAACCATATTTATTATTTATCAGTGAATGTTACTCCTGATACAATACCATTTAGTGTATGAGGGCACTGACATTCAGTGTGGGTGTGTGTGTTGTATGACTGGTGTCATAACAGATTCATGCTCTGATCCAGTTAATTGCTTGATGACTTATTTATGTATATTTCCTTAGAAAATATGACTTCCATTGGTTCCTATATACCCTGTGCCTTGCATTTTAAAGCACTAGTATCTCTCATCCCCAGACAATATATGATAACCTTTGCTCATGTCCAGTAAACATATCAGGCAGAGTTACACATGGCATACATTTGTGCACAGCAGTGCAGTGTCTGTGTGTCCTAAGCCTGGATAATTATGTATTAGATGTGATTCCTGCAGTATGTTATTATTTGTCTTGAATGTGCTAATGTTATGGCTCATAGTGACTTGTAATGCATTATCTTCACCTTTACATCCTCTGCACTGTATATCCCTTTATGGCCGCCAATAAACAGTGCGGTAAATCTAACAGCTGTGAAAATATTTAAATAGAAATCCTTTGCAGCGTAATGAAGGTGCTCTGCCAAGTCCTAAACATGCAGTTATAACAGCAGTAGTGATGGCACAGCACATTTACACATGGTTTTATGATCAGTCCCTAAAGTGAACCACAGGATACAATTTAATTTTATCTATAATGTTTATAAAGGACTGGCAAATAAATATCAAGGAGAAGTAACAACTGTCCTGATAGTGTATTAGATTTTCTTATCTCTCGGGAGGAATATTGAAAACAGTCAGAGAAAATGGCCTTAAAGGGTATCTAAACCCAAAAAGCTATTTTTAAAATCCAAGCAGTGTATGGCCAGCTTCAGTCTGTTGTCACTATCTGTACCCTGTTACCTTGAGCCCACAACTCATTGATATGCAAATCACCAGTGGATTTGCATGTGAATGCAGTGAGTGTAAATCCAGTTGCCACCAGAACAAGAATAGAGGGGAAATCTTCCCACGATGACTGTCTAAGAGGGGCTATCCGTCACATGGAAAATATATACTCTCACTTCCTGTTAAGTCTTCAAGACAGGAAGTGAAGGGAAATTGCTCTGATGAGAAAAAGCAAATGCCCCCCCCCCCCTTCCCACCCACAGTTTTTAACCCTCCCCTACTCCCCAATAAAAACAAGTTTTGCCTTTAAATATACTTTAAAGTAGTATTAAACTCTCAAACTTTTTTGGTAATGAATCCCGATCAAACACATATCAATTGCCCAGCAAAGTATTTCTTTAAACCTTTGCCCAAGCACTTACAATCATCATGTTTTCAAAAAGATTGATCCAACTCTCTCAGCTCAGTGTCCCAGAACTTCCAGTACAAGATCACAAGGGCAGAGCAGATTCCAGCAATGTCAATCTACTAGCTTTGAGATGGTAGAGCAGAGAGCCAGGGAGTGTCTTGCCTTGCTGTGTCTGTGGAGACATACACAGCTTACTAAGACACACAAGGGTGGCTTCATAGGATCAGGATATCAGGGCAAGTGCTCAGGAGACCAGCTGATTCTGCTGGAAATTAAAACTAAACTAAAAATATACCTGTTATCCCTGCCAAAAATCCAGTGCTGTCCTGTACACCCTGCAGTGTTATGTCAAGCAGTGTTATCATCAGGAAGTGTGCTAGAATTATAGAAGGCACCCCGGAGGGGGTGTTCTATAGTCCAAAAACTCTTCCTGTCCTAGGGTGACATCGCTGTTCCTCCAGTGCAGTCATTGTTGTCACCCTAGGACAGGAAGAATATTCCTGGCAAAATCGCCAGATGAAAAAAAAAAGCCTGAAAAAAAAAAAGAAAACAAATTAAGCCGTCTCATCCAAACACTGGTAACCTGCAATATATTAACATTTAAGGCACGTGAAACAAAAATCCTTTGTGATGGGACAACCCTGAAGAACCATTAGGGCACAGAGAGGACAAATACTTGAAAGTATACACAGAATAAACTACAAGAGGAGGTATGTATAATATGAAATCCTAAGGTTAATAACGGATAATACATCATGCTCATAGTTTACCCTTATTTGGTATTTCAATGGCTGCTCAGTGACAGGGTCAATGGCAAGCATTGGTGTATAACAAATGTGCGTGCTGAAAATTGTGGCGCAGGGTAATTAATTCAAAATGTAAAAACAGCTATTAAATGGAAAGGGATCTTCAAAGGAACATTTGGGTGCAATGCAAACAAACAGCGACCTAAGAGCCCCGGCCGCCTTACTCCATATGAAAGACTACGGCACACCATAAATAACTTTACAAGATAAAGTCATGAAGTTAAGAGTATTTATTTTACCCAATAATGTCTCACATGCCAGACAAAATAAATATTTTTCAACATGCATTAAAGCTAACGTGGCATTTATGGTGTGCTTGGTCATTTAATGTGTCATTAAAATGTTCCTTGCATATTTATATTAAAAGGTACATTTTTCCCTTATGTTCATCTAGTAATTAGTAATAAAATGTGTTTGGGGGCCATAGGCTACATAGGTAGGATAAGCAGCAATTTCTTTAAAGCATACAAAGTTTTTTTAAAAGGTGCTAAATTCTCAAGTAAAATGTTGTTAAACTTGATAAGAAAATAAATTGTGACTTCTACATAATGCAAGCAGTTTACAGCCGTAAAGGACACAATGCCCAGCATTCTTTCACGTTGGGTACAACATAGGGCTGTTTGTGTTATTTCTACTTTAAATTATTGCAAGGCACTAAAGCAGAAGTGATTTTCCGAAACTTGGATTAAAGCTGCATTCCAGGCAAAGAGTTTGTATTTCTGTCCATCCAATCCTGAGATTTGCACCGCTCTTCCAGACAGCACAGTCGTTGTGCTGCTTCTCCCGTCCCCTCTCTGAGCTCAGCAGTACAAGGAATATAATACTAATTAGACTTGTTACAGT
>NW_017306308.1:2168863-2220183 GCF_000935625.1 Nanorana parkeri
GGTCTCCCTTTGATCTTCTCTCAGTCCCCGAATGCAGGAAGTGATGTATATTACATCACTTCCTGCATTCAGTGTCACTTTCCAGCTACAGAAGCTGATGAAGCCGATCTCTGCTTCATCAGCTTCTTTGGCAGGTGACACGGGTGGTCGGACAGTCCAAGGTCGGCAACTAGCAATCAAAGGATAAACACAGGAGACAAGAGCAAAGTCGGGTCCAGGCAGAAAATCAGGGAGGGCAGCAAGCAAAGAAGGGTCAGGCGGTTCGGGTCAGGAACAAGAAAACAGCAGAAGTATAGGCAAAAAGACACAGTACCAGCTCCTTGCAGAGCTAGTGCTTAAAGGAGAACTATGGGGTTAAGGCTTTTCCCCATAGTTCTCCTTAGGGTAACGGGAGGACACACACTAGCGTCCTCCCATCACCCTAAGCTCAGTATACCGCGAGCTACAGCTCGTGGTATACTAAGACGCCACAGTATATATACAATTATGTCTGGATCCGCCCAGCTGCGTGAGTGACAGCTGGCTCGGCTTATCTAGAGGCAGAGCCAGCTGTCCCTGCCCCCTCCCACGTCCGACCTGCCAGTCTGCCAGTCAGCGCTGGCGGATCGGAGCGGGGAGGGGGGAATCCAGCCCCTCTCCTGTCACCGCAGAGAGCCGTGACAGGATCGAGAGGTGAGCGAACGCCGGTATGTGTTCGCTCACTTCTCGATCTACTGAGCCAACCTGTGACAGTCTCATTGTCACAGGTCGGCTAGAACTATAAGGCGAGTGAAAAGCACTCACCTCATAGTTCTCCTTTAAATACCCTTCTGAATCAGAAATAACACGCCCAGTCTCAGGGTACACTGGAAGTCCTGGTGTGGAATCGGTTACTATTATCAGCCGTACTGGCCTGGACCCTGTTACATCCATTAGTAGAGGATCTCCTGGAAGACCTGGCTGGGATTCTCAGAGGAGAACGGGAAACCCTGACAGGTATTCTGAGCTTACCATAACAGACATGCTGGAAGGTTAATTGGCACCTGTCTAAATTGGCCCTGTGTGTGTGTGTGTGTGTGTGTGTGTGTACAGTAGGAACCTTAGACTGTAAGCTCCTTGAGGGCAGGGACTGATGGGAATGTGCACTATATAAAGCACTGTGTAAACTGATGGCGCTATATACAATAAATACCTGAAATAAATAAACAAGAAATAAAGGAATGATTAGAGAGCTGCATTAATTTGTACCTTTTATATGTGCCTGGAGTTCAGCTTTAAAGTGGAATTAAACTCCGCTGCCCGTGACTAAGTTTGGTATACAAAGGTGCTCTGTTAGTAAGCCTTATGAGTAAATGGAACCAAACTATAAAAGTAGTAGCAGGACCAGTGATATGTTAGATGTAGCAATACCCAGTAATATAAAAGTAAGCAACTCAAAGACACCTATTAATATGTCACATGTAGTAGTAACCGGGGGCATAGTAACAATATATACATAAAGTAACCATCCTGCACACTGGCAATTATACGCAGCATTTTGGAAAGTATATAATAATATACTAGCATTAGAGCATAGTAATATACTGTATCAGTCATAGACATGCCCAATAATGTTTAAGGGTTCATGTCGATGGGTGTCATTTCAGTGCATATAACTTGCTCTGCCAAATGCAAGTTATGATAGCCTCATTCACTTTAATGATTTCTTAAAATATCAGTCCAGATAGGCATTTGAATACTGTATCTAAACAGCAGTTGCTTCACTGTACTTTTGGTCAGACACCAGTTGAGTTGAGTTAATTCAAATGGATGGCAAAGCAGAGGAAATGCTGCACTGATGCAGGCTGTATGGCAACTTGTACCTGTGAGCTGGTTTGGAAGTGCAGCCACATTGTCTCTGCATGGAGCTATGCTTCCAGTAAATAGGATGAGAAGAGCCATCAGAGGAAGCATAGGACTAGCAGGAGAGTGCAGGGGAGCACATGCAAGGACCTCTGCTGGCTATTATGTTGGTGCTTTGGAGCACATGTTCGTTAGCGCTATCCAACTCCGGCAGGAGGAACATAGCCCACATGCATGCAAAACACAGTTGCTGCATTGCCATGAACGTATGGATTGTATTAAACCATGTGTTTGGTGGTGAATGTGTTTCTAAGTTTGAGGCTGCATTTATAATTAAATCTTGTAACAATGAGCCCTGAATAAGTTACCAGCATGGCTATCATATGTTGCATAAAAGCAGAAAGAGTACCATAAGCAATGTCAGTAACGATAATATATTTAGTAACTCGGCCTTTAAGATTTGTATTCAGAAATACTGGAAAGGTCCAATAATACATAATACATCATCTCCAACTACGTAATCAAATAAGCAAACTGTGATGCCCAGCAAATTTATAGTAATAGTATGCAATGAATTATGCGAGACATATAGATTACAGGTAACAGGTCTAAATACATTTGGACAGCAGTGATTGCTGGGCTTAAAGAGTATGGAAATCCTGTGAGCTTATCATTTCCTGCTCCTCCATAGATACGAAACATTGAGTCTAGGAAAGTAAGGATGTTACTGGCGGCACCAACAGGTAAAAATAAAGGAGGAAAAGCCTGAAAAATGAAAACAAATTGGGCCCCCACATCTATGGTCTTGTAAGCTGTAACCTATTATATTTTGGTTCTTGGGTTTAGATACACTTTAATTCTGTATTCAATGCACCCCCTACCCTCTACTTTACTGCCACATCTGGCCTTTCCTCTATTGTCCCTCTGCCTGGTTTGGCTTGTAGAAGCCATAACCAGGTATATGCTGCCAGCTTATAACCCCCCTATATATGAGCAGCTTTACAGAAGACAATGTTGTAACCCAAAAAGTATTTTGTATACACAGAAGAACTAAAAAGGACCGCTACTAAAGTAAAAGGAGGTGAATGGCAGCACTAAGAGTTTCTCCTTACATCGATGCCTTTGAATTAGTGAAGCTAAAGTCAACATGCAAGAGGTTTTGCATCTGCTATTCGTGTCATTTGACTTCACAGCAGTGCCTGAGGCAAGGGCTCACCTTGTCATGTTACAGATGTACTCCTGGTCAGCGTCTGAGCCCAGTTTCAACTAACATTTTGCTGCACGCTATGTACAAAATGTATAGTACGATACACTCTGCTACATAAACATTACCACTTATTAGGATTATTACACAACTGTTTAAATCATGCTCAATAGACAAATGAGTTTATTTAATGTATGAAATGTACCCAAGTGAATGTTCGCTTAGGTAACTGAATAGGGAAAAGTAAACATGGACTACTCAATCACATGTAAGGGAAAAAAGCAGGTTTTTAGCTTGGCACAAGATTGGATGATTGAAAGAAATGCAAGGAAGAAAACTGAACAATCCCCATTACTTCACTTAACCAACCCTAAAGTGTCATATGAAAAGGTATTATAGTTTAAATCCAATTTTTTGGTCTTTTCTACTACCATAAAATATAGCAATAAAATAGTAAGAAAAAAAAAGAAACTTACTCGTATGTAATTGAATGATGAGTGCCAAACAGAACCTACAAGACAAAGGGAGAAATATAATGACACAATTAGAAAAAAGAAAATAAAGAGCTTTTTAACTTTGGCAAAACGTCTGTAATAATCGGCTACTATATTAATATGGATGCAGTAAGATCATGTATTACTAAATCTAGTAGAGTCTGTATCGTTATCAGAATATTTTCAGAATGTTTTAACCAGAGCTGTTTTATTAAAAAGTTATAGTTTAATATAACTTATATTCTTTATATATCCTCATTATAATCCACACAGAAAAGCTGCATCAAGTAAAGGTAAAAAAATAAAAATGTGTTTGATTATGTTACCTGACTGGTCTAATGCTGGCCACACATGTTGATTGTACAATCTGTTTAAAGGTCCCCACACACACCTTACGATAATCGTACGATAATCGCGGGAAATCCCGCGATCGTACGATTATCGCAAGGTGTGTGGAAGCCATGCGACCTCTACTACTGTAAGGTCGCACGACTTTAAACCTACGGACATGTTCGAAAACCCGCCGAGCATCGTACGATGTTCGGCGGGTTTGTGGCATGTCCGTACGATAACAGCCGTACGGGCCGGTGTGCGCAAGCGCAAACTGCCCGTTCGGCATTGCGGTCATCGGAAGCCCACCCCTCAGGGGGCCTGGCTTGCGATCATCGCAAGTACGATCTGCCTATGCAAGATAGGCAGATCGTACGTTTTTTTTAAGTACCTTACAACCATCGCAAGACAAAAGTCTTGCGATGGTTGTAAGGTGTGTGCCCAGCCTTAGATCTGCCAACAGTCCTTTATGTGGAAACCTACCGGATTAAATATAAACACAATGGATTATAAAGGTGCATATTCACTCCAAGTGGTGACTGGCATTTTTCAACCGAACAACCCGATCGCCCACTAGGGCCACGAAAAAATGCAGACATGCAAATGCATACACTGTGTCACACTGCATGTCACCGCACCACAGTGCAGCACACTGCATTACTGTGCGAAGACCCAAATGGAGTCTACACTTTGTACACTCCAAATAAAGTTTGAAAGAATAAGAAGCAAACAATGTGATGCTCACTTGCCAGACCTGTCACACCACACTAGCTCACATGCCAAAACTGAGCCCTTTAGCAATCAGGTTACTGTGAACTAGCACTTAGGTAGGACCTTTCACTACATAGCTGAGGGCTTAGGAAAATGTACAGAGATTGTACAATCAGACTGTAAAGCATGTACGCAAGACTTTACTAGACATAGTTTTGTGACATATCTAATTTTCTCACACAACTAATTAATTTGCTTGAATTAGTATTACCCACCAACCTGCTGTGCCAGGATAAAATAAAATCTTAAAGAAATTATTGCTCACTGTTCCCTAAGAAAGTTTGGTTCCATGTGACCTGCAGGGAACTTTCCCCTTCACTGAGGAAGAGGAAACCACGTGCTATTGGAGGAGCTGCTCAAGAAGGTCTTATTCTAGTGGCATTAGATTTTATGTGCTTTAGGTTGGTAGCCTTTATTGTGCAACCTGGGCTTAGTGTAAGCACAGTTTGCCTCAGTCTTCTCCCAAGGCCACGCAAAACTGTGCCTGCCACCCCCTCCTCCCCACCTAATCAGTTGTGGAGAGGCGCCATCCCGACCCTGCAGCTATACATCACAGAGGGGTGAAGATTGCGCTGCTGAAACTGACAACACTGACTGGGTTTGGAGGAGGAAGCAGTCACAACTTTGAGTGGGCTTGGGTGAACTTAGGTGAAGCCTGAGGTCAAGCAAGCCTTCTGTACATAAACAGGAGTGGACATTACTAAAGGCCACAATAGCATGCAGACTGCTGCTGCTAACACCCACTGACACTCTTGCAATGATGGCAGAAACCCCTGGTAGTGCTGGTGACTACAAAGAGTTGTGTCTATGATAAGCGAGCTGCTCACAATCAGCATGGATGATTATTATTATACAGGATTTATATAGCGCCAACAGTTTGCGCAGCGCTTTACAATATAAGGAAGACATTACAATTACAACACAATTCAAGACAAGATGGGAAGGAGGGCCCTGCCCCTGAGGGATTACAATCTAAAAGGGAGGGAGAAGTAATACATGAGGAGGTAGCTGTGTGGGAATGAATTGTTTGAGGAAGTGATAGTTCACTGGTTAGGCTGAGGTCGGATATGTGAAGAGATGAGTCTTAAGGGAACGCCTAAAGGTAGTCAGAGTAGGGGATAGATGGACACGTTGGGGTAAAGAGTTCCACAGAATGGGGGAGACTCTAGTGAAGTCCTGGAGGCGAGCATGGGAGGAGTTGACAAGGGAGCTAGAGAGCAAGAGGTCTTGGGAGGAGCGGAGGGGACAGTTAGGGTGATACTTAGAGACAAGGTTTGAGATATAGCAGGAGGCGGAGTTGTGGATGGCTTTGTAAGTGATTGTTAATATTTTGAATTTTATCCTTTGGGCGATTGGAAGCCAGTACAGGGATTGACAGAGGGGGGTGGCAGGCACTGAGCGGTTGGTTAGGTGGATAAGTCTGGCAGCAGCATTCATGATAGATAGAGGGGATAGCCTGTGTAGCGGTAAGCCAATGAGGAGGGAGTTACAATAGTGGAGACGAGAGATAAGGGTGTGGATAAGCAGCTTTGCGGTTTCATTGGTGAGGAAGGGGCGTATTTTGGAGATGTTTATGGACCGTATTTTGGATGATGTAGGGTGTCATGCGACCTGAAAGAGTAGTTGTTGCCATGGTAATAGACAGCAGTTATTATGGCAACAGCTGCAAGGGGACTCTAAAAGCTACATTTCCCAGAGAGATACTGGGCAAAAAAAAGTAATCCTCTTTAAAAAATGTAAAGCTGGAGTTGTGCCTTAAAAAGTCAGCTCAAAGAGAAACAGAGTGCATTGCGCATTATTGTAACTCTACCGTTCAAATAAAATGCCACGCTGTAAGGCAGTCATTACATTTTTGTAAATAATACATATAACTCTAGACAGGCTCTAGACTCATCTGTTCAAAGAGACAACTTGAAATCTGGCTGATAGCCATGCTCTCTGCCCACAGCTGTCTACAATTAATGATGGGATGTTTGTATAGACACATTTCAAGTGCACACAATTCCCATGTAATAAAAACCAAAATTTGAATTAGTTCTATCAAGTGCAAGCAGGAGCTGTTATGGGAGAAGAGAACCTATAATTCCTTTTCCAGCAGCTCGGAATGTAAATTGTGTAATTAGCATATACCGAGGAAATTGGACAAATAGAGACGGGTACCGTATTCTTTTATGTGCAAGGAGATGGTCTTAAGACAGGTGCCACTATGGAGAACTGGACAAAATTTCAGCCATTTCTTGCTGAATCAGCCGTAATTGAGTGGTCCTGCCGGCTTCACCTGGCTTGACAAAAATTGCCAATCAGCTGCATTTACTCTTCAGGTATTCTGACAGCCCCGGGCTTTAACTACCAGAATACAGTAGCTGGTAGGGAAGATTAATCATTTTAATGAAGCCCTGATGAAGGGGTATTCTGTGGACCCCTGAAACGCATTGGTTGTTTTACCATACTGATCTCCTTTTGTTTTCAACAGAATATTACTGTCATGTGACATGCTATCACATGCTCAGTAAGCATAGCAGCCAAATGAAAAAAAGTTGAATCCACATATACACCTAAAAGAGGCCCTGGAGAATCATAAAAAAGGAACATTGCATGAACAGAAATATATTTTTTTGTATTTATATGATCAATGCACAGGGGATTTTTCTACATTTATCATTGTTAATACTTATGAATATTACATATGCCAGCTAGTTCTACTAATAAACAGGATGAACATAACCCTACGTTTATTCCCTGCAATCTGATTTAATGTCCAGGGATTTGTATCGCTGATGTATTTTACCAGCAGCTGTAAAAGGATCTGTGCCAAAAGTGTTGTTTCTCAGTTTTGTTTCCTGCTCATGGCAAAACCTCTTCCAACATCATGAATACAGAAAAATGAATACACATGGAAGGAAACTTAAACATTAGGAAACGCAAAAGGACAAAGGCGAGCGAGCGTACTCTGTGTCACATTGTCGTTTGTTGACTTTGTGGTGCTTGTCAGAGACTGTGTGCAGTGCAGGAAAAACAATTCCACAGTAACGTGATCCTACAATGGAAAGCCATCATGATAAGGGATACAGCTGGTTCTCTGTTTAAATTGGGCACAAATCAGCTTGCTGTATTCTGATTCCATAAAAACACGCAAACTCTGTTTACCTATCCAAAAGAGCCTCCAGAAATATTTATCTTCATTCGATCTCAAGCACATCTCCAAGTCAGACCAGCCTGAGCCTAATACTGCACACAGGGATGGAAATGGAAAACAAACATTGGTTTTCACTGGGAATGTATGGATATTAACAAACCTACAGAACAGATTGACATATGGCATACATACGATTTATGGCGTAAATTGTATTTCCTCTTTTGCAGCCACATTGGAATAACACCTATTTTATATTCGTTACATGTTCCTATTTACATAGCATAACTTTTTTTTAAAAATTGCTGCTTACATTTTTATTGTTTAAAAATTCCTATAAAAATATGTCTTAGCTCTACCCTTCTAAGTAATGTTAAGGAGTTGGCTGGGGAGTTAAAGGAGTTGTAAAGTTCCCGGCATATACTATCCTGTTATAACATCAGCATTGTAACAGGAATACTTGCTATAGTTGTTTTTGATCATGGAATCCAAGCTTACAAGCAGAGATGTAAGGCATTTTTTGTTTTTTCATTTTGCCCAATATACACTTGTAATGTTGTGTGATGTAAAACAATCTGGACACAATGACCTTGGAGTGTACTATTTGTAGACTTAATGGCTGTTTTTTTTGTCTTTGTTTTTGTTGTGCTGTTTACATTTTATGTGGTTACTAATGCCTTTCCTTGTCTTTTCCTGTTTATTTGTGGTTCTATATGACATTCCAGCAAACTACACTGATGGGCATGGAAGGCTTTTTATGGTATATGTTAGAGTGGAGAAAAAATAGAAACAGTCAGAATTATACTAGCTGTGGTATACTACATGGCATAATTAGCTTACAATTCAGTGTTAGATTGATTACAAGCGCTACTTTCTGTAAATTGTCCGACTTGTTATTTTAGTAAAGTGTCAGACTTATGTTATTCATAATAATACATAGCAACTCTAATAATCTAAAATGTATGCATACATAGTTATAAATATGTATGACACACAGGCTGCAGTTTTTGTGAGAAAGTGAATAAAAAGTGGAGAGGATGAACATGACATCCAATCATATTAACATGAAGGAAACATGGAGGAATTGATGAAATTGTTGGTGCCAGAATATCTCGTCCGTTTCCTTTAATACTTAAAATCACTGACCCAAATCGTGCATCCATACTTATAAGAACATTTATAAGAACTTCTGACTTTTCTCCAACTGTTGTTTACTGAGATTTGCGGTTGTACAGCACGTCTTCAAAATTAGCATGGGTGCATCTTAATGAGGTTCAAGCATGTTCGTAAAGCACTTGTTAAACGTCTACAGTGACCTTTCTCAATGTTTTATTTAGACAGCCTTGAAATAATTTTTAGGTCTCAGGAAACCCCTGCTAAGAATCATTCTACCTACAAATCACAGTTCATTAATGTGATCAGGAAGCTGCAGATACAATAATAGATAACAAGATAAAGAATATGGCATACCTAGGGTATTTGCCACCCAGATTAATGCTTTTTTAATACCCCCTGCTCTGTATGACAAATGTAGTTTCAGCTATAAATAATAAATAAATAATACTGGCCAGGAAAGAAACTATGATGGTAAAAATTGCAGTGTTCCTTTACATTGGTGGTCAATGGAGACAAAAGGAGAAAAGCACACCAAGTATCATGAGAGAACGGGACTCAAAGTCAGATATTCATACCAGGATACAGAGAACAGAGGTTGGCCTGAGCGTAAGACCATGCTTGAGTGGTCATAAGGGTTCTGGAAAGTGAATTATTCTATGGGAAACAGATAAAAAGAGAAAAGATAAGAAAGAGCAAGGAGAATGTAAAGAATGGAGAAAAGTTGGTCCATGTTGTGTTAGTAAGGTTAGTGGAGAAGTGCCCCCTTACATTGTTAGTTAGAGGGGAAGGACCACCATGTATTCATGGTTAGCACAAAGAAGGCCCCGTTACATTGGTGGTCAGTGGGAAGAATGCCCCATTACCTTAGAGGTCTTGGAATGAATGTGCCCCTTGCAAACAGCTAAAACTTAATTGATGTCCATGGTTACTTTCCTATATGTGAAGATGAGAGGTTCCACTGGACCCATGTAGCTGACTTTGCAGGGTGATGTCGGCAATGGAACTATACAGGCACTGTGTGGCAGGCAAACAATCTGTTTAAGGAACTCCTAACTACCTCCTAGGATTAGAGCTGCAGCTAACGATTATTTTCAAAATCGATTAGTTAGCCGATTATTAAGTTCGATTAATCGGTTAATCGGATAAAAAATACATTTTAAAAAATGGCTCCAGTGATGGGACTTCTAGTTTGTATTGAGATTGCAGCAAGCTTGGAGCGGTGGAAGTAAAAAAGAAAAAAAAAGTGTGGTGTACAATATAGTGAAATGAAAAGTGTAAAATTATACAGCAATGAATGCAGAATGGCACTGGCTATAGAGGACTACAAAACCCAGCAATAGTACATTATACAGCACAATGCAGAATACCACCAGCTATAGAGGAGTACAACAAATCCAAGCAATAGTACATTATAGCTGGTGGTATTCTGCATTGCGCTGTATAATGTACTATTGCTGGGTTTTGTAGTCCTCTATAGCTAGTGGTATTCGGCATTGCACCACTGTATAATGTACTATTGCTGGGATTTGTTGTACTCTATAGCTGGTGGTATTCTGCATTGCTGGTGGTATTCCTTGATTTGTAGTCCTCTATACAGCGCAATGCAGAATACCACCATCTATATAGGAGTACAACAAATCCCAGCAAAGGGGGTTCTTATCAGTTTGCGCAGTTAGGGTCTGGAACTCGCTGCCTCAAGCAGTGATTTCCGAAAATAGTCTGGAATCATTCAAGAAGCTTTTGGACGATTTCCTGAGAGACCGTAATGTACAAGGGTACAGGTACTCTTAAGAATGAGAACACTCAGGGACATACACACACACACAATAGGTTGGACTTGATGGACTTATGTCTTTATTCAACCTCAAATACTATGTAACTATTATACATACAGTGTACAATGTATTGCTGGGATTTGTATTCCTCTATAGCTGATGGTACATTGCTCTGTATAATATACAGCACAATGTACCATCAGCTATAGAAGAATACAAATACCAGCAATACATTATAGAGCACCATGTGGGGGGAAAGTGCAGGCTTACCTGAGCAGTCTTCCAGCAACTTGCTTCTGAGATCGGGCCTGTCTATCGGCGGCTGTCATCCACCCACACATGCACCTCCTTACTTCTTCTCCCCGCGTCCCTGTGCCGATCGTGGATTTGGGCAGGCGGTGAGTGTGAGGCGCGGAGGAGGTGCGGAGCGTGGATGCGGGCAGGTCTGGCAGTGGCGAGCGTGAGGTGGGGAGGTGTGACGCGCAGCGTGTGTGGAGCCGTGAACAGGGCCAACCAATCAGAAGCCGATTAATCGATTATTTAAAAAGTTGACAACTTTTTCAATAATCGATTATAATCGATTATGTCGATTAGTTGTTGCAGCCCTACCTAGGATTCTACAGAACTCTGGCTGGGGAAGGCTTTTCTATAGAGGTACTGCAGCAATGGAGTGAGCAAGTGTAAGTGCAGTAAGTTTAATGTCTACAGATCAGTTTATATCTATTTCCTACCTGCAATCCTCACATCACTAGAACTCAATTGGTAGTATAGGGGATAATAAAGGATAAAAAGCACTTATGTATAATTCACATCCTGTGTTTCAGTCTTAGTTCCGCATACGATCAAATTATCAAACCAAAGCTTAGTAAGGTAATCATTTCAGTCTGGGATTAATTTATTAGCTGTGGTAAACTGAAAAACATAAATAATTTTTTATTGCATCTGCCCACATCTTTTTCTCTCCTAGTATTCTAGTAGGAACTATTGGTCCCCTGTATGTTAGGAAAAGCTACATTTAGCAGCCTGAATAGTACCTGTGTTAAGCAGCAGCTATATGCTCGCCATTAAAAGATTTCACATTCAGTGCCGCCTGCTGGTGAATATAGTATTAAGCAGAAGCCTGAGATGCAATGATTCTGTCTGGGAATTACTGTATCTTTATGGTTAGGTTTCAGCCAATCAGATATTTTAAAGAACAGCAAAATATGGGTTCTACTGTGGTAAACTAGGAGGCTGTAAATGAATGGGCTCTGCTTTGAAAGGGGTTGATATTTGTATGCAAAACCCTTTTAAAGACAGATGTTGCTTATTAATTATTTTATAGTACATCTCATCCCAACCACAGTGTACAAGGATGATAATATATTCAAGCACAAACTTGTAAAGTATACAAACTGGTTATAATCCAGTGAGTGTATTGCTCAAGCTGCTTTCAATCATACCTGCAAATCTTTCATGTCAGACATTTGCATTTGTGCCATCAATTATAATCAAGCACATGGACCAAATAACAGACACATCTAGCCAAATGATCAATGCAGGAGCTTAAAATGGGAGCAGATGGTGCCAGCATATGAATACTATTGGGGATATTCCTAAAAGAAGGAGATACCGTTACATGGGTAGCATGATCACCCCCCGTCACCGTCCCCCCCAACATGCATACACATTGTTGCCCATGCATGATGCAGATAGTAATGATGGAGGCGTGGCAGTGAGAAGCAAAGGATGGTGGGAGGTAAAGCACAGGGTATAACAGTAATGGAGAGGAGCAGTGGCAAATAACAAAAAAAGAGGCCTGTCTAGCTTTTAAACACATACAAAATGGGCCTTTCTTATATTTATTTTTAAGATTTTTTTCTAAGATTTATTTCAGGTTTTCTGAAATCTTAATCTGCAGAATTACTAAATCTAAGATGTCCATTGTTTTCGAACATTTTAATGTAGAAGTGACAGCTCTGTAGAATGCTAGCAGAGACTTGAAATATTGAATTGTGGCTTATGACTTAGTAGAATTTTCCATACTGTAGTTGCATTACATAGCTCATTTGGTAGGAAAAAAATGACTTCAAGTCTATCAAACAAAGTACAATTTAAATGTGGTCATTCTGAAAGAGAGAAGGGGTGGGGGAGCCTAACTTTAACCGGCAGTGTTTCTGAAACAGAAAATGATTACAAAAAAGGCTGTGGGATTTGTAACAGAGCTTCGAACATTTTGGGGGTTGTTTAAGGACCTCATTTACTGCCTTGCTATGGGCTGGTTTAGTAAAGCGTTTGGTCCTTTAATAAAGATGTGATTAAACATGTTGATGTTTGGTACAAGCCATCATACAATGCCACAACTAAAAATGATGCAGACGCTACAACAACCCCCAAACAGCATGAAAGAAAAATGTGGTCTAACTGGAAAAAGTTATTGCTTTGAACGGTTCCTTTTTAGCCATTTGAGCCAACAAATAAGCGATTTGTCAACTTTCCAGTTCTGAAGTGTGGTTATGGCTTATACAAGTTTCATTTCTTTTTTAAAGCTACTCAATTGACATGAGAATGAAGATCCGAGGCACGGGCCGCATGACAGGTACATATTATTACTCTTTATTTGAAAAGTAAAACAAAGTTCCATTAACTGAACTAAAAGCACCAATCTGCTTAAAGCTTAAGTGTAGTACACACATATTATACCTTCTCTTGTTCCCCCCTAACCTCCTGATCAACATGCATTTAAACATTTTCAATTAAATTATTTTGTTTTCAAGAATACCTCCATTGCTCTTTGTTTGTGGGAGGGAGGGGTGGCAGGCTCCTGTGGACGTCACAGCACCCTTCCTCAGATTAATTTTCAAGAGCCCTTGCGTTATATTAAAAAACACATCCCTTTAGGCAGGCATGCTCCTCCCTGTTGGCCACTGGGCGTTGCAGATTTTAATTGTGCATTCTGCTGATCAGCTGTTTGATTATACTTTATTAGAGTGTAACCAAGCAGCTGATCAGCACCCAATGGCTAGCAGGCATGGGCATGCACATCAAAAGGGATACCCTGGATGTGTTCTTTTATATAATACTACAGAACAGCAGTTCAGTGACTGACGCCAACCGTAAAGATCACATCTGCACATGACAAAAAGCAAAAATGATTGATGCCAAACAAAGCTATTAGATGTGAGGGACTGCCTAATGAGTTGATAATTGAGATAATTGAAGTTGTTCAGACAGGAATTGAAGGTGTGTTCAAGATAGCTGGAGTAGCTTCAAAGGGTTATATTTTGGAGATGCAAGTTTGCAGGGAATACAGGGTTGCAGGGACCCACCTCTGTGATAGGCAATTTCACTAACCATAGTGAGGTGTAGGAGGCTGGAGGAGTTGAACCGGTTGTCAGAGCATCATGCTGTTCCCAGCGTGCTCCACAAACAAAGGGATCCTGCATTCAGGCACCTGAAGGTACCTGCTATTCAATGTACATAACAATTTAATCAGTGTAGCTTGGTCACAGGTTTACTTTCAACATGCATACTGATGCATCTTCCAATATTTATATGCAGTATGCAGAATTCTCAGATAACTATATATCAAATAGCACATTTTGAACTTTTCCCCATTGGGCACAGGAAGCCAACAGCCAGTATAGAAACATGAGCTTGAGAAAAGTAATATACACTTGATATGTTGGATACACATTGTATAAAGGTTGACTACTTTACATCTCTAACTTACAATGTTAAATGTGTCCATAAGGTTAGGTGTTACAGGCAGCATAACTTAACAATGTAGACACAAACCAAGCTTTCAGTGGGGAATATGTCACTATTAAAGTGTATCTAAACCAAAGAAAAAAAAAACGAAATAGTCCTTAGATGTGTTAATTAAATTTTTTTTTTTCATTGTTTTAAACTGGAGATCCTGCCAGTAACATATATCCTGCCCTAGGGTGACAACACTTGCTCACTCTACTGTGTCTATTGAGGAGTAGCGTTGTTGCCACCCGAGGACAGCAAGTGTGTTAGGTCTAACTGGTAAGTATTATTACTCTTCTTTTATAGGCTGCCTGTTTTTAAAAACAGACTTCCATTCCATGCAGATTCCTAAGGGGAAAGATCCTGGCTTCTGGCTCACTTGTCTGGAAGCCTATTTGTTTAAAGTGTATTTCCACTTTTGCACTCAAATTTAGGAAAACCCTTTCATATGTTTGTTGTGTGTTCCTGTTCACACAGCATACTGAAAAAAACATTAAAAAATCATACCTTTTAGATATTTTGGTTTTCTCAGCCCCTTCACAGTGGTCTGTCCCAATGCAAAGTCTTAAGTTTGAAATTGTCTTTATCTGATAAGCATTAGCATACAAGGCACAGGCCACCTATGAATGGATGAGACCCCTCATCGATCCCAGCCCCAACTAACATTTAAAAGAAATAGAAGCTAGAAGAATTTTTAACTCTTAAAACACTAACCCAAGTAAAAGGTATTTTTTTTTTAGCTCATGCAATGTGAATGGGAACATGTAACAAATATAAAATAGGTGTTATCCCAATTTGGCTGCAAAAGTGGAAATAGACTTTAAGGTTTTAGTGAAGAATTGTACATGGGCGTAGTGGTGGTTGTGGGGAGGATAATACTGGTTAGATCACTTTAAGTGCAAGGTCTGCTCTTAAATATTTTATTTTTAGAGGGTCACTTTAAAGGCTTAGCTATGGCATAGGGTCCATCACTACTGGTGACATCACAAAAAGTGGTGACAATGGTACTGAAAACATCTCCTGGAAAAAATGGTCTGGTAAACTATGAGATTCATCACAGAATAGAGGAAATGGACAGCTGCAACAGACACTAACCCCTAACAACATACTGTAGGTGCCCTATGAGTGCCTTATTGGGATAAAAGGAGGAATACTTCTATGCAAGGGGTCTAGTCCTGTGCTAACAGCAACCAGACCTCTCCATGAATATCACTGTTACTAGTATGCATCAGGCAACACGATTTTAAGGTTCTTGTCTGAAGATCAGATACTGAGAATAATCCTTATGACGTGTCAAGGATATTTTTAGCTTGGCTCCATAATTAAAAAAGAGTTTTAGGGCCTTATTTCTGGAACATTTCTCATTAATGTTAAACTTCTTTTTTTAAAGTACAAAATGGAGAAGCCAAATTTCTATCACCAAATCACCGTGCAAGTTCTAACTTATCTGATACAAGTGGCTTCCAAAAAACATTCAGCAAGAAACACTGCTGCAATAAAATACACGTTGTAAATTAGGAGCATTGTGCTACAGAGCTGTAGGACATTTGTGGATTCTCATTTACTTCCAAACTTGAACAAAGGAACTTGTAATACAAAAAAAAATCTTACTGAAAACTCCAGGAAAAAAAAATCAGCATATGCTCAAATTACAGTAAGGCAATTCACCAAAGTGGCAACACAGTATTTTTTCAAACTTTGATGCAATACAGCGCAGGCCACACTTGGTTTTATCCTATGCGGCAGTGTCAATAAGGATGAGAAAGCTCTGTCTTCTTCTAGGAAAGTGTTTGTTGGAATATGCTGTGACAGACAGATGGCCTATCACTGTGTAGAGATGCTGATGGTGCCTTTTTCAGCAGGGAAAGGATCCCTGAACAGGTGCGAAGCTTTGAAGAGTGTTTTCTGGTCAATCTTTGCACTTGTGTTCTGCGATAGCAGCTTTAAGCCTGACACATGGGGAGCACATGTCCAGGTCTGTCTGGCAAACACAACCATTGAGCCAGATTGACATCTGAGAGTTGGAGACTGGGAAGGTAGAGAGGTTGTCCAATACCAAGCAGAACGGTGTGTCTTAGCCAAGCAAGTAGTATACTGCATGTGAGTAGATAACAAGTCTAGTCTGGTGACTGAAGGACCCAGTTAAGCATTCATGCTAAATAAACCCCTGTGTGGGCAGAACACTGTGTTACTTTGACCTTTGGATGAAAAGAAAGTGGGTAAAAAAAGCCCTAAAACACATTCTGCAGAGTGGACTGACTCCCTGGAAAAAAAACTCCATTTGAAGCTAGATCTCACAATGCATAGAGGAAAATGACTCAAGAAGGCCTGATGGCTCATGTTAATCTCTATATATTAGCTTTTAGTGCCAGGAGATTAGTGCTGTTAGTTGTTGGCACAAAGCTCCCAGCATAAAATGGGCTAAAAGGGACAAATGCCCCATGAGAAAACGTATGTCTTCCCAACTATTTTAAAATAAAATTAAAGAATCAACTCATGATTTATTAACCCTGCAGGTTTAAACATCTCTCCCACAGATTCAAGTGAAACATTTTTGAAACTATGGTGACCAAGGTAGTTGCGCTAGGATATATGACAGAAATCAGAAAACCAAAATACAAAGAAAATAAGATCGAAAAAATATGATCAAAAAATCCAGCTACAGCAATATCTAGCTGCAGCTGGATCGAAAAAATATGATCAAAAATATCCAGCTGCAGCAATGGAGAGAGGCTATATATAAGTTGCTTATGTTGTTGTACCTATGGAAGTCTGTAAGTGCAATCATTTTTAACTACTTGGTAAATAAAGCATTTTGCATCTGCACTTAAATCCTGTCTTCTCTCCTTTGGTCGGTCCCCCCCTCGGCTTTCTGGCTGATCCCTCCGGAGTGCTCTCCAGCCTTGGAGGTTGTCTAATTATCGCCGATGAGAGGAAGTGTAGCCTGACGGCAGGAGAGGACAGAGAAACTAACAGAGAAGGTTTCCTTTTTCTATTCTGCGGACGTATCAATAGAATTATAAACAAAAGACATTGGATTTTTAATACCATTTGGTAGAAAATAGACTATTGGTGTTACAACCCTCGTGCATACACTTTTATACTTTTTTATTTTTTCCACCTGTATTTATTCACTTTATACCAGTAGATGTGGTTTTATTTCGAAATTTGCTAGATTGGTCATACATCAGTTTTCTCTAAATTATTGTTCTTTCTATTTAAATGTTGTTGATTGTCAAATTGATCCATTTTTACATTTAATCATTTAGTATCCACAACTGTATTTTCACTATATGGCACATATATGTATCATCTATTAATTTATTTGGTTCACATTTAACTATCTAGTATTCACATTCGTACTTTTACCAAATTTATATGACACATATATTTATTAACATTCATGCACATATGCACTTTTGGATTGCATATAGTTGCAAGTAGGATTCGATCACTTGCACTGCTTTTAGTCTGTGTTATTACAAACATCACATAATTTAAAGATTAAATATAGCACGTATCACAAAACCAAGCGCAGCACACCGGTTTACAATTTTTGAAACTATGCTTCTGTGTTTTGAGTGATTGTGATTGGATCCAGAAAGTAAATAAATGGGGATCTATAACGGTTTAGGTTCATTTACATTGTTGTTTTATGACTATTGGTGTGTGTGTGTATATATATATATACACCACACAGTATATCAAACAGTTGACATTAAATACAGCACTGGGATTCCTATGGGCTGTAAAACAAGACAACGCAGCAGTAGCTGTCTGTTTTTTAACTTGCTTTATCTGAATGAAACTCGGGAATAGGTTATCCAATAGATAATAGTTGCTGTAATATGTGACTGACATTTGTATGCACATTTACTGCACACACCAAGCATAATGACCAAGCTGTCGGCAACAGTTGCCAGTCACTCTTTAAGATTGGGAGATGGGCTCCCAATCACATGACTGCTGTGATTGGCTGTCATAGCATGAAGATGAGAAGACACCTCCATTTCAAAGTTGCAGAGCAATACATCTTTTTGTTGATGCATGTAATGCTTTTTGTGATCATATGCTCATACGTCAATAAAAAGACGTATTCTTCAGCAACTCAGGAATGCCAGTGTCTTGTCATCTTCATACTTGTGACGGCTCCATCCATTTGTCACCCGCAGCACCCGCCTATATTTAAAGGATCACACAATTAGGAGTGTGATGGGTTCATAGACTTTAATTTGGCTGTCACAGCAATTACATGATCAGGAGCCCAAGCCCAGTAGGTTGCATGTTTGTTGATAGGCATATAGAATGGTAGCAGTGCGGCAGTTAGGTGGCAAGGCTTGCAAGCTTGATTGACAAGGTTTTTTTTCAAAGCTGGTGCTGTTTTTTATATACAGTATATGGCAACTGCGGTTGTTTAGGTGTCTGCTTGTGATCACAAGAGATGGTAGCTATAGACAAGAACAGAACAGTTCACGCTATTCTCGCTAAAGACTGCTGTACACAAATCTGAGATAGAAAGACCATACAACTCATGTATCTGGCAAACTGACGGTGTACAGTCAGTTCTCTACAACACAACAGCTCTCAATGAAGTCACATTCTGGCACCACTGCCGGAAGGAATATTCAAGCTGGAAGAGAAGATGGATGAAGACTCGAGTTAAAATAGCAAGCCAACGAGACGGGAATTGATTATATTCAACACATGCTAAGAGTATTTAGGAAACGATCCATTAAAACAGAAGCTTAAAAAGGTATAAATCATTTGGTATTAAACACTTTTATGAGGTAGTTAGTAAAGAATAAAGAAAAAACTACATAAAAGAAGTGATGTAATAGATTGTAAAGGAAACAAGATAATGGAAGTCAAAAGAAGGCATTGTTGCCTTTGAAAAAGTATGTAGAATACATGACTGCTCATAATTCTTACGCATAACAGTAATATGCGGCAGCGTCTTGCAAGCTATACTTATCAAATGTTTCTGGTCAAGCTACAACTGTGCAGTTCACCATCATTTCGTGGAGATTAGAAACTTGAAAAGTTTGTATAGCCAAAACCTTTTTTTTTCGGTTTTAGATGATAAAGTAGGAAAAGATTAAAAGCCCTGCAGATTGCGCTCCAATAGCTGCTTGCCCGGATTCTGCAGCCGAGCAATAAGAGCTGAGGGACCGGAAATTATGCAATTAGCGTCGCTTCCGGTCACATTCAGCGGGGAGGAGAGGGTGAATGGATGTTTTCCAGTCTCCTTCCTTGCTTCCCGCCGACACCCAAGATGATGGTCCCCGACACGCAGGAAGGGGAGCAAGGCGGGCCTGTTGGGGCGAGGGGGGGGGGGGCGGACTACACTAGCCCCTAGAAGCGATCTGGCAGCAGCTCAGCCGCCAGAATCACTTCCAGTGTAAAGCTGATAGTCCCAGCGGTACTATATAGCCGTCAGGAGTCTGTACAAAGGGGCCTGCTGCACGTCGGTGGCAGCAAAAGGGTTAAGGACTACAATTGCATTTAGTCCAGGATATTGTTTTTATAAGAAATAAGAAAACGCGAAAGAACCTGAATTGTGGAAGGACTAGTCACCAGTACTGCCTGTTGCCTGATTCCTTGCAGCTTAGTTGTTTTCCTATTACTGACTTACCATGGCTTGTTCTGCAATCTGTCTCTGTGTAAGAGTGGTCATTTTAGTAGAGGCAGGGTTTTCCTTCCTCATCTTAGAGCTGTCACTCTGATAACTAGTGGTCTTATGACTAATGGAGGAATAATCAAGCAGGGGAGATTCAAAAGGCTTAGATTCGCAGACTAAATAAAGAAGAAGCAGGGTGATCCTTGTACTGCAAGTCCTCTGGTACTGCTACCTCTACAACAAAGAGAGCAGTGAGCAGCACAGTAGTAACTTCACCAAATTCCATGAGACTAGCAGTCAGAGGCACAGTGCTTTAGATCTCTGCAGATATACAGACATGAAGCTCAAGGCACAGGACTATCTAAGCACAAGAAGTGTAAGGAGGAAATGAAGGCAAAAGGCAGATGTTTCAGGGTACTGCAATTAACATTTCTAAATTTTCTCTACAAGACAACACATCTTCACAATTTGAGTTCTGGTCCACTTTAAAATCTTTTGTATTGCAATCCAGTTTGCAGAAGCGATTTTTTTCCACTATGATCACTTCAGGGGTTGCAATATTTTTTTTCTCCTGCTGTTTGACCTGAATCCGTGTCTGTAAAAAAGTCCCAACATAAATATTGCTGGAGGTGTGTTCTGCTAAGAGCATCAAGGTATATTACTTTTTTTCCAGCAGCATCAGCATCTTGGGCTGGGCTGAGAGGTTGATGATGATAATGAAGAAGTGAAAACAAAATAAAGACTTTTAGCCACACCAGCATGAATCACCTAAGCAAAAAGGTGGATAATAATCATAATTATTCTTTTTATCAAGGTACTGTAATATACCACAGGCAGCGCCATATGCAATTATGGCAGGAAGGCTGTTATTAAAATATTATGATTATTGAAAAATAATTATTTATTTTTCATGCATATTACTTGCAATAGTAGTCATAGACAGACATGGACAGAGCAAGGCAGGCAGAAAAATAGCTGACGTTTGACAGAACAGTATTAGGAATATCACAATGTACATGAGCGAGTTGCTATTTGTGGTAGGTATGATTTATTAAGTGATGGATGTAGGGGCAGGTGGACTAGTGTAACTGCATTACAGGAAAAATAGAGAGAGCGAACCTACCCAATGGCAATACAAACAGCAATACAAATCTGATAGGGGTTCTAACCCTTCCCCACTCTATCCAACAGTATAAAAAAGTTGTTTGGCTTTAGATAAACTTTAACTTTGTCCATTCAACTTCCAGCTTTGCTCCATAATTTTCACCCCCAAGGACAAAACCTTAAATAGTAGATGCACCTTTAAATGCACTCCCCATATTCTTCCCACGGTAATTCTTGGTAAATATAAAGAACATAGCATGGGTGATTCAAATTGTCTGTTTACACTGCCTGGCCTGCCCAGGGCTAGTACAGTCTTTCTGCGCTCCCAGCAAACTTTGGAATTCGGTGCATGCATTGGAAGATGTCCTAGAAAAGGCATGCAATGGAGGCAGCCACTAAATTTTAAATTTTTTTTAGGCTGAACAGAGACCAATTTATATGGTATGATCCTAAAAGGCACCGAGCAGGTTGGAAATATGCAGACTGCCTTTGCCTACTTTGTGTCAAAGTTACAAGCGCCCAGGTCCATAAACTTCGTCCTTGCTACACAATTTTGGAAGTGACTGATCTGTAATGTATGCAGGTCAGGGGATTTGACTTCACTGGCAGCATACTTGTTCTGGGATAGTAGTTAAAGTGACATTAAACCCTCAGATTTTACTGTAATCCATGGTTGTTTCCCTTCTCTTTGCTGCTCTTCCTTTTAAATCTGTATCTGTTCTCATGCTGGGCAGAACTTCTTTTTTGCAGCAGACTGCCTTGTCTCTGAAATGGATACATGGTGTCTGTATGTAGGTTTGCTACCTGAGCCAGCACTACAGGAAGAGGCACTCAGCTGCAAAGGGAAGTTCTCCCCCAGCATGAGAAGACATGAGGATTTAAAAGGAAGAGCAGCAAAGAGAAGGGAAACAACCATGAATTACAGTAAGGCGCACGTTACAGTATTGGTTTACGTTAAAAAATCTGAGGGTTTAATGTCACTTTAAGTTAGGATGGGGGTGACAACCTAAAACCCAATCTTTTAAAAACGAATAAACAATGGTAAATGCCATATTTTTATCCTGAAAAGTTCCCTTTAAAAAGGAGATGGTTCTGGCAAACGTCCCTGCAAAGTGATGGATAGCAATAGAAGAGTCAAATATAAAGTTAACCCCAGAGAAATCTGTTCTGTTTGTCATACGAAGATAAATATTTCCTTAATATTTGAAAATCACCAGTGGGGTTTCATGTGGAAATGACAAGGCTTTGACTATCCATGATTCCTTTTAAACATATAAAAAAAAACCTTAAGATAATATACCATAAAGAAAAGACTCCTTTCTTGAAATATGTTGCTGCCTTTGGTCAAACACCAGTGGGTATGCCCTACTCAAAAATAAATCATTTAAGGTGACAGGAACATCAGTGTTTATTTTGTTCTGCGTTTCATGAAACTGATCTAAGAGCCAAAACATACAACATAAAATGTGGATTCTAAATAGCAAATGCATGGATGGTTGTTACATCTCAATGGTTCTGTCTTAATTAGTTATTGTCTACTAAATTCCTGAGTGACAGATACTGTAATCACAACCACAGTCCAACTCATGTGAATTAATATGATTAAACATAAAGGAGAAATCAAATAAACTTGTATATGGCGACAATGACTGGGTGGCTTATGCAAAAAAAAAAAAAAAATGCTTATAGGCTTTGCCACTGGCAAAATGCTTTTGTTACACTAGTCTACCTCCCCTACCTCAACAAAGGAAGGCTTTCAAGGGGGTCAGGAGGACAACTCAAAAATGTAACAAACGATACGTAGCCTCACTTTTCTTTACTGCAATTAAGCAGTACCAAAATCTTTACCAGACCCTATGCCAGATAGAGGTCTGATATAGATTTTAAGAGGGGGCCCCATTCAATAGCACACAAACGGGTTTCCCCTCGTCCAATCAGAGCCCCCCTCCTTTTGCATCAGAATTCCGCCTTTCAAATCAGAGCCCCCCCTCTTTACATCAGAAACCCACCTGCACCATGGAAAGGCACAGATTTTACTGTAATCCATGGTTGTTTCCCTTCTCTTTGCTGCTCTTCCTTTTAAATCTGTATCTGTTCTCATGCTGGGCAGAACTTCTTTTTTGCAGCAGACTGCCTTGTCTCTGAAATGGATACATGGTGTCTGTATGTAGGTTTGCTACCTGAGCCAGCACTACAGGAAGAGGCACTCAGCTGCAAAGGGAAGTTCTCCCCCAGCATGAGAAGACATGAGGATTTAAAAGGAAGAGCAGCAAAGAGAAGGGAAACAACCATGAATTACAGTAAGGCGCACGTTACAGTATTGGTTTACGTTAAAAAATCTGAGGGTTTAATGTCACTTTAAGTTAGGATGGGGGTGACAACCTAAAACCCAATCTTTTAAAAACGAATAAACAATGGTAAATGCCATATTTTTATCCTGAAAAGTTCCCTTTAAAAAGGAGATGGTTCTGGCAAACGTCCCTGCAAAGTGATGGATAGCAATAGAAGAGTCAAATATAAAGTTAACCCCAGAGAAATCTGTTCTGTTTGTCATACGAAGATAAATATTTCCTTAATATTTGAAAATCACCAGTGGGGTTTCATGTGGAAATGACAAGGCTTTGACTATCCATGATTCCTTTTAAACATATAAAAAAAAACCTTAAGATAATATACCATAAAGAAAAGACTCCTTTCTTGAAATATGTTGCTGCCTTTGGTCAAACACCAGTGGGTATGCCCTACTCAAAAATAAATCATTTAAGGTGACAGGAACATCAGTGTTTATTTTGTTCTGCGTTTCATGAAACTGATCTAAGAGCCAAAACATACAACATAAAATGTGGATTCTAAATAGCAAATGCATGGATGGTTGTTACATCTCAATGGTTCTGTCTTAATTAGTTATTGTCTACTAAATTCCTGAGTGACAGATACTGTAATCACAACCACAGTCCAACTCATGTGAATTAATATGATTAAACATAAAGGAGAAATCAAATAAACTTGTATATGGCGACAATGACTGGGTGGCTTATGCAAAAAAAAAAAAAAAATGCTTATAGGCTTTGCCACTGGCAAAATGCTTTTGTTACACTAGTCTACCTCCCCTACCTCAACAAAGGAAGGCTTTCAAGGGGGTCAGGAGGACAACTCAAAAATGTAACAAACGATACGTAGCCTCACTTTTCTTTACTGCAATTAAGCAGTACCAAAATCTTTACCAGACCCTATGCCAGATAGAGGTCTGATATAGATTTTAAGAGGGGGCCCCATTCAATAGCACACAAACGGGTTTCCCCTCGTCCAATCAGAGCCCCCCTCCTTTTGCATCAGAATTCCGCCTTTCAAATCAGAGCCCCCCCTCTTTACATCAGAAACCCACCTGCACCATGGAAAGGCATGACGCTGTGCAAAAATTTCAAGGCACCCCTGAGGAAGGCAGAAGGTGGAGAAAGGATGGTATAAAACACCTATTTCAAAATGTACCTGCCCTCATTGGTCCATTTATACATTCCTTTTACAGATGTCACTACAGCTTCTCATAAACAATAACCTTGACTATACAGCACAAAGGAAAACTGTTGAACTATTTTGGCCAGCTTCCATAATTCCTTTATACTGTAGACATGTAACTAAGGATGGCCATGGGCCATTATCACCTCCAGGCCAGAAGTAGTCAGTGCTCCACTTTGCCAAACCTGACACTGTGTAACTCCTTGCAAGATTCAGAACTGCTGAAGGGTGATGTTTGTCAGCTTCTGCTCTGAACAGTGAGATATTCTGCACCTGAGCAGATCTACAACCAACAGAATGTATGTGATGTATGTAGTAGTAGTTAGTCACGTTTAACTGGACTTGTTCTGTAATGCTGAAGAAGTTTCTTTGAGGAATCTCTTTTTATTATTTGTTAGAACTGGAAGATACTATTATATATAAAAAACAGTTATTGAGTTTTAGATTCTCTCTCACATAAGAGATTTATATTCCCAAGATTACCAGCATGTGCTGTGTTGTGGTGCTCTGTACTACGGCTATGTGGGCAGCTACTGTACAAGTGTATTGTGGTTCCAATTATAATGAAAGCCAATGACACATTGTATCGCATGTTAATGTGCATTACAGCAATGTGCATTCCACTGTATGCTTTTTACCGTTATGCATTGTGTGAATGAGCTCAAAATGAAGTGTAACCCATTATATTGTTTCTTTTATTGTGCAAACTGTATTTAAGACGATTCAGGCCAGTACTGTATCACTAATAAGTACATTTATTTAAACACATACTTCTCGAATGATTTTAAATCAATGCTCTGAGTTGCAAGCAAAAGCAAAAATAACTCAGGAAACTGTATAGACTTTCTGTGTATTGTTTCACTGATGCATATTGTATTATCTGTATTTAGCCAACCTTGTGCCATTAACTGTTCATATTGCAGAATGGGATCTGTGTGCACTTGTTCATTAGATCTGGCTTTTGTGTGCAGAAAGGAATTAAAACAATCCCTTTAGTAAGCCAGATTTTATATAGAGGAGTGACTACACCATACATAAAAGCTGAAGGATATAATTACAATTGTACCCATGTTTATGCCAACACGCATACTGCACAGGGAGTGCCAGGTTTGATATTGAAGTTACAGTTTCTGCAGTTTTAGTTTGGCTCCAAAGCTGATAAAAAGAAATACAAAAATGGAAAAGAAAACATGTCATTAAATGCTTTACTTTCCATAGTCAGTATGAGCTTGTGTTTTGTTCCAGTTTCAATATGCATTTACTCATTTATACTTCATATTAAGGCATTTTTTTTATATGACTGCTACAAAACCAGAACTACTGCCACTGCAACTCATTTGCTCATCACAGGAGCCATGCCATGTGTAAGGGGGACTATTATATTCCCTCTTCCATGACTCCAGCATGAGACTGTCCAGCATGAGATATGAAGCTAGTTTTATGAATTTGGATAGAGTAGAAAAAGTTAAAACCACGGTCAGTTTATTTTTCTCACTAAGAAATTCCACTGCACTTACTATTCTGGAAACGGAAGCGGAAGTGAGATTAAATCTTTCCAATGTGAGAGAAAATCCCCTCTTAAAAAGTTGTCACAGGAACAGATGTCCTTATTGGAAAATGTACCCTTATCTCCTGTTCTGGTGGTAACTCGACACTTTGATTTTCCCATCACGTTCTTTCCCAGTGACAATGGTAACCAGGGCAAATAAAGACAGTGAGGTTAATTTACTAAAGGCAAATAAGCTGTTCACTTAGCAAGGGAATTTGAACTTTGCAAGGGATACTTGCCTTAGCTTAGTGAATGTGGTGAAAATTCACTATGCAAAGAATACCCAATCACAAGCATGGAAAATAAAAAAAATAGTATTTTTGTTTGCACAAAATTGGATAATTAAAGTCAGCAGAGACTTACCCCATTTACTAAGCTAAGGGGAACATTACTTGCAAAGTGAACAGCCTATTTTCCGGTAGTAAATCAACCATAGTGAATCTCCCTTTGGGGCACAGACAGCGATAAAATTCTGACAAGTGTTTTAACCCTTCCCTTTACCATCCATGCCTTTAAAAAACACTTTTGGGTATACATACCTTTAACCTAACATCACAATCGTAACACCTATTGTTGGAGGGGTGAAACTGTTCTTAATATACTGCAGTTTGAGACTGAAAAATCCAACCTAGATCAGCCCTATTTGCATTTGGCGGGCATCAGGAGCATGGCAAAGATAGATAGTGTAGCCCCTACCACCTTTAGTGGAGTTGCTACTAGAAATTTAGTGATTGCCAGAGCTGTAGTCAGCTTGGCTGAATTATAGTTGGCAATTATCTGGTTCATTTCAGGTGTTCTGGCATTGATTGTATCTGCCTGAGTGGGTGTGCAGTCCACCAGCCAAATACCGGGGCAGCGTGTGCTCCTATTGAATCTACACTGGAATTGTGAAAGGGAATGGTGAGTCTGGAGTCTGTCTATTTTTCTCATGGATGTCCTAAGCCCTAAACCCTTTCTCCCTATTCAAGAGTACACGAGTAGTGTCCCTATTCTAGTGGACACTAGATAAGGGCGGTTAATGCTAGTGGGGCAGCTGGTTGCTAAAATCCCCTATGGATGACCTGAGTATTCCAATGGCTCCTTCGGGGGTAAGCGCTACGATAGACAGACAGACAAACCGACATATAGATAGATAGATAGATAGATAGATAGATAGATAGATAGATAGATAGATAGATAGATAGATAGATAGATAGATCTGCTAGAACAGAGACATGGACAGACAGGGACCCAGTGCTTTCTGTTTACGTAATACTTTTTGTACCCCACTGACAGACTGTTCTTCTGGTATGGTTTACCAGAGATTGTTTAGAGATCTTTAGATGCTTACAATGATCTTGTTCTAGTGCTGCAGTATTTTTTTCAATTATGCCTCTAATAGATTTTGCATAAAATAGGGGTTTATTATTAAGATTGACAAAATACCTGCTTTCTGTAATCAACTAATATGTGTAATGTGACGTGAAAAGTAAACTAATCAGCAAGAATAATTTCAAAATAAAAGATAAAGGAAACAACAACATTACTGGAGAAGCTACCTAAACTGGTTTTATAAATAGGCAATACTGTCAAGAATATTTTTCTGGAAAATAATGGAAATCTCAACCAAATGAAAGAGGCCTAACACCACAGACCTCAGAAACTGTCAAAAGACAAAATGAAAACTGTACCTAATACATCCAAAGAACACATTGAAGTTTTTAAAACTATTAATCAAAGAAAATCCAAATGGTTTCCAAGAAGAAATTAATTGTGCTTGGAAATTGACCGTACCTTATTTTTATAGCTTTCAAAGACATTGATAAATAGTAAGCAAAATGTGTGACCTTGGCTGGCAGTAGTTCTGGCCCAGAAGGATTCGGGGAGGAAATAATTTATGTTTGTATTAGTACGCCTTGGTTTCTGTGTGCTCTGGTAATATAGTATAAAAAAATCACATTACTATAAAAGTCATTTTTATTATTATACAGGATGTATATAGCGCTAACAGTTTGTGCAGCGCTTTACTATATAGAGGGAGACAGTACAGTTACAATACAATATAAGGCAAGATGGTTATGAGCGTCCTGCTTGTGAAAGCTTACACCTAAAAGGGAGGAGCAAGTGATACAAAAAGTAATAACTTTGGGTGATGCGTTGATGGAGAAACAAAAAATAATTGAAGAATAAATGTGAGCAAAAAAATAACCTATACAGTATTTAGGGTTTATTATTACATATACTGGTAATTTTTATATTGAAGTGTTTGAAGAAGCTAACCCAAATATTCCCAGCTCTAAAATATTCTACTTAAAAGAGAACTATGACCCAACGTTTTTTAGAGGCAGAGTTAGCTCTGGAGGAACGTAGAAGGGAGTGGGAAGTCACCGCTCTATGCAGGGAGAAGATTAGGAACTGAGCGATCAGCGGTATGTGATCATTCAGTTCTCGATCTATACCGCTGATGTGTGAGAGCTTCAACTTCAGGACCCCATAATTCTCCTTTAATACATTTTTAATTGCTAATTTACAGCAGATAAAAATACTGTGCACATCTTTTGATGAAAAATGATCTTCAAAACAAACCTGTCAGTTTAAAAAATAATAATCTTCTTAATGCAAGAGAAGAGCTTTTATACTCCAATGGCCCAAGTCTTATATCTTCCCTCCATTCCATCTATGCAGACTTTGTAAAATTCTGGAACATAAAACACCTCCCGGAGTGTTGGATGACTATGCTCCCCTCAGGCAAATGCGGTTCTATGGTCTGACCCCAAGGTCACTGCTGAGTCCTTTAGTGACGTAGATGTCAGTTGTATGGAGAGGTGGGGTATGTGTGGGGAGTGGGGGGACAGGGTGTTGTGACAACCTATTTTTCAAGTATGCTAGTAGTATGTTCTGACAAATTCAACCCCTACATAAATCCTAAAGGACTGCAAATTAGGCAATCACCTTACAACAACTAACAATATGGTTCATTTGAAGCCAAAGTCCTGGGGATAATTAGCTACTAAGCAGTGTTTAGAACTTTTTCTCCTAACTATTTACATAGGAAATTAGCTATATACTGTCTAAATAATCTTTTCTGTTGATGTTGCTTGACCAAAGGAATTAATTAAAAAGAATGATTAATGTACAAGTGATATAAATACTGGCTAGCATCATGATTGATCGGTATTGCAATAGCAGTGACAAAGACTGCTTGTTAATAGGCTTTGCTAATTATGATTACTCGTTATACTGTCTGCATATATGTTCTGACCTGGAGGGGGAAAAAAAAATCATACAAAGTCTTAATTATAGAGTAAATACTTATAAAGGTCCTTTACAAGAGCATATTACTGTACAAACACACCTGCAGCTTTTACCCTGCAAATAGTATGTAACTCAGTTTCAAAAGATACACACAGACACCAGCAATAAAATGGCCAATCCAGTCAGGACCTTTGCATTTTCATCAGACACCAATTCTATTCTTAACTAAATTGTTCAGAATACGTTCCTGCTAGATGCATCTACACTATGAGAATACAGTTGTCCAATAATTTCCAATTAATTGACCTGTCTACTGTATTATGTCAAGCAATCTTCTGTGGCCTGACCAGTTTGGAGGACAAATATGAAAACACAAGCAAAAGTGGAAGTTAGTGCACCAGTAAAAGGTTTCGTAGAAAATGTTGAATATGTTATCAGAGCTAACATAGATTAATAGTTCAGAGGTAAAATCAGAGGTAAACCTCAGAGGTAGTGAACAGAATGAAAATGTCAGTGTACAAAAACAGTGCTGTGTCCCCTCCCCAATTCATACTAGACCCTTTAGGTCTGGTAGGAATGTTAGGAAGGACTCCCATGTAAAAAATAAATAAATAAATGCATGGGGGTTCCCCTACAAATCCACACTAGACCCTTTAGGTCCCCAAAAACAAAACAAAAATATGTGGGGTCCGCCCTGAAATTCCAAACCAGACCCTTAATCAGAGCACTGGCCTGACAAGGCCGGACAAGGGGGGGGGGGACGAGTGAGCGGCTCCCCTCTCCCTGAACCATACCAGGACACATGCCCTCTGCATTGGGAGGGTGCTTTTCCAGGGGGGACCCCCTGGAAAAGCACATTGTCCCCATGCCAATGAGGGCAAGGGCCTCTTCTCCACGACCCTGGTTTGGGAATCTGCATTCGGGTACCCCCTTTCGAAGGGTTCCTGCAGCCAAAACGAGCCGAAGTATTAGCTGAATGTTCTGCTAAATCCTTCAGCTCTTTAGTGAATAACCCCCTAAGTCTTTAACCCTTTGTTAAGATGGATAGTGTTGCAATATAATTTTCATCTGATAATGATGTCTACCAGCACAGTACAGATAGGAGTTAAATAGAGTAAACATAACAACTTCCCACAACCCCTTCCTTCACTTTACATAGAGGGGGAGCTTGGTAGAATTTTAAGTAAAAAGCACTTAAAAATGTAAGCAGCAATTTTTTTAAAGTTATGCAATGTGAATAGGAACATGTCAGAAATATAAAGTAGGTGTTATCCAAATTTGGCTGAAAAAGTGGAAATACACTTTAAAGTTGAACTCTGGACAAAAAAGATTTTGGTATATTTGCACATAAATTAACAATGATGAAGTGTGCCCCATCTCTAACTGCTGCAGCATTTGTTACACCTCATGTTTAATTCACCCCACACTGCCCTGTTAGCAAAGAAAGTCTGGTGCTGAGATTTCAAGTTCACTCAGTACAGCGAGTCACTCGCTGTACCCCATCTTCCATTCATAAAAAGCCTTACATTCTTTTAAATGAATGCAAGGCATTCTGCGTTTGGAGGAGGGGAGATCGTTATGTTCTTCCGCACCTCCTCCAATGACAGAATGTCTTACATTTATTGAAAAGAATACAATGCTTTTTTTTCTGAATGGAATATAGGATACAAAGAGCAAATGCACTGTGCGTGAAAGAGGCCATCTATGTCAAACTTAAACAACCATCTTTAAACATGTGTGGGGATCTTTGACACTATCTATTATCCACATTGTTCCAGCATTTTCATACCAGCAGATGGGATTATGTAAATAGAACATGGTGTTTCCACACCAAATTTCACACCTCCCATCCTGTTCTTGGACAACCAACCACCAACCAACTACCTTGACACATTACATGGTGTTTGATATAGGTAACTTAGTTACTGGTGTGCATATAAATACTGAAGTATGTTCCTGACACTTATTTAGAGCTAATGAATTGGCTTGGATATTACAGACCAAGTCCAGTTGTATGTGACTAAGCATTACTAGCTACTTATAGGCAAGATTTATTTTCTTCTCTGAAGGCCTACACAACAAGCCACCATCTTAGGTCTAAAGGCAGTATTTATTCATTCTTTCACCCAGCATGTTTTTGAAATCTTCTGTCTTCTTTTCAGTCCCTCTAAGCCTGCCTTTATTGTACAAGGATATGCTCCATGTTTCGCAATTAGCTGTTTAAACTCTAAAGTGTTCAATACACATGCAGCTTAGGCATCTTTATCATTGCTTGCAATATCGACAACAGATTTGGCCAACCACATTGATAAGCAAGTCTGAGGGATGTCTGAGGTTTAGGTGGATGCCAACCATTGATATAAATCTGGATAATGGAAGCAGTAGTTTAACAGTTACAAACATGTGCCAATATAGCCCTTGGTCTTTTCAATATCTGAGCAGTGAGCTTCCAAAGTTAACAATGGTCCATACATGCAGTTAACGTCAGCAAAGGGACAGTTTCCTTCTGCTCATTTACCCTGTTGGGCTATTACTCCATACATAGGTATTTGATATTTAAACGCATTCTCAATCACTTATCTCTGCAGTGTTCTAGTTCAATGAAAACAGAGCATCTGTCTTGTATTTTTGGCGATTTGATGCATGAAAGAGCAAGAAACACTCAGTAAAGATAATGAATTGCAGGTCCTCCTGGCACATCAGTGTGTTTCAGTGTCCAATTCTGTCTGCATTATTTGACTTGTTTTGAAGACTTTTATCTGTGTGATGTTCCACAGTAATCATTAGCCCCATACTTGCTTTAATGAAAATACCTTTGGAATTCTGTTTTCAGATATAAAGCCAACTCATAACCTGATTGCAGCGGCTATACATTGCCAACATAGCTCCTTTGAGGTATGTCCACAAAGACGCTGTCAAGAGCAAAAAAAATTACAAGTCACACAAGCACCAGGAGGTCAAGGGCTACAAGTTAAATACTGTTATGTCAAAGGATATCAGGAACTGAAGATTTGTTCTGTGTCTTTAAAACCACAGAAATTCTTTGACTTCTGCTCTCTTGTTAATATGTCACTAGCCTGACTCCTCATACATCATGGCTGTAAGAAGCAGCACAGACTCTTCCAGGACATCTGACAAGCATTTGTGCTATTGCTCAGCAGATAGTAGTTAAGGTTATAAAGTTTAGCAAGCAGAGGTGTTAAAGACAGATTGGAGACCTGGTGCACAATATCAAAAACAGCTGAATCATTGAGATTGTGAACTTATGTTATCATGCAAAGCAAGCAGTCAACTTCAGGCAAACTGCCCCAGAAGGTTTTTCCTACCACTTGATGAGGTCAAGAAGAAAACACATGGGTTATTCTAAGATATGGGAAATGTCTAAATACCATGAATTGGTGTATGATTCATATATAAATGCTTCTGCTATTTATCACTTTTTAAAATATATTTCATGAGATTTGATAATTCAAATAAAAAAATGTAATAAAATAATCAATTAGTCCAGTCTTTCTAAACCAGAGTTCCATGGAACCCTGGGGTACCTCCAGAGGTTGCTATGGGGCCTTATGGAATGAGCAATTTCTGTCCTTCGGTAACCATCTTTTTTAGCTGTCTGTAAAGGGAAGTCTTCCCCTTCCCACTGATCAGCAACGTTGTAAGGTGGACCCTCCAATGACCACTAATGTATGGTAATGCTACAAGGACCACCTTGTAAAGGGCCATTTTTCCACTCAACACCATTGTGCACTATCATTTTTGTTGCCTGTGTTTCTTTTCTGGGCATTATTATTATTATTATTTGCGGAATTTCACGATTATTACTAAAAATAACTTTGTCCTATGGAGCAGGGGGTGTTAAAAAATGGTCTGCTCTAAAGGACAACATTTTTTTCAGTAAAATGGATGATTTTCAGATAAAAACGATGGTTTCCTCACTATTCCTGTACTGGTGACAACTAAAAAGTTTGGATTTTCTCTCAAATAACCCGGGGCTTCTCAGCTGGGGTTCTAGGGAACCCAGGGTCGGTCTGCATTAACTCCTCTATTGTTATATGTATTTATCAGTTTTTCTCAGCAAGCAGTATATATGGTTATTTTTAGAAGAGGCTAATTATACTGAAACCAACAACTGTGTATAAGAAAATATCGTTTTCCACAGTTTTTTACTGATTTTTTAATGTTAAAATATGGAAAGTTATAAGCAATGTTGATTTACTTTGAAAACAGAATTTCCATAACTTTCAGCCAAAAAGATACAAAACAAAGTTATTTAGCTCATGTTTCTGCTTTGTAATAATAAACTCCACTACAAACCAGTAGTTTGCAATTTGCTTGATATAACCAATCTGGCATGTAAAGGATATCAAATAGGTATTAGTGACAAATTGAGCTATTTCTAGAGCTAGCACATTAGACAAAATACAAGCCGTGTGCTTTTCATTATCTGCACTTAGTGGGAGATATCTGGGGAATTGCAATGACCACAGAACACTGTATGAAACATATTTGCATCTCACCAGGCCTACTGCTTAAAATTTAGGGGGGAAATAAATACAGTATGAATTCACCAAGCTAAAATATGAACACAAAAAAACATAAATCAAGTTTTGATTTGCACGTAAAATGCACGTAAGATCTTGTAAGAAAATAAATAAATAAAATATATGTCTCATTAACCAATGACACCATCAACATACTTAATCACTCTCTAGGTATCTAAAGACTGGACTATTGCAACTCCCTCCTCATTGGCCTACCTCTACACAGACTATCCCCCCTTCAGTCTATCATGAATGCTGCTGTCAGACCCATCCACCTCACCAACCGCTCTCTGCCAATCCTTCTACTGGCTTCTGATCGCCCGAAGAATAAAATTCAAAATACTAACAACAACATACAAAACCATCCACAACTATGCTCCAAGCTACATCAAAACCTAGTATGACTCCATTACCCAAAAAGTCAGCTTCGCTCTTCTCAGGACCAACTGCGCCCAAGTTCCCTCCTCCCGTGCTTGCTTTCAGGACTTCACCTGAGCCCTTCCCATCCTCTAGAAAGTCTTCTATTCAGAAAACTCTACTCTGCCTCTACCCAGTAACTGAACTTTTACTTTATCCATCAACACAGTTATTACCTTTTGTATCACTTGCCTTTTTCTTTGCATTGATTGTATTGTAACTGTATGGTCACCCTTTATTGTGCAATCAGTAGGCTCAAGAGGAAAGGCGATTAGGGCAGCAGAATTTTTTTCTCTCCATCATATCAGTACCAATATCAGGGAAAGAGTATTGCAAGGTAGAAGAGCACTGAATTATGTACATAGAGGGTGCACGTATTTGTGAATTATTCAGTTCAGGTCCTGAGAATTTTTTTTTTTTTACCCTTGAGAGTGAAGTCTTAGAATTAAGTGTATTATTTAAAATGTAAGCATAGGCAAAAGTTTTTCTTGTTTTGGATAGTAAAGTAGAGTGTAAAAATGCATGTTGATATATTTTTCGGATGTCTGTGTCCCATTAAGGAGATTTCCATTCATTCCTGTCCTTATGACACAACAGTTAAGGTAATCTTTACAAAGTGAGGATAAGTTCCTTCTTAGACAGCTGCCACCAGAAAAGATGACCACATTGGATGATTTTTTTCTCCCCTCTTGCTCTGGCAACATTTTTGATTTCACGTCACTTTCTGTCTCAATGACAATGATGGTCACCAGGACAAATAGAGGAATTAATCTCCACTTTGCAGACAGAGAGAGCTATAAAATGATGTCAGGGCTTTCAACACTTCCTTACTCTATCCACAACTAAAATGGTGTTGGCTCTATATTATATGCACTTTAATTTAAAGCCATGCAAAGAGCAATAGCATTGCAGCAATCCACAGCAACTAGATAGATTGTAACATTCATACTTTTAGAGCCGTCAGAACTGTAAAATAAATCTTTCAGTAAATTGCCATTAATTTATTAAATTATGCCTATTTAAAATCAAGCAATGACTTGCTTTTACACTATAATAAATGCATTTGTGAACTTATTTATTGTTATTAGTGGTAGTAATTGTAGTTGTAGCTGCCAATCAAAGGACAAAATTCACCAAAAACAACATTTTAAAAGGTGTTTTCCATTATGAATTATAAAGTGGAAAGCTCCTCCAATTTCCTTCATAGTGTGGACTGGCAGGAGTCTCCATACATGGAAACCTGCCTAATCAGCCAGCTAAATAACTGGGTTTCTGTGCTGGAAATGGACTGCGCTAAAAAGGCCAGGCAGCTCTAAACTGCCTTTAAAACCAATGCTTGGCAGACTGAAAAGAAACACACACAGATCTGGCCAGTAGGGTGACTAAGTACTCTTTAGCAACAACACATTTAAAATTCAACCACCCCCAATCCCCCACTGTCCCTTCATATCTAGTGGCAAGATTTTACAAGATTTTGCAGGGCTTTATCCTCCCACCGGACATAATGAAGGTGACGTACTTTTCAAGTTGTAATGCCCAGTTGTTTCTTTGTTCAGTCTCATGGGAAGAGACATAAGAAGCCAGCTTTAGATTTAACTTGCTACAACTCATGCAAAACTAATTGATCAAATCTGGGTGCAACCTGTCCATTAATTTATGGACAGTAAACCCTGCAAGGAACTATGTATGTTGCACTGCTTAACACAACATATAAATGATAAAAAAGCAATATGTAAGCCCTCACGGGCAGGGCCCTCCTTACCATCTTGTCTTAAATTGTATTGTGACTGTAATGTCTTCCTTATATTGTAAAGCGCTGTGCAAACTATTGGCGCTATATAAATCCTGTATAATAATAATATTTATAACTGTACTATATTTTGAAGTAACTGGTCCAAACTTTTCCACAAATGGCTATATTAATTTATTTTTACACAGTTGAAAGGGCCAAGGAGCAACCAGCTCCCACAATAAATGCAATTTTAACTCAAGAAAATACATTTGATCCACAATACAAAGACTTAGATTCTTTTGTGACTGCTATGGCTTCATATTTGTTTTGTAAAGTGCCATGCTCTCAGATACTCCCTTGTGAGACAACTATGTTCTCACTGAGACTGCCTTAAAGTCCGGTGTACTTACATAGAGATTGTCTTGTAGATTGAAATGCTCTTAGATACTCCCTTTTCAGACTACTATGTTCTCACTTATGCTGGCTTGTAGCCTACTATGTTCACACAAAAAGTGTCAGATACTCCCTTGTGAAATGACTATGTTCTCACCAAGACTGCCTTTGAAGCGACACTAAACTCAGGAGTTAAATCTTAAAAATGCATTCAAGTACCTTAAATATAAACAAAAATTTAGTTTATTTGTGTGTTACTCGGCTGTAGATCCTAAAATCATCTCTGAATTCTGGAGGGTGGCTACTTTGGTACCTCATGGTCCCTGTGTGTGTTGTAAAGTATCCACCATTTCAAGCTCGCTCCCATGATAGACTACAATCTCAATACAAATTAGAAAACTAAACATGAGATTATAGTCCATCCTGGGAATAGGCTTGAAGCTGTGGCTACTTTACAACACACAAACAGGGACCATGGGACAGAAAAGTAGGCACCTTTCAGAAGGAAGGACAGTGTTTAGCCCACATTCAGAGATGATTTGAGGATCAACAACTCAGTGATGCACAAATAGGATACATTTTTGTTAATAGGTAAGCCACTTGAATGCATTTTTTAAGATGTACCTCCTGAGTTTAGTGTCACTTTAAGTCTAGTGTGCTCACACAAATATTGTCATGTAGACTGCCATGCTCTTATATACTCCCTTGTCAGACTACTATGTTCCCACCGAGACTGCCGTTAAGTCTAGTGATCACACAGAGATTATCTTTTAGACAGCCAGGCTCTTTAAATACATAGATATCAGTTTTATTAGTTATTAGTCTCCAGTCAAACCTCTTTCTATGGTTACTCCAAGTGACGTGTGTTTTCACAGGCATGCATAGGACACCTACAAGTGTGGAAATCAGTGCTGGAAAGGAGGTTGACCAGTCCCCACTCGGTAGGCTAACTGTGGAATGTATCATCAACAATCCCGTTATAAAACACACTTTAAATGAGGATTGTGGAACTGATTTTGGACTTTAAATGAACTTAAATGAACCTGTATGCTCAGCCAAACTACTAATGCAACAGCTCCAGCAAAAAGCTGACAGCATAAGCTGTCAACATACACAATTTCCTTCAGGTTTTCTTTCCTCACGTCATATGTAACCCTGTCAGATTTTTTTCTAGAGCTGTTCCTTTTCTAGATATATCAAGGGTCTACACAGACCTTGACAACAGAAGTCAGGGTTTTTCTTTCTCTAAATTGTGCAATAGCCTGCACCAGAAAAGTAACACACACTGTCACCAGTGGATAGGAAAACTGTCCAGCTGGTAACTGGACTACAATATGACAACCTAAACTACATGTGCTGCTCTACTGATATGTCAGGTTTGTTGCAAGAAAAAACAGCCTTATCTGAAACAGATGGTAGAAGCAAACAGGCAAATGTTACTCTAGCCCAAGACCATTTACCAGATATTTTAGACATTATTCTGAATACTGGACCAGGCAGAGGAGTGCCAACGAACCCATTACGCCAAACCCTCCCCCAACCCCTGTTCCTCCCCTTCTTTTTTTTTTCTCCTCTCCTTCTTTCCTCTTCTCCTAGTCTATCTACTTTCTTCACCTTGCCAATTATGTTGGGTATATAGAAGTAATGTGATATCACACCCCTATGTCTTAGTTTAGGGGGAGGGGGGGGTTAGGTATCACCATAACAGTCTCAAACTGAATTTATAAATAATTGCCTTTATTTATAAATAATTGCCTTTTAAAGTAAATTTAACAAATAAGAAGAAAACCCTTGAGTGCTCGGCTTCTTGAATAAGGATGTCATTCCACTGTACTCCACTTGCAGTTTTGTACTCCACTTGCAATTCGACCCATTTCGCTTTTGCGCTTCCCCAGGAATCACATCTGAGTTCAAGAAGCCGGGCACTCAATGGTTTTCTTCCTATTGCTAAATTTACTTCCTGAAAGTTCAATTTTGTAGACTTATATATGGCTCATACGTTGGTTTTATGATGTAAAGGGAAATTATTATTTTAATCTTAATTCTTTTAAATAAATTACGCTTTTTAAAAATTCACTTTGAGACTGTTATGGTAATACCTAAAAAAACCACTAATGGTATTTTTTGATGTTGTACTTTCTTCACCTTACAGTGACCCAATGTTCTGATCTAAATTACTAATCCATGACTCCATCCCCTTCTTTTACCCCTCCACCCTGGACACCATGTAGGTAGGAAACCCTCCACTTCCCATACTGAGAGTTGTACTTTATTCTCAGACTTCAAATGAAAAACCCCATGGAGTGGATGTATGATGTCTGCATGACTTGTATTCACTACTAAGTAGGATTTACATCTATATATGTTCTTCTGTCTTTCCAAGCACACGTCAGTATTGTTTTAATGTCACATGATAGTTGTGATCTCTTGTCTTCATATACCTTCTTTAAATAAATTGGAAAAAAAAGTGATACTATAGCCTAGTGGTCAATCTAAATGTCACACTGCAACTCTGCAATTAAGCCGTTCTACATATTAATTCTGAATCACCCTTACTCATTTAACACAGTTATTCCACTCAACTGCTTGACATTGAAAACAGCCATGCATTTGACCTGCGTTCTTTCAAACAGTTTATTTTAGTGAAACAATTGCCGAGAGGATCTCACAGTTCCTCCCTTCCACTGATGGTTTTCTTCTTAATTGATGCATGAATGAATCAGGCCAGCTGAGGTCTGAATCATTTCAGAGAGAAACACAGCCACTGAGCAGAGGAAGCAGATACAGCTTTGTTTAGGATCTCCTCTGACAGACACCTGAATTCCCAGTCTTGTGTTTATGCCATGAACCTCTGCAAACAAATAGGAAACAATCATGTGTTCATTGTTATGGCTATAGCTCAAGGGCTACGTCATGTAGGCAGGAATGTATGCTTCCCTTAGAAAAGAATCACAGGATCTATGAAACACAGTTATTGGATACTTTTTTACTGTAGGTTTTAAAGACACACTCCAGATAAATGGAACACCAGGCTTATGTTTTAGAGTAGAAGTCCAGTAATAAAGTTTTTCTTTGTTTATGATAAAGCGGGGAAGGCTTGAAACATGCATAAGGTTTCAACTGCTGTCTGGTTTCACGGTGAGGTCAGATTTTCCTCTCTACTACTGACAGTGGTCACCAAGTCAGGAGTAGATTGTACTTTAAATTCAGCAGATGTCAAGCGGTCAACACTTTAACCTATTATTGATTTTTTTTAACATGTGGCCCATAAACAGTCCAGGAACTGACACCCTAAAGATTGCGGTCTGTGCCCATTCTTCTACTACTAGCAAAGCTTTCAGAACCCAAGTCATTTCTATTGTATCACAACTTTGTGTTCCTGGCTCAGACCTTCAGAAATAAAAGTATTGCTGCTGCCTGAGGTGTGCAAAAGTGCCAAAACATCCCTTACCTTAAAGCATCCCCCAACACTTCCTCCTACCCTACCTAAACACTTACCTTCTCAGCCCAACACTTACATTTAACTTTTCCCTTTATGTAAAACTTTAGCCAAATCATAATTTTTTTGCTTTGGATAGAGTGGGGAAGAGTTAGAAACGTTTAAAACTGGTAGTTTTCGTTGCACTTCCTGTCCTGGTGCTACAATTATAGCAGAGAGAAAATCTCCCAAACTGAAAGGAACTCCCAACGTTGATAGCGGTCACTGCAAGAGTTGTCACTTTTGGCAGATTTCCCATCTACTACTGTTCAGACGACAACTGTAACATTTTAGATTGCCCGTGACTCTCTTTCCCAGGGAAACAGGTTACCAGGACAAAACGTGTGAGCAAATCTCTTGAAAGAGGGCTCAGACTGCAATAAAAACGTGAGAGAGGTTGTAACCCTTCTCTACCCCATCTAACATTTAACTACTTCACTTAAATTAACTTTTAATTAGCCCCCTACCCCTGAGCCTTACAGTATCCTAACTTAACCCCAAATTAATCCTTAACACTAACAGGGTTATTCACTAAAGGGTGAAGAGTTTGGAGAAGGCAGGAGAAGTGAACAATCTAGGCCAAAATAGCTGATTTGGAAAAATTATCCAATTTAGCTCACTTTCCAGTTCAGCTATGTTCTAGATTGTCCACTTCTCCTACCTTCTACAAACTCTCCACCCTTTTGTGAATAACCCTTTAAGTAATCCTTTTCATCATACTCAGCTCATCCTGCACCCAGAGCCTCTGAACCCAAATACAATAGGAGCTGAGCTGAAATACAACAGTGCCAAAGAACCTGGTGCCAAAAACTATCAAATCATTTAACGCACTATATGCATACAACTTTTGGAACCAAATAACAAGCTTATACGTCTTTAGTCTAAAGGGAGTTCTCTATCATAGTTTTATCTTTGATAAAGTAGCAAGGATAAAATGTAAAATGATCAACAGATGCAAAGTTCCCCTGACAAACTCCTCACCTCAGTGCACCCACCTTTCAGGATAAGGTACTGTTTCCTTGACATCAAAGGAATACGTTGATACCAGAGAGGAATAAATATTTAGAGCAGTAAGAGGAGGAGATCAGCGAGGAGCTTCATGGTGACGGAATTTGACATTAGGGCTGCAAAGGTAAGACTCATTTTATATACTGTATATCAGGGGTGCCCATTAGGTAGATTGTGATCTGCCAGTAGCTCTCAAAGGTGATGCTGGTAGATCACGAAGGGTGTGAATGGTGGCCCCTTTATTCGATTTTGGTATATTTATTTAGCTGTGCACACATGGTTACCTATTAGCCTGAGTCTGCTGAGCCAAGCTCCCTGACACATTTCTGGTGGATACTGGTGGTTGACGTGTACGTGACGAGTAATTTGCTGCACTAGAAGGCTGGTAACCGTTGAGAATCAGCGGTTACCATTCAGTAATGGATGTCTAACTATCTAGGCATCCATTAATGAAAGGGTTAACCTTTTTCAGACGCCCGGTACCTTAATATCGGGTGTCTGAGAGTCACAGCAGAGCGGACACACATGCCGGCTTTTGCCGGCATTCTGACAGCTCGTATAGATCGAGAGAGATATCTCTCTCAAGCTATACTGGACTCTCCTTTAAGTGAAGCAACACTCACAATGTGCCAATTAGGAGCCCATATTGCTTCTTTTCACAGGGATCTGCTGTATATATATATATCACTGAACATTAATTCCATTTTGTAAGCAACACTTAAAAACCTTCAGCTCACAATGCCGGGCAAGTGAAAGTATTCACTACTAGTAACGCTATTCAGCAAACTCAGCAACTGTGCTAAACTTAGAAGATTGAAACAGTTTACCTTAATTTGAGTTTTGTGTAACGCCACACAGAATAAGCATACCCACAACCTCTAAAGGTGGCCATACACTCTACAACCATCGCAAGACTTTAGTCTTGCGATGGTTGTAAAGGGATTAAAAAAACGTACGATCTGCCTATCTTGGACAGGCAGATCGCACTCTCGATCATCGCAAGCCCGCCCTCCTGAGGGGCGGGCTTCCGATGACCGCAATGCTGAACGGGCAGTGTGCGCGTGCGCACACCGGCCCGTTCAGCATTTATCTTCCGAGCACCGTTCTAACCAGCCGAGAATCGTACGATTTTTGATGGTTTTCGAACATGCTGGTTCGACAGAAGACGTGCGACCGTACAGTAGAAACGGTCGCACGTCTCCGTTCACACTGCTCGATTATCGTACGAAAACCCGATCGCATACGATTATCGTACGATAATCGTGCAGTGTATGGGCACCTAAATAAATATTTTACTGTGTGTGCGAGGCAACACAAAGGGTGTTCCATGATTGCCAAGAGGTGTGTTCCAGGATCATTAGATGACAGACAAAAGGGAGTGAAGTGAACTGGTGCAATAGAGCAACGCTGGGATAAAAAAAAAGAAAAAAAGATCTGAACTGCGCAACACATATGCATGCAAGGTTTCATTTCTAATTTAGACTGGACTGTACCTTTCAGGAGACAGTAAAATAGTTTTGCCTCATTGCAGGAGGCAGCTCTGTGTGTGGTTGGTGGAAGCCATAAAAGAGGTACCATACAGTGTAATGGGTTTGCATTAAAGGAAGCATTCTTATCACAGCTATTAGTTTATATGAGTACAAATTTGTTTTTTAAGAAATGAGAAACTGTAGCTGCCAATAAACTGACAGAAGCAAACCCATGCTAATGTTAGCAAAAGCCTTGTTGGAATGTATAATTACACGCGCTGCCTACATAGAGCAGGAGTTATAATTAGGAGGTGTAATTTGGGCTGTGGGGAAAGTTTACAATCCATTATTTTGATTCCAGAGGAGATAAAAAGAGTTTAAAGGGTGTGTGGAGGAGAGAGAAGGCATGAGTAGAGAAAGTATATGTCCTGTTTATTGGACCATGGGGGAACGTAAGTTTTGGTCGGTTCAAGGTCGTACATTTGATTACTGAGAATATTAGGAAATAGTCCAGGACATAGACGGCAAAGGAACAGACGAAGATCTGGAAGGGAGATAAAATAGTCTGGCAGCCTTGCTACTATGGAGGGATGGGAAGGGAGGCAGTATTCTTAAGAGACCAGCAAGTTTCTTAATGAAAGATGAAGAAAATTGTAAAATAGACATCTGGAAGAAGGCAGAATATCATCGCCCTTTGTTCCAATTTTTTTAGGAGAGACTTAAAACATTGTTCGCATTCGGCTTTGTAAAATGAAAATAAAAATTATTGTATCAATATGTTTCATATCAAAAAACCTATTGTGAGTGATGTGAAGGAAACCTTGTCTGCCCCACAGCAATGTGCAAAATTTCCACCACATAAACATACTGGAAATAATTCAAATGTATTCTATTTATAACATTTAAAGCAGAATGCCAGGGATTTTTTCTTAGACGCTAAAGGCATTTTTTTTTACCACCCAAACCCCCGGCCCCCCCCAATGCTAATGTAAGGACTTACCTTAAAATTATGCTTCTTGATCCGAACATCTTCTTCTTTCCTGTAGTCTTTAGCTGTCTCTCCAGGCACTTCCTGCTGCACAGTGTCTGCGCGGGTGCACGCTGCCTCCATTGACTTACATTGCATCTCTCCTCGTCTCCTGGCTGAAGATCTGAACCGCGTATGCGCCCGCCACAAGATCCTTCGCGGCCGGGAATCTTCAGATCATCGGAGGGGAGTGCGCGGTGGAGACACAGGTAAGTTTAAACCCCTTTGTTATTTTTTGGGTTTTAATGTCTTTGCATATATCTACTGTTTGTTAGCAGTAGATATATGCAAAAAAAGCAAGAGTTTAATCATCCTTTAACCCTTTCAGTGGGGCTACCCCCACACTGTAAGGGTTAAGTGCTCTTTTTTGTCTAGGGTAAACAAAAAAAAGACCAAGGTATACTCACCCAATCCTCAGAATCCGCTGGCTATTAGACCGGCCCCTTTCTCCTCTGCTGCAATGATGGTATGTCCCCTGGCCGTCCTCACGTCCTATACACAGTGCACAGAATGTGATGACTCATGGACCTTAGACCACTACAACGGTGGGGGAGTGAGGCTGGATGGACCAGTCTAAGAGCAAGCCGGCTCTGAGGATCGGGTGTGTATAACTGTTATTTTAACACCTAAACAAAAACGAGCAGTTAACCCTTACAGTGCAGGGGTAGCCTCCCTCCAAGGCTTAATACAAATTGTTCCCCAGAGTTTTTCTTTAATTCAATATGCAGGCTTCTACTGTTGCCCTTTCCTTTGGAAAATGCTTGCTTCCTAGGTGTCTTACTGATCCAGTAGGTTTGATACTTGCCGATCAGTTTTATTGACTTCACACATACTTTCACGATCTTTATACTTGTTCTAGGTCACCGACTCTGAAGATACTGAAGCCGGAGACAGCCAGGCATTTAGCATTTTTAGAAGGAGGTCAGCAATGGCAGCCTCCGTTTTTTCCTCTGCACTGGTTTCAACTCCAATGCTTTCCTATATGCAGAGCTCTGAGTTTCTCTGAAAACAAAATACTTTCTAGTTTACGTATCTTTTATGCAATATTCAGCAAGATTCAGCTTCCAGCAACACAGATGTTTTTACTACAATACAAGAGGAACTCTAAGTAATGCGCAAACTCTATCAATGAACAGTGCAACTATGCTAAAGTAGTATTAAACTTTTATCAACAATGAATCCAGATCAAGCAAAATACATTGCCCAGCAAAGTATTTCTTTACATTTCTTTACATTGTTGCCCAAGTTCTTACATTCATCATGTTTCCAAAGATCTCCAACTCTCTCAGCTCAGCTTCCCTAAACTTCCTGTCCAATACAAGATCACAAGGGGCAGCACAGTCTCCAACAGCTGTCCATCTACTACAGGTGAAACTCGAATAATTAGAATATCGTGCCAAGTTCATTTATTTCACTAATGCAACTTAAAAGGTGAAACTAATATACGAGATAGACTCATTACATGCAAAGCAAGATAATTCAAGCCGTGATTTGTCATAATTGTGATGATTATGGCTTACAGCTCATGAAAACCCCAAGAACCCCAAATCCACAACCTCAAAAAAGTAGAATATTACATGCAATCAATAAAACAAGGATTGTAAATAGAACAATATCTGACCTCTGAAAAGTACAAGCATGCATATGTACTCAGTACTTGGTTTGGGCCCCTTTTGCAGCACTTACTGCAATTACTTTTGCACGATATTCTAATTATTCGAGTTTCACCTGTAGCTTGGATAAAGGAGCAAGTAGGAAGATGGAAGGAAGAGCAGTGGGAGAGGATTGGATTGCCTTGCAGTGTTTGTGTGTTTGTAGAGACACATATCTTACTAGCACACACAAGGGTGACTACATAGGACCCTGCAAGGGAAAGGAGCCACCCTAACACAGGATATGAGGGCCAGTGCGCCAGAGACCAGCTGATTCTGCAGGAAACTAAAACTTTTATAAATCAAGAAGCAGAATCCATTGTAAGTGATTGCATTAGCATTTAAAATTGCTTAAAAACCCTTTTGACTTTATGATTACTTTAAAGCAGTGGTTCTCAACCTGTGTAACCTCGGGACCCACATGTTTCCTTGGTCATTAAGGCGTGACCCAAAAATGATTTCATAAAACCTAGAGGGGGTGGTGAGGGTGTCTGTATGGGGAAGGGGCGGCATTAGCAGGGGCACCACGGCAGGTTCTCTACTAAGCCCCTGCTAATGCCCCCCGAAGCTTCTGCATTATCACGGCAGAGAGCCGTGACAGGATCGTGAGGTGAGCGAACGCCGGTATGTATGTATCTACTGAGCCGACCTGTGACAGTCTCATTGTCACAGGTCGGCTAGAACTATGAGGTGAGTGAAAAGCACTCACCTCATAGTTCTCCTTTGAAGTCAGATTCCAGCCTCCTTCCGTCCTCTGTACACCCCCATCCTCTCCTGCATGACTGAAATTTGTTTGTATTTTGTTCTTTATATTACCTTTTTCTTTTCTCTTATGGCCATTCTATGGCCAATCATGTAAAAAGCAGGGTTTTCTTCTTCTTCCTCGCTGATGAAGAAAGAGGCACAGATGTGACAACATCGACACAGTTATCTGCATCATTAGAGCTCATGCACACAGGCATAATAAAATACTGATCTCTACAAAGAATCTTGCTGGCAGCAAAATCATGTGTAAAAAAACACATATAATGGTCTGTAAAGTGTTCCAGTTTACACGTGCGTAGATGTGTAAACGTTCACAGCCATAAAGTTGTTCTTGCATTCCTCTAGCTCAGCTTTTATCCTCAGTGTGTACATGTGTTTACATGCATAAATTGTGCAAAAATAGGGACACAGATTCTTATACTTTGAGTTTATACAGCTGAATGCAATGCAAGATTACTGAGCACAATGCAGCTGTGTGCATGGCCCTATAATATACAATACTGCTGCATTACAATCTGTAGAAAGCTATACGTTGTATGGATCTTAATGCAGCATTTTTTAAACCCATCTGCTTGAGCCTTTCTGCTAGGGATACAATAATACTGATACTGGTATCGGTATCGGTGCCGATACGGGGCATTTTCACGAGTACCCCAATGCTAAGCTGTGATAGCGGCGCTTTAAACTTTTAAATACATCCGGCTGTTTAAACTTTTAAATACATCCGGCTGTCATAAGGTCCAGCGCTTGCTGGGGACCTCGTGGTAGCTGTTTACAGTGCTGGCCCGCATATCTCCTCCTTCCTGCCGCCCGAGACCCTGCACAGCCTCCTGAGATGCCGCACACAGCCCTGTTGAGATCGCGCAGCCCTGGTGAGATGCCGGACAGTCCTGGTGAGACCACACAGCCACTTGAGATGCTGCACACAACCCTGGTGAGACCGCACAGCCTTGGTGAGATCCCACACAGCTTCCTGATATGCTGTGCAGCCCTGTCGAGACCACACAGCCTCCTGAGACGCCACACACAGCCCTGGTGAGACACCTGACACAGTCCTTGTGCGACCACACAGCCCTGGTGAGACACCATACACAGCCCTGGTGAGATCGTACAGCCTCCTGAGACCCCGCACAACTCTAGTGAGCAACACAGAGTATATAGCTTCATATTATTCTGCATTGTTGTATTATGTATTGCTGGGATTTGTACTCCTCTTTAGTTGGTCGTATTCTAGATTGCTGTATAATGTATTGCTGGGATTTGTAGTCCCTCTACAACTTGGAGACGCAGAACTACCAGCAGCAGCGTTAACATTTGCGACCGGGCCCTGACGCTCCACTACTGTCGTAAAAGTCTGTATTGTTTTAGAGAAACATTCTGTTTGCCTGAAGAAAGAACCGCTGTTGTTCGGAAACGTTGCTATATGATGTGATAGCAATCGAGTCAATAAACCATGTTTGACTTGAAATTCTATTGGAGTGCAAGTGACTTTATACATACACTTATCTTGGATTGCAGAGGCACCCACCGGAATCTAAGGGTATTATTCGGTCAGGAGTGGGTTGGGTACACTGGATTTTGGGTTTTAGAAAAACTGTCACATGACACTAAAAAAAAAGGCATAAGTACTAAAATAAAGGTTTGGGTTCAGTTCTACTGCCCACACTGGTTTTGAGCAGCAATGCTGCCTCTCATCATGTGATTCTAGGCCATGTAACCTACCACTGTATCTCCAGGACATATGGGTGAAGCTGCAGTGGATTCAAACCAGTGGATCTTGGATTTAAGGTTATTCAGAAAAATTAGAATGCCAGCAGTTATATGGATTTAGTTAGCAGGGCAGTCAGGGATAAAAATAAATGGCCACATAAAATGTGCATGCATCCTACCTCTATATTTACCACATCAAACGATATTAAAGAATAAACAACTGTTTAGAAAACACAAGAAAAATAACTATTACCAAATTTGGTCTTAAGTAAAGAATTGTAAGGAAAATATAGAAATCGAGCCCAGAATAATTATTTCCGATGATTCATCTCAGAGCCAACTGTGAACAGAGACATTACAAAACCAGGAGAATTGAATTAAGAGGCAGCGTAGTCATACCCCAAGCTGGATACAACTGCACACTTCAAGCCAAGAAGAGGTCAATACAGCAAATAAGATGAAGCACGCTTGTGGTTACGGCACTTGATCTACGTCAGATCATTGTATACTCTACACTGGGTTTTTTCCTCCTCTTGTAATCTCTTCAGAAAAAAAAAAAAGAAGTCATTGTTCTTGGATTATGTTATCATACTTTATATATACATTAATGTTTTACTTCCACAAACAAAACATTTTTGCATCGGAAAAACACTATGGGGGGGAAATTTTGAAAACTGGAGCAGTTATGGCAACCAATCAGCTTCTCTCTTTCATTTTCAAAACTTAACTGAACAAACTGAAGAGAGAAGCTGATTGGTTACTATGGGCAACTGTTCCAGATTCTGACTGCTCCAGTTTTGATAAATTACCCACTATGTCTTTAGACGGGACAGTATAATTGAGTATAAAATCAAAGCTGGCTCAAAGTTGAATTATAGTAAAGAAAAAGAACTCCAGAAAGTTTTTTTTAAAAACTTATCCTTGCAGGGGGGGTACCCCCGCACTGTAAGGGTTAAATGCTCATTTTGTCTGGAGGCTCAAATGAAGCAGATACACTCACCTGAAATTTGGTCCCATGGTGGTGGCTGTGAAATGTCACATCTAGTGTAAGTCAATAGACCTGCATTAGATACCATGCTGTCAGCAGCCTCTAGACCGCTGGAGCCTGGGGAAGCAGAGAGTGCGGGGATCGGTCTAGTAGCCCAGCGGGAAGGAGGATCAGGTGAGTATATCTTCTTTGTTTGAGCCCCTGCACTTAAGTGGGGCTACCCCTGCACTGCAAGGGTAAGTTTTTTAAATTAGCAGAGTTCTTCTTTAGGGTCCATTAATAACCTGCATTTTAGTGCATACATTGTAACAGAAAACAATGGATGTGCCATAAGAACTTATTTAAGCCAATTCGCCTGTTCACATCTATGTGCTGTGTTGTGCTGCATTTTGGAAAGTGAGGTATGTCAATTTTTCTGTGTATTTTCATACACTGTGAAGCCCAGAGCATTCTATGGCAGCACATGAAATGCATGTATAGTGCATTTTTATGCTATTCCAGCCCCTGGAAACAAGCTGTACATGGTACAAGGCGAACGTGTATATTTTTGATGTTATGATCATCTGAAATCACCTTTTTCTAGACATCCGGGTGCAAGAAGAATTTATCGTCATCATCTATGAGGTCATTTATACAGGAACCAAAGTTTCCCTGTCTGCTCTCTAATTGCAATTGCTGGATGAATCCGGTATCTACACCTCTTATGTCACCTCTCCTCCTCAAGCTGAATAAAGACAGCAGTAGCTACAAAAAGAAGTGTAAAAGCAGACATTGTGATCAGGTCCCTAAACACAGAAATCTATGAAGTCCGCAACAATGATGTCACTGCAGTCAATCAATCCTCATTGGTCAAACCAAAAAATGCATGCATGAAAACATGCATTAACATATCAAAAATGCACAGCAAAGCATAATGAAAACGTGTGTAAATGCACAAGGCATAGTAAAAAGCACACAAAAAAAGGACAACAGAGGACACTGATATATGTGAACCTGGCCTAGACCTTTTTGTACCCCTTCCCGCAGACATCTCTACTCTCCTGGACGTTCCGGGAGTCTCCTGCTATAAGATAACGGCTCCCGGACACCCGTGGTAGAAACATTTTATCCCGGAAAGGTTTACTCTGCTCAGAGTAGATCTTTCCCTGCTATCTGTTTTTGTTTTTTTGACATCGAGGCCGCCTACCGTCAGTCAGGAAATTCCCCCCCAAATGAATAGCTAGGCTTCTATTGGCTATTTCAATTTGCAATAGCCAATAGCTGACTGGCTATTGCACCCGCCCACTGCTGCTGTCAATCAGCAGAGGTGGACCTGAAAATTCTCCATCAGGTTCTCCTCTGCTGATTGAGAGCAACAGTGGGCGGGTGCAATAGCCAGCTTGCTGTTGGCTATTGCAAATCGAATTGGCCAATAGCAGCCTAGCTATTCATTCCTATGCTGTCCATTGTTTCTTTTTTATTTATTTATTTTTATTTTGACGGTAGCTTTGACGGTAGCAGAATAATACAAAAAACCCCAGCAGATAGCAAGTGAAGCATTCGCTTCTTTGCTATCTGCCATCATTTCAGGGAGGTGCCCTTTCCCCTATCCCCCCCCCTACCATGAGTGGTGGGGGGGAGAGGGCCCCTTTCTGAGAGGTTGGAATGCCTGCCTTCCCTGACCTAAATTATCCCACCCTCCCTAAATTCATGCTTACCCTGATTCGATGATCACAGCCTCCAGTGTTTGTTTACACCCTGTACTAAAGTCTTCTATGTCCTGAGCCTGTGCAGCAGCACCTATAGATGCTCAGAAGATGGCCCTACAGAAGGCATTAAACAACTAGCAGAGGCAACAACCAGGAGATGTGCCGATTCCACCGGTGGGTGATTGTCTCCTGGAAATACACAGCATCTCTCTCAGTCACCCCTCGCCTAAGGAACACACTGATTTATAGCTCTGATGGGTTAGCAGTAAATCACTGCTGATTTGTTGCTGATCAATTGACAAAGACGGAACTGAAATGCTATAATCTAATTTGGCATCCATAAAACTAAATCAGATTAATCTTCAAAAATTGGATAGGAACCAAAACTAAAGACTGCCATGCTTCAATAGGCAACCTTAATTGGTCCAAATGGCATATGCCCTGCGCGATTGTTCTGTAACTGATTATATGCACACAGCTATGATTTGGAAAATGATAAAAAACATATTAAAGACCAAATACAGAAAGTTTAAAAATGACTAATCAACTGTTACTTAAAAACCAAAAAAAATGGTGAACAATACCTCGAAATTAAATGATATTTATTCATTCAAGCTATTACATGCAAGTCATTGGGTCTGATGTATAAAACTTTCACCCACCATATAGCTGAGTGAATGCCATTCTCACAGCATTATGGGTACTAGACGGAGCTGTGGAGCATAGCATATTCCTGCATTCACCTGATTATACGCTGGTACACTGGGCAGAAGTTTTATACATCAGCCCAGGGCTATCCTTATTATGAGGCAGCCTGAGACAGTTTCCTCAGGCGAGATCTCATTGTGGGGCGGCTGTGTGGTGGGGGGATGGCAGGGGGGCGGCCACAGAATCCCAGGTTGCTAAGAACTCTTAGCAAACTGTGACGCTCAGTGCGACTTTCCACCCAGCTCACTGACGTAACCGGTTGCCAGGAGCTGAGCAGGACACTCTGGCTGACGTCCCGCCGAGCTCCTGGCAACCAGTGATGTCAGTGAGCTGGGTGGGAAGCCA
>NW_017306308.1:2220275-2225912 GCF_000935625.1 Nanorana parkeri
CCTGGAACGACATTGCCTCAGGCGGCGAATACCTTAGGGACAGCCCTGCATCAGCCCAATGGTGTTTTCCAGAATCAAATGTATAATCCGATCCTGGGATTTCTGTGTTAAAATTTTACAGTGCTGAAGATCTAAAGACAGCACTGAGCTCAGAAAATGGTAACACATTACAAAAGCTATGAACAATTAATTTTTTATAAATCAGGCATATACACAAAAGATATTAAGACATCCCTCTGTGCCCTGCAGACACGTCAATAACAACTTTTAGCTCTAAGACCTATTGACTATCAGTCAAAAAATTCCACCATGACCACTTCCTCCTGTCAGAAGTGTCCTGAGAAGGTTTGTCCCTATTTAGGCATAGTTAGTGGGATTGATACTAGATTGCAGGTACTGGACAAAAATAATGTAATATTCACAAGTGCCATGGACAATACCTGCATCTACAACTCAACATATATTGTGACCGAGGTGGCCCATTATATTTGTGCTATTTTCAGCCTCGTGACAATCTGGCAAGCATACTTCTATGGTTGCTCATACACAACGGGACTCATATAGGAGCATAGAAAATCCCCATGCTCCTCTGTGCCATCTAGTGATAGTAATGATTCGTGACCAGCATTTGCCCGACCCAAGATTTTTTTTGTTCAACCCAAAGGCTAAACAGCGTAGATGGATGAATCTCCTGCTGCCAGCTATTGTTTTCATACTGAATGCTCAGAGACACTGTTGGTTGAAGGCACTCTTTGGCCAAAAATGTTCAGACCGCCTCCTTTGACAAAAGTCAATTGAAAAAATTGAATTTCGTCGAGTGGAGGGGTGCCGACAGGGCAACACATGGCTCACATTTCTGCTGGACCTAATTTGTTCGGTAAATAACCAACTTTATTCATTGCTACATGCTACAGCATAAAAATAGGCAAATTAAAAAAAGTTATACACCCGGGTCAAACTGTAAAACAAAGCGTATTACAACCCTAGTCTACCTACATCTACTCAACTTTAGAAGAAGTTTTCTTAATGCTGCCAAACTTGGAAGGTTACTGAATTTCCGATAGCAATGGAAATATTTCATTTGAATAGAAATAAATGCTACTAGAAAAGTCTATGGTTACCTTACGTAGGATGTTTACATGGAGCAAGCTGTGTCTGAGTATAGCCTGTAGAAATAGTAGCCATGTATATTGTAAGTACTGCATTGTATGATTAAAGGGCCATACGCCATGGATGGGCAACTTTCCATGTTTAAGTGCTGATGACTTAGATATTCCACAATGCTCGGCCAGTTGTTGGCTGACAGCACAGTTTGGGAAATATAACAGAAGTGAACTGCTAAAGGTTTGCTATGGTTATATTGTAAGAAACATTAAAAAATAGCACAGTATGTCATTCTATTTACTATCAAATTGTAGACTGAGCTTCGTCAACCATACAAAGGTAGATTAACTGTACCCCATCATATGCTGTCAGCATCTGGCTGTTAGGACACGCTGGCATTTCTAGTTCCCAAAATCTGGAAGGCCACAGGTTCCCTGGTTATTTAATGGTATAAAGAGTCAATACTATTTGCAATCAATTTGAATCAATAAAACATACTTAAAGCAGAAGGCCAGCCAAAAATAACATGATAAAATGAGTACCGTATATACTCGAGTATAAGCCATCCCGAATATAAGCCGAGGGGGGCACTTTTCACCCAAAAAAATGGGCTGAAAATCTCGGCTTATACTCGAGTATAACCCATTAAAATATAACATAACATGACAGAACCAGCTTTTGCTGCAATATTTACTTTCAATCCAGAGATTTCTCTTGGACTACTTTTTTCTGTTGCTAGATGTCCTCAGTCTGATGGCCAGCATCAAGTAGGCCACTTCCTCTGAGTCTAGCTTATCCTAGACCTGCCCCAGCCTGTGACTGTACAGTGAAAGGAGAAGCAGAACAGCGAGAAGCTCACCTCTGTCTCTCTGCTTTTTTCTTCCTATCAGCATGGTTCTTGTCAGCGCATGAACTGATTAGCTCCTATTACTACTTTTTCCAGCTCGGGTATACAAAGACTGCAAGAGGCTAATGCCAGGTCAGATTCATATTTTAAAAATAAATGTAAGGATATATTAATGATCACAGAGCTGTATTAATTTGTGTATTTTATACCATCTAGAGCAAAAAACATAAATGCAGAAAGTGACATGTGGCCCCTCCACAAAAACGCACAAAACATGGGGTTCCCCTCTTCACATCAGAGCACCCACCTTTTACATCAGTGTCCCCATTACATTAGGAGCCCCCTTAACATCAGAGTCCCCCATCTTACCCAAGGAGCCCCTTTCACATCAGAGCACCCTTCGTTTAAATCAGAGTGCCCCCTTCACATCAGGTGCCCCCTTCACATCAGAGCCCCCCTTTCACATCAGAGTTCTCCCTTCACATTAGAAGCTTGCCTGCATGAAAGGCATGATGCTGTGCAAACATTTTGAGGCACCCTGAGGAAGCCATAAGGCACCCTGGTTGAGAAAGGCTGATCTAGAGCAGAGGTAGGTAACCTCGGCACTCCAGCTGTTCTGAAACTAAATAACCCATCATGCCTGTGCCTCTGGGAATGACTCCCAGAGGCACAGGCATGATGGGTTATTTAGTTTCAGAACAGCTGGAGTGCCGAGGTTACCTACCTCCTAGCCATGACGTCTATGGCTGTCAGAGTCTTGCAATGACTCATGGGAATCATAGTTCCTCAACAGCTGGAGTGCCAAGGTTGCCTATCCCTGATCTAGAGTAAAGCTGTGAAATGAGGAAAGCATCAGATGTAATTTTCTGTATGTGTAACACTTGCAGGATCTAGCACAGCACTGTGCTGGAACTCCTGTGACAGCTGAGATGGGAAGAGCACAGCTCTCCCCTCTCACTGTGTACACGGAGCAGCAGGGTTATGTTTAACCCTGCCGCTCCGCTCCCTGCATCGGCGGCCAGTGAGGGGAGACTCGGCGGCCGGGGGGAGGACAGAACCAGAGGAGAGAGCTAAGTGCGTGGGAGGGGAGGATGGACAGGCTGCACACATTTTACACGTGATCGCGGCGACATCGCCGTGATCACTTGTAAACGAACAAGCGGCTTCCCCACACTACATTTAGTCCTGCCTTCCCAAAGCAGGACTAAATGTAGAAGGCAACTTACCGCCCAGCGCCCGGAACTTTATGTTCTGGGCGTCGGGGGATTCCACACCGCTGCCGCCCCTCTGCGCCCTGCCGCCCCGAAGCCTGGCATCTGTGGCCTTGTGGGGAATCCAGGCCTGCCTAGAACTCCCAGACAATGCCTTCATCTGCTTTGCTCTCCAGTGGTATAGAGCCATCTTTGTTCAGGTATCATCTAGGATCAGCATGTACTTTATGAGATGCTAACTCATAAAGGACAAAAATAAGTAAATCCCACATATGTACAGTATGCTTCATGTCTTTGGCTGTGTGTTGTTTCATACATATAATCCTGCTTCTGCTGAATTACATCTGGTGAATTGCAAGAAGGTTACATTGCCAACGCATTCCCCATAGCTCCCAACTGTCTCTTATTTGGAGGAACGGTCTCTCTTTTGGAAGCAATCTGTGACATTCTTGCAAAGCTTTGGAGCTGTCCGAGGTGTAGAAGAAGTCCTCCACTTCAACTTTCCTGCATTCTCTGTTGCTTTTCACCCACTGTGGCAACTGTTGAGAAGCGAGCAGAGCGGGAACCTCAGCAGGACACCCCGCACATAGCCAGGAGATACTCCTTACCAGACTTACATTTACAAGCTGTAAGTGCTGTGCACTCCAACAAATTACTGTTGATGATGTATCTGTCTGGCCTTTCTAAAAGAAAGTATAAAGATTGATAGATGGGTGGACATAGATCAGACAGATAGATAGATAGATAGATAGATAGATAGATAGATAGATAGATAGATAGATAGATAGATAGATAGATAAATAGAATACTTATAGTAACAGTGCCAATTAACTAAATGTATTCTTAAATAATATAATGCAGAATACCAATGCTTACATTGTGTTAAAAAAATATTTTACTATGCTCAGCAAAATGAGTGCAGCTGCACAGAGCAGTAAGTAGAGCTAATCCACACAAAGTCAGTTCCACCTCCTGAATAGGAGAAATGCATTTCAAGCTCCTGTTGGGATATGAGTTATGAGGTTATTTTTCAGATTTCTCTCTCAGTAATGATAATCTCTGGCCTGTCAAGCTTCACATGATATATACCCAGCTGAATGGCTTGTTTAAGACCCCCTTCACTCCAGAGTTCCTGCAGCTGACAGCTGAGCAGTCTTTCAAGAAAGTAAATGGTGCTAGGAAGAGAAGGAATACCTTTACCCCTCCACATGTTAAAAGGGCTCTGGCATGCCTAAAACATCACAAAACATTTACTTCCCAGGACAGAAGCGCACTGTGTCCTGTTATATAAAGGTTATGTCTACCTAATTTTTTATTTCAGATTCATCTAGACAGGTTGAATTATCCCCATTCTTCCTAGAACTGTTGTTGACCCTATCAGAGAGGTCTCCAGACTGGATTTTCTAGGGGTCTGTGTCAACAGGCTTTGATAGGCAATGAAGCATGTGTTTGACACTGAGATGCTTTTGAGATTGTTCAGAATTCATTGCAGGTGCAATTGACCTGGTGATGGCCAACATTTGACTTTCCTCAATTGTCTAAAGATCTACAGTATATGGGGAGACAAGCAATTCTGAAGTGAACTAAAGCTTTTTGACGCTGGCCCTAACCCTACCAACCTGCTCCAGCCAATATTGTCATCTGCTTTTGGTGGGAGTCGACATTTCTATGTGTATATTTATATACAGATAATACAGCAGGTGGCTTCATAACGACAGCTACTGGGCCTCAGATACAAATACTAGCTGGAGGACCAGGGCCCTCATTGGGCACCCTATCTAAAGAGTCAGTGAGTCAGTCAACCCAAAGCATCCACCAAAAACTGAAATACATTGGCATGACTTAGGCTGGCCATACACTGATCTATTTTTTTAGTTCAACCCGCGGGCTGAACAAAAAAAATAGACCTGATTCCTCTATCAACACTAACAGCGTGTCGATCAAGGAATCCCCGCTGCTTACATTGTATTCTGACAGGTGCCACCAGCACCTGTCAGAATACCTGATCAAAGCAGGCAGCTCATTGAAGATTTTTTTTCGTCCAGCTCCTTCGATCAGCTGATCGAGAGATGCCGATCGAAAGGGTGCAGACAGCGGCACACACTGTGCGAAAAACCAGCCAAAATTTGCACAGTGTATGGGCACCTTAACCCTTAAGATCTAATTCTAAAGACATCTAAAGAAGGGTGGACAAACAGTTTGACAGACAGGTCCAGTCTCTGTTTTTCTGGAGTGCTGACCATATCTCTTGCTCAAATAAACATTTGAAGCTTCATTGATCAATGCCTGGTAACAAAGTTGTCACATGCATTTTGTTTAGTGCTTATGGAATTGGAAATTCCTATCGGAATACTTTATATTGAGAAAACACGATTTGTTAGGTTTCTGGAACTGGTATAATATGCAGAATAAAAGACAAGACTTTGATCTACATATTATACCAGATCCAGAAACCTAACAAATTGTGTTTTCTTA
>NW_017306308.1:2226109-2242207 GCF_000935625.1 Nanorana parkeri
AATAATATAATATTCCGATTCTTAATTAACCCTATGTTAACCCTAATTAGCCCTAATTAACCTCTTTCTCTTTTTACTTTTGCTGAGTTTTATTTACTTTACCATTTGTACACAAACCTTTTTTGCTTTTGTTCTTTTTACCCATCCATTTTTGTAGTGTAACCCCCTAAATACACCACTTTTACATTTGTAAATATCTACACCACCGTTTGTACCAGAAATGTAATTTTACTGTCAATAAGAATGGGACACATTTTTAGGAGGTCAGCAATGGCGGCCCCCTTTGCTTCTCGGTCAAAGTTTCCTTTAGTGAAACTCCACCAAACTCAGATCTCTAGACTGGCAAGGGTTACAGATTTCTGTAACTATAGCATGGACCGTCCACTTTAAATTGCTAGGTCTGAAACTGTGTGGCACCTTGGGATTACCTATCAGGTCTTAGAATTTTGCCATAGATTTCTAGAGCCCCAAATCTGTGATGGGGAGAACCAAAACCAGCAATCATTAGACAGCATATCAGGATTGGAGCTTTAAAGCTGCAGCTTCAGTTCAAAGGCAAAGTTTATTAAACACAATGCACTCAACTCTCATCCAGTTTTACTCGTTTGCAAAAAATGTAAACAGAATATAACAGATATTTTCACCATAATATTGCTTACGCATGTATGTAGGATGGAAAATGCCTTGCACACAAAAGTCTGATGAAAACCATACAGGAGACAGAGGAATGCATTCCAGACCTGGGAATTAACGGTAATGCAGTCTGAGAACAGGATCAGGTCTCTTTGAGCAGATCATGATGTCAGTATTTATAAAGACATTTCTGTGTACACAGTCCTCCTGTGCTGAAACAATGCTGGACACTCCACAGCAGCCATTCTCAACCAAGGTTCCTCCAGAGGGTGCTAAGGGTTACTTCAGCTGTGACTAACTGATCTCCCCTTTTATGGTGCCTGCATAGTCCAACAAAAGCCAGCAGCATGACACCAATTATCTTTCTAGGAAAAGGAAGCTTTCTGACCACCACTGTATGGGTTACATTCTTCCTACTGAGCACCAATTAGGCAATTTTGCCATTGACACCCTATGAATTGGTTTAGGTAAGGAGTCCCCAAGACCTGAAAATGATTTTAGGGTTCCTCTGTGGTAAAGAGATTGGAAAATTCTGCTCTATATCATGCCCTAGTGCCACAATAACCCATAGTGGAGCTAAAGCACAGAAGTGCAATGAGATTAAAGGGGCAGCTAAGGCTTAAAAACACAGCAGCTTTCTTGTATCAAGAAGGGATTAAATTAGTTGAATGACCTACTAACCAGCTTTATATGTCAGGCACAGATATTGGGAAAGGCTACTCTATATCATGTCCTACTGCCACAATAACCCATATCAAAGTAAATCATAGAGGTGCAATGAGATAAGAGGGCCAGCTAAGGCTTAAGAACACAGCAGCTTTCTTGTATCAAGAAGGAATTAAATTAGGTGCGTGACCTACTAACCAGCTTTATATGTCAGGTATAGAGATTAGGAAAGGCTGCTCAATATCATGTCCTAGTGCCACAATAACCCATATCAAGCTAAAGCATAGAGGTGTAATGAGACAAAAGGGGCAGCTAAGGCTTAAGAACACAACAGCTTTCTTGTATCAAGAAGGGATTTAATTGGGTGCGTGACCTACTAGCCAGCTTGATATGTCAGGTACAGAGATTAGGAAAGGCTCCTCTATATCATGTCCTAGTGCCACAATAACCCATAGCAAGCTAAAGCATAGAGGTGCAATGAGACAAGAGGGGCAGCCACAGCCTTATGAACACAACAGCTTTCTTGCATCAAGAAGGGATTAAATTGTGTGCGTGACCTTCCAACCAGCTTAATATGTCAGATCTGATGGTTTCTGGTTATAAAACCTAGATTAGCCCATGATCCTGCCTGACACTTCATTGTCTACCAATGCAGCCATCTGAAATCACTGCTACCTGATAAGCAAAATGCTGACACAAGGGCAAAGGCTTTGTAGATATGTATAAATCCCCCCACCCTCCCTGGCACTGGCAGTGCCTTAGTCTGCCCAGCAGTGACACGCCATCAATCACACTGCTATAGGGTCACATGACGCCTGCCATGGCTCCCATCCATCATCGTTCTGTTAATTAGAAGAATGTAGAGATGCATTAGTGGAAGGACTTCATCAGCCAGAGATACGCGCTGCTAGAACAGGGTTCACACCATGGAAATGATAAATAGAATACGATACAATGAGATCGCAGGACACAGTCACTGGTACAATGGAAGGATCTATAATCAGGAGAACGGTCCAGCCTCTAACAGGCAGCGTTACTATAGATACAATCAATGAGCATCTGCTCCCAGCCTCTTCCTATGCACACACACAATGTAGCGATCGTTGGGCTCCTCCAGTCAATGACCAGGTGATGATAAGGGGATTGCCATTCTATAGTGATAAGGAAAAGCTCCGCTCACCTTTATAAGATCTCTGGGATGGCTCCTACCCGGGGATGTGAGTCCAGGCTGCAGCGGCTCCCAGTACGGACAAGGCAGCGATGAGGAGGAGGAGAAGGAGGACGGCCTCCCAGGCAGTGAGCGGCTTCCCTCTCATACTCATCGGGCCTGCTCCTAGTCACATAGGGTTAACCTTGGCAGCAGGACACGCCCCCCGCTGTACTGATTGGTTCCAGCTGTGAAGAAGAAAGCGGAGCCAGCTCAGGCCACGCCCTATTAGGTCACTAGCCGGTGTTCTGTCGACACGGCTCCCCTTCCTGGAGGCTCGTACACCTACTGCGGATCGGAGAGCTGAGCGGTCCGCACTGGGAGCATCTCCGAGTACTCGGCACACTGATGTATATACCTCAGTGTGTTATAGCTCCGAGCTCCAGGACGCTCAACGACCATTTGCCATGCCTAGTCCCCTTCCACACCTGAGCGTCTCATGAACGAGCGTCAGACGTGCACACAAATGCGTGCTTTGACGCACATTGGCAAAACTCATCATGGTTAATGGCACCCCAAAGGCAGCAGGGCAAACGCGTATTTTTCCTCCAAGTTTGCACATGTTAAAATGCGCACAGACGCAGAGGAAACAACATGCCATACATGTCGCATTTTTGCTGCATGTGCTATTCTGTGTTTGTCATGCATGCTGCAACCCATTTAAACCAATCGGGATGCGTCGCAAACGCGGAAACAAAACTGCACAAACCTGACAAGTATTCCTGGTACGCCTAGGTGTGAATGGGTGCTAAAGCCCTGGTTCAGACCTGGGCATTGCAAAAAGCGCGTAATGCACACACAATGCATCAAAAATGTGACGCGCTTGCAGTGCCATTGCTTGTTAAGTAATGCAGGAAGCTCCCAACTGAAAATTCTGTATGAGCTGCTGTGCCCTGTTTGTCGTGCGTGCGGCAGCCCATGGAAATGAATGGGCCTGACATACGGTAACGGCAGCAAAAACCCTTGCACATGAATACATATTGTTAAGTGAACGGGCCTTTGGACCAATTCACATGGTAGGGTTGGGCTAAACACACAATACTACGCATTTAGCGCACAATATCACACAGCGCACCTGGCATGTGGTACTGTGTGCTAGGTGGGTGGATTTATCATTCATTTGAATGGCACCCAATGCACCTTCTGGCGGCCATGCGTTGCAGCACATACCACAATACTGTGCAGTGGGTACATTACTTTTTTACTGCACCGCAACACACGGTATTGCAATATTGCACATGCAAGATCGCCAGGAGGTGCGTTGGGGCTGCATTCCAATGAATGACAAATCCACCCACCTAGCACACAGTACCATATGCTAGTTGCGCTATGTGACAGCGTGTGCTAATGCACAGTATGGTATGTTTAGTGCAACGCTCAGTGTGAACCGGCCCTTATATTATACCTGTTCACATATGAACACTCAGAAACCTGTAGCTCGACGCCTAAAGCTCAGCCCCATTCACACTTGCCACACGCATGACAGTGCAATGCATCTAGGCACAATTTCCCCTGCTTCACTATAGGGCTGCCCTATGTGCAACAAACACACCAAAGAAGCTCATGCAGCAAGCAGTTTGAGCTGTGAGCTTTATGCATTTTCTGTGCGTTGATGTGCATTTTGCCTGCAGCATCTGGGCTGCTATTAACAAATAATGGCACCCCGTGCATGGCAGGTGTGCACAGGGCCTCGGAAAGGTACGTGAGCTACTTCTGAAGTAGAATGGGCATTTTTGGCCACATAGACTAATGGAAATGCCTGAAAATTAGAGTTTTTCAAGGGTAAACAAATACCTCCTTCCCCTAGTACCGAGCTTTCCATTGGCTATAAACATTCAAGCCTGAATACACCTAAAAAATACACAAAAACTAAAAAAAAAAGCTCCAAAATCACCTGTACACAGTCATGAGGTGTGAGTTCCAGGTTCCTGGACTACGCAGAGGTCACCCATTCTCTTTCCATAGAGCAGCGTTAGGCAACCTCAGCACTCCAGCTGTTGTGGAACTACAAGTCCCATGAGGCAAGAATCTGATGGTCATAGGCATGACTCCCAGAGGCAGATGCATGCTGGGATTTGTAGTGCATCATAGCAGTAGTAGAGTGTTGTACTATGACAGGCATTGCTTAGCGCAGAGTTTGGAGTCATACCTTTTACTGGGTAAATAAAGGTATAATCCAGCTTTAACAAAAATCAATAAACGCACATACATTCATAAAAGAAATACATGTGCATTTATTATTTTTTCCCAGTGGAGCCCACAAATCATGGTGACCTCAGTCTGCGGATCATGGGTGCGATGCTCTGGCTCCCGCAGACTCTTCCTCCGAGCCCCTGTCTGCACCGAGGATGGACTTTCAGCTAAGGAACGGGAGGAAGTATAAATGGACTACAACAGCAGTGACAACATTACATTTGTACGCCTTTGAGAACCACGAGTCCTCCTGTAATGGTGGCAGATGGGACTTGTAGTTTCTGCATTCCCACTTTTTGTGATACTCATTTGAGGTCACTGGATCACTTGAAAGTTAGGTAGGTCATCAATAGCAGCCTACATACCTTCTCATTAGGGCCTATTCATGTTGCATTAATCCATGTACATTTATGCAACTTGTCATATTGTGTGAAAGCATGGTTTGTTACGGAAGCCCATTCATTTTTAATAAACTAGCAGTGCAATGCAAATAAAAAATGAACACGGTGCACCAAAACACATGACATGCATTGTGGTGCATTCAGTGCAGCAGTGTCGCCTGCTACTGTTATAGTGCATTGTGGTGCCATTCATAATGGTTTTTACTAGGTATGCACTGATATATCGGCCACCGAAACTGGCACTTTTGGCTGAAATAGCGGTGCAAATGTGATTTCTCTTCTCCCCGCTGGGCGCTGCTCTGTGTCCCTGCGGGGAGGAGAGAAACTGTCACAGGAGGCCGAGCGGTGCGGGAGGAGAGCACTGTGAGCGGCCGGCGTCTCTCCTCCCCCACCGCTTAGCCCCCTGTGAGAGATCAGGAGAGTGGGCGGAGACAGCTGTCACAGGAGGCTGAGCTCTCCTCCCGCACCGCCCCGCCCAGCTTCCTGTGAGAGCGAGTCAGGATGGAGAGCAGCGTTGTGGGCGGAGACAGCTGTCATTGCTGTCACAGGAGGCTGAGCTCTCCTCCCCGCACCGCCCCACCTAGCTTCCTGTGAGAGCGAGTCAGGATGGAGAGCAGCGTTGTGGGCGGAGACAGCTGTCATTGCTGTCACAGGAGGCTGAGCTCTCCTCCCCGCACCGCCCCACCTAGCTTCCTGTGAGAGCGAGTCAGGATGGAGAGCAGCGTTGTGGGCGGAGACAGCTGTCATTGCTGTCACAGGAGGCTGAGCTCTCCTCCCCGCACCGCCCCACCTAGCTTCCTGTGAGAGCGAGTCAGGATGGAGAGCAGCGTTGTGGGCGGAGACAACTGTGTCAGGAGGCTGAGCTCTCCTCCCTGCCCCGCCCAGCCTCCTGTGACAGCGTGTCAGGAAGGAGAGCGGGTACAAGCAGTCAGTGATCGCGGAGTGTTTGTAAATAATTGAGGGCATAGTATACAGTAGTTACAATATCCACAATTATGAATGAATGGGAAATGATCTACATCCCCTCTTGTTCATAGCTGTGGATATAGTAAACACACTCTGTCCTCATGTTATCAGTGAACAGGAACACTCAGTATAGAGGATTCCTGTTCATTGAAATAAAATTTCGGTTTCATTTGGGTTTTGAAATTTTCTGCAACATGAAGATGTGAATAGACCAACACAAAGGCTCGATGTATAAGAGGTTCTTGTAGCATATAGCTAGGGAATTACCTGTGCTCCTCAGCGCCATCTAGTGGCTGTAATGCCGTGTGAGCATATGCTGGGCAAGCCAGCTATATATGGAACCCGTAAAGTGTTCATGCTCATGTGCTCTATGAAAGCGGCATGGGAACATCTTGGAGGTCATGGTTGTGTTGATTTGTACTCACTATGAGACCTTTGATTAAAGCAAAACTTATATTAACCCTTGCAGTGAGGCTGCAAGGGTTCAAGTGTCTAGGTTGAAAAAAATAATAATGTTATACTCCCCTGATCCTTGGAGCTGGCCGGCTGTGACAGCATTTACTTCTACCTCTCTACTCCCCCACTGCTGCAATGGTATGTTCCCCCGGTGTCCTCACGTCCTATACACTGGGTATAGAACATGATGACTCGAGGATCCTTAGACCGCTGCAGTGGAGGGGAGCAAGGCACCAGGGTCCGGTCTAAGAGCAAGCTGGCTATAACTTTTTCTCTCTAGGCTAAAATGAGCAGTTAACCCTTGCAGCGGCGGGGTAGCCCCATTTAAAGGGATTAACAAAAGTTTGGCCCGGAGTTCTTTTTAAGATGATACGACATGACTCGCATAATAGCCACATGCAGCTACTACAGTGAATCTGAAGCTTTCGGTTAATTTCAAAAGGCTAACACACCAGTATAATGATCCTTATTCACAAAAAGTGACCGCTATGTTCAGCTGAGTGTGATGAGATTTGAAAATGAACGTCCAATTGGCTAAACTTCAGATCCTAATTTTGGTCGAAATTTAGCCATGTGAGCAAAAATTGCAGCCAAGTGAAGAGTTTTAAGAACCTTTATATGGGGAAAAAGCATCTGTGGCTTCCATTTAGCCATGCAGGCTCCTGGCTTGTCTCTAGTGGCCACTAGGTGGTGCTGTACATGTAAAGTATTCTGCTATGGATACTGATCAGTTACAATGTATCCTCTGAGCTAGCAGTGCTTTTGATACAACTTTACTTTGGTGACACTGCTGACTGCCTATCTGAACATTACAGACCAATGTAAAATAAGCCCCTATGGTAACAAAACCATAAGAAAACCTAAGAAAAAATAACATCTCTTTGTGTGAAACAAAATACTTTTTATTGTACATTCATACTTATAAGACAAATACTGCAAGTACATTTCAAAAAATGTAAAACTTGTGCGTAGCCAGTCCTCATTTTATTGGTTTGTGAAAGCTGTCAGTGGTTTAGAAGGGCAAAGTTGTGGCATGGTTCTCATGGTGATTGTGAAATGCACCTTTCACATAAATAACATTATGAAATAAGATCATAAATAAAGGTTCAGTAGAGGAGGACCTGAAGGAGAACTTTCTAAAGCTATTAAAGTGGAAAGGTGACAATAGGGATCTAATTGAACCCCTAATGTTACCTTAAAGAGAACCTGTCACCTCTAATGTGTTATCACATAGGGGGCTTGTGAGCCCCACCCTGTGATAGCAATGAAGTTAAGTTAAAAAAAAGTTTAAAAGAAATAAAGTTAATTAAAATTAAATTAAAAATACCCACCCAAAAAATGTAAAGTCCCCCAACCCCACGAACACGCATATACTAACACGCACATACTAACATAAGTCAGGTGCACCTACAAACGAAACGATGATTGCGCTACACATGCAATAACTCTCGGGCAAATATTAATCGCTAACGCTAAACTGATGACTAGGCTTATATATACTGTGTGTGTGTGTAAATATACACACTGTAAATATATTTGTATTTTTTGTCCAATTTTGGTGTGTTATTTTTAATAAAAGTTTGGTTATTTTATTATATTGGCTTAGAGTTTTACAATTCACATTATTTTAAATCCATGAAACAAATTAAAATGTCTAACATAATACATACAATTATTAAAAACTTATATGTAAAAAAGGTGGGAAAAGTCATTTTAAGTTTGGGCCTGACAAATTTTGCTGCAGGAGGTGCGTTGAGATGCCATTCATTTCAATGGCATCCCAAATGCACCTCCCGTTAGCAGTGTTATCGTCCGCGATGGAACGCCCAGTATCGCAATGCCGTGCGTTCCAGTGCAGTGTGATTCCAAAAAAATGTGCATAACTTTAAGTCTGTAACTCTGCATTTGTGTATTTTATTTTAAATAAACGATGGTATTAATTTTTTTAAATTTTATCTGATTAATCGAAAAAATAATGTGCCAACTAATCGATTATGAAAATTCGTTGCAGCCCTAGTGAGTTATGACACAAGGAAGTGCATATTCACAGGGCTGGGTCAGTGCACTGAAGTACATCCTGTGGGCATCTTCAATAAGCAAGTTTACAAACTTCTAGATGGATATGATTATTAGGAATGGTATAGAACTTATAGAACTTATGGAAATTCAATATAGAAATACAGATTTATTCTTAGTTTTTGACCATAGATACCCTTTAAGCTTGCTCCTTCAAAATAAAGCCAGGAAAGGCAGCCTTGACATTTCTTTCTTGAGAGGATCCATTTACAGGGATTCTGCTGCTGCTGCTGCTGAGAGGCGTCAAGTGTGATTACCTGCAGGAGCCTTCAATATTGTCCTCTTAAGCTGAATCCCAGGCTGGTCTGGTAGGACAAAGCTCCTCTGTGTTGTGTCAGAGCTTGCCAGTAAGCCCCCATCACTAAACATACTTTATTGACCCATTAGTTTGATGGGCTGGCTTAATGCACAATAGGAATGTGAGGGAGGCTGAATGGTCCTGGCAAGCGTCAGTACTATGAAAAGTCTCTGAAACTGTTTTATTTTCACAGAACAATAACAAGACTTCTAGTACGCTGGTGATGGCCAGACACCTATGCCAAAATAGATTGACTTTATTATGGTATGGTATTAAAAGGCAGTTGTGTACCAAAGGTATGGCACATATGGCACATATGGCACATGCCCTGGGCTCCACTTAAGAAGAGTCGCTGCTCTGTAGGTTAGCAAAGTGTCACTAATCTATGGAGACAGCTGACTTGTTTTTCTCTCCCCACCCCTCTCCCTACACATCTCCCTGCCAGGCTCTTAGCAACAAGAGCAGGCGGGGAGCTATGCATGGTGGCGGGACACGGGCCAGAGCGTCCCCGGTTGCCAAGAGCCCAGCGGGGAGATGTATATGGCCCTTACACTTCTTCCTACCCAGCTCTTAGAAACTTGGAAGGCTCTGGCCGGTGGTGTCCCACTCAACTCCTGCCAACCAGTTATGTCACTGGTTGCCAGGAGCTGGGCAGGATGCCAGGGGTGCAATTTATTATAGATACACCTCTGTTAAAAGGACTTAGAATTGAAGATCAGATCAGCTCCCACTAATAAGGATTCAACACCCATTACCTTTACCCACTAGTGTTATAAAACCGCTTAGAAACAACAAAATGATGGCATATAAGACATCCATATACAAGAGGTATTGACCAACTATCTACAGTGATCTAGGCCAAATGGCATGACAACATATAATACACTCAGTAAATTAAACACACGTGAACTGAGAATTTTCAAGATGGTAAGATCAAGTCATTATTTATTTACTTATTTATTTATTATACTTTACCCAAGGTGATGTGTACGCAAGGCAAAAACTGCCATATCAAAGATGGGGCCGCAAGACTCTATAGGGATGATTTATAAAACTTTCGCCAATTCATATGCTGTGTGAATGCCATTTGCACAGCATTCCCACCACTAGAGTGAGCTGAGGAGCATAGGAGTTTCCTATGAGAATGTGGAACTCCATTCACAACTTGGAGAAGAGTTAGATCCTGAGTCAGGCTTTTATTGCTCTATGTGCTTTGTTGAGGGGGATTTATCCTCACTATTTGTTCTTGTCACCTTTGTCACTGGGACAGCCAAAATGTTCAGGCTGTCACAAGCACAAAGGATATCTTCCAATGGGGACACCTGGTTTGGTGACAACCATCAAAGGTGGGATATTTCCTCACTTTTCTCCAGGACAGGAAGTGAAGGGATATCTCCTCCATAGTGACAGACAGGAATACAAATCCAATAGAGGTTCTATCACTTCACCGCTCTATCCAATGGAGTTTCACTCTAATTTTCAGCTTTTCTGGAGAAGTTATTTTTGAGATTTGTTTCCTAATAACAAGCTATATTCTATATTCTGGGTGGAGGTCAAACTAATCATATACATCATGGGTTACATAGTTAGTTACATAGTTAGTCAGGTTGAAAAAAGACAGAAGTCCACCGAGTCCAACCTATAGAGATACAAAGAAGAAAAAAAAAAAAAGCCTAAACAGAACACTATGCCCACAATTACCCAATGTTGATCCAGAGGAAGGCAAAAAAAAACCCTATAAAGCATGGTTCAATTTGCTCCAACAGGGGAAAAAATTCCTTCTTGATCCCATAAGGCAATCGGATATTCCCTGGATCAACAATCTCTGATGCTTAATATACCTCTAAGAACTTAATATCCAGTAATATTCTGTGCATTTAGGAATACAGATGTTTTTTTAAACAATTAACCGAGCTAGCTAGAACAAGCTTCTGGGGGAGTCTATTCCACATTTTTACAGCTCTAACTGTGAAGAATCCTTTCCGTATGCAAAGGTTAAACCTCTTTTCCTCCAGACGCAAAGAGTGCCCCCTTGTCCTTTGCAGTGACCTTAACGTGAATAATTTGGCACCAAGTTCTTTATATGGACCATTTATGTGATCATGTCCCCCCTTAATCGCCTCTCCTCCAGGAAGAACAAATTCAGGTCAGCTAATCGTTCCTCATAGCTGAGCTCCTTCATGCCTCTTATGAGTTTGGTCGCCCTTCGCTGCACTTTCTCCGGTTCCACAATATCCTTTTTGTGAACTGGTGCCCAAAACTGAACTGCATATTCCAGATGAGGTCTTACTAATGCTTTGTACTGGGGTAGGATGATGTCTCTATTTTTGGAGTCTAGACCCCTCTTAATACAAGAAAGTATTTTGCTTGCTATAGAAACAGCAGCTTGACATTGCATGCTATTATTGAGTCTATGATCTACCAGAACACCCAGATCTTTCTCCATCATTGACTCCCCCAAACATACTCCCCCTAGAGTATAGGACGCATGCGTGTGTATCACTAGAGGGTTATAGGCCTCTAGTGATGTTTATTGTTTTTATATAGTGATTGGTTTAAAGCATGTTGCAGGGTACATGAGCCATCAACATCAGCCCTTGCCTGGAAAGAATGTACAGTTTAAAGGAATCCTGCCTGGAGAGAAACATGTTGACTGTCATTGCTATCCTCTCCTTCTGAAAATACCAGGTCCTCCACAGAAATTTGACTTCACCCTTTAGTGGCCACACCCCCAGTAACCCCCTACGGGGAAATATTAGGGGTCTAAACAGACCCCTGACATTTCCCTTTTAAAATAGAAAAGCAATTGAGGACACCAAATCCTCAATTTCTTTTTCTGCAGCCTCAGCACTCAATGAATGGAAAGCACTCAGTACAGAGGCTGCCCATTCATTCAGAAACTGCTGATCGTAAAATTTTTACGATCTGCAGTTTCTGAATGGGGAGGAGCCACTGTACTGAGTGCTTCCCCCCATTGAGGAAATCTTGAATGAACAGGATGCGATGTAAATCACAGCCTGTTCATTCATAACTGGGGACACATAGTACTATGTGTCCCCAGTTATTTACAAACACTGGAATGATCAGACGATCGCTCGAGTGTTTGTCCTTCTCACACGGAGGATCGGTAAGAATCATTGATATTTACAAATCCCCCGCTCTGCCAAGCACAGAGCCGCTGTCATCCTGAAACTGACAGGATGACAGCGGCTCCAATCTCCTCACTGCTCAGCCATCCTGACAGGTGCGGGCACGGCTTCTCTCCCCCTCACCGCTCGGCCATCCTGACAGCAGAGCGAGAAGCCGCCCCAAGGATGAGCTGTGTCGGCCGTCTGGCACCTTTGGTGCCATGGCGCCCTGTGCGGCCGCACACAGCTCGCACACCCCTAAGGCCGGCCCTGCCCAGCACTATTATCTGCAATATTGAAGAGTACCTAGTGCCTCCTCAAAGAGAAGGGTAAGATGACCCAAAGACATCACATGACCAGCTAATGAAAAAAATATGTACAAAGGGAATTTTTAAAAAAACTGTTGTGGGGAGGGGGTGTATCTATGAAGGGGAAAACATGCAAGTAGGAGAGACTGGAGGACACATACATTTTTTTTTTAGTTTTTGCGAAAAGCAAATATCAGGGTTGCAGTCTTGGGTTTTACCTAGAGAACCAATAATCTGACTTTGCAGCATGCCCAGCTGAATAGGACCTACTTCATTAGGCCTAAAGCGACGGCAGCAGTTTGAGATGATTTGGACATTATGCAGAATTTATTAATAGGTACATTTGACTTGCCTTTTGACTTGACCCCCTTCTGACTTGCATTTGACCTGCTTTAAGCAAATTTTGAATTTCCATAAACTTGTATTGGCAAGCTAAATCAGTTTCTAGTGAGCAAAATCCTTTCAACACAGGCCCTTATGATGGCATTTAGTCCACTGAGGACTTCAGTCTACTAACAGGCTTGTGAAAAGTGTGCTAACAAGAAACATTATTTCTTGTTTACCATAGGAATTGGTCAGATCAGCTTCTATCTTTCATTTTCAAAGCTTAACTGAACAAGTTGACAAGAGAAGCTGCTTGGTTACCATGGGCTACCGCTATAGATTCTGACTGCGCCAGTTGATAAATTCCCCCATTGTTCCATTTTCAACTTTTTGCAGAACTGACAGTTGGAAGTTGATTAGCAACAAGAAATGTTCTTCCTAGGGATGCGCCAAAACTAGTATCGTATCGGTATCTGTGCCAATACCGAGTATTTGGGCGAGTATTTAGAAAAAGAAATTTTCCCCAGGGAGAGGGGATCCCACCATTCTTTACACAATCTACGTAACAATTAATGGTGAAAAAAGTATAAATGTATTTATTCAATAAAAATCCATATTTTTAGACTCTACGTACATGTGAGAGTGTGTGTACGTAGAGTCTAAAAATATGGATTTTTATTGAATAAATACATTTATACTTTTTTCACCATTAATTGTTACGTAGATTGTGTAAAGAATGGTGGGATCCCCTCTCCCTGGGGAAAATTTCTTTTTCTAAAAACTTTGACTAGTTAGGGGACCCCCATTTATATTAACTTATATTGAAGATATTGTGCATATACCTTCCCTTCCCCTTTCTTTTTTGCTAAATATTTGGGCGAGTACTCATACTCGTCCAAATGTTACAGATACTTTACCAATATCGGAACTTCGGAATCAGGAACCCAGGCAGCGAGTCGTTACACACCGCCCGGCTTCCTGATTGGCCAAGAAGCTGGCTCCATGCTCCCTCATCACCAGGGAGCATGGAGCTGGATTTCTGGCCAATCAGGAAGCCAGGGGGAGGGTAATGACTCACCTGGGTAATGACCACCTGGTGATGAGTGAACATGGAGCCAGCTTCCTGGCCAAACAGGAAGCCAAGCAGGGAGTCATTACCCGCCCCCCAGCTTCCTGATTGGCCAGAAAGCTGGTTCCATGCTTCGTCGTCACCTGGTGTTGAGGGAGCATGGAGATGGCTTCCCGGCTAATCAGGAAGCCGGGCGACGAGTCATTACACACCACCTGGCTTCCCAGCTAATCAGGTAGCTGGGTGGCAAGTCATTACACATACACTGGCTTCCTTAATGGGACTTCCAGTATCGGTATTCGGTATCGGCAAGTACCAAAAAATATATATCGGTACTCGTACTTGATACCGGATAACCGCTATTGGTGCATCCCTAGTTCTTCCCAATTTTTTTATACTTAAGACTCTAATCCAGGGTTGGGAAACACAGCTCTCCAGCTGTGCCACTACAAATGCCTCTGACTCTGGGAGTCATGCCTGTAACTGTCAGTCTTGCAATGGCTCATGGGACATGTAGTTCCACAACAGCTGGAGGGCCGGAGTTGCCCACTTGTGCTCTAATTGATGGAAACCCCAGGGTTCTCTCTGTTTACAAAAGGGCAGTGAAGCAGACTGAATGGTTTGAGGCGGGTTCTACTTCAGGAAAATCTTCTAGCAGCTTTTGAATGGAGATAGTAAAAGAATGTGGCAGTAACTTGAATATGGATGTATTGGTGTAATTCCATCATTCTATAATTAGTTTAGCTTTATCAGAATGACTGACGACTTTTACTTCCACTGTCAGTTATAATGTATTCATATTTCAAATGTCTTCTACTCCCCCATAAATATGCATATACCATAAGCAAAACCTTATGTGGCCAGCAAAGTCCGTTGCTATAACACACACATGTGACTTTTTCTCATAATAACATTTATTTAACAGAAATATGTTCTATAAAATAAAAACTATTTACACGATCCCCAAAAAAGCAGTTAACTTTACAATGAGGTTTTACCCCCTCCGCCCCAATTCTCAGGGAAATACACCTTTTAGGAAAAATCAATTTATTTCTTTAGCTTTGTAGCCACATTCCGTAGCTATAGGGCCCCTTACATAATTTTTCTTATTCTCCTTGAATTTGTGAAATATTTAAGAGATTAAGTATTGTAGCGTAACATATGCTGAACACAATAAAATTACTCGGTGCCTAATGCACAGCTAGTTGTTTTTTCTTCTCTTTTCATCCTAGAACTTGTACTTTATAGGTTGCTGAGACTCAGTTATAAGTTGGTTCACTCTACAAAAGCAGAATTGAAATGAATTATTAAGCACTAATATGGGCATCTGCAAAAGACATTTAGAAAAATAAGATCAAATCGTAAAGTTTCAGGACTTTGGTTTCAATTTAATACATCTTGTAGGGATCTTTAAAGGGGTTTTATTTCAGCAGCCACATCTCTTATAACATTGGAGAGCTGACAAAAAGGGTCTGAAGTAATGTTTTTATATTTCAAAACTGGGAGCTACGTATCACATCAATCCCTGTCCTTAATAATGGAAACACTATGCATCGCTTTAACTTATTACTTTGTATTTAAGGATTGGTGCACTTTTAGACAAAGTACCCTTATTCAATTTGTCCCCCTCCACTGACTTAACTGATCCCACACTTCACCTCTGCAGATGTATACTTACCTCGATCCAAGGTCTGTGGCCTTTTGGAATTGTTTAAACCCTGCGCTGGAAGTCCTTTCTCTCCTGGCTGTCCATGCACAGTAGAGCCCCATAGAAGTCTATAGGGCTTATCTACCAGCCTGGAGACAGAGGCAGTTGAGCCCCAAAGAAGGCTCTACTGTGCAGGTGCCCAAGAGAGAGAGAGGACTTGCAGGATATGAACAATACCCAGAGGACGTGGGCATCAGATAGAGGTTATTATACATCTGCTGAGGGAGGAGAGGTATTTGTTAGGTCAGGGGAGGGAGGCAAAAAGGAAAAGTGCACTTTGTCTTAGCGTGCACTTATCCTTTAACGCATCCTGCTGCATTGTATGTACATAGGTACATTTCCATATGCTAGTTTTTAGTAATGGCTTTGTTAAAAAGGGGAACCTTTCAAAATACTTTTATAAGATCAAACTTTTTACCTCTTATATTCTCAAATGATGATACATGTCCTTAAAAGTAAAAAAAGCTGGTTTTACCTTAACACCATATATATCCAGAGAAGAAAATTGTAATATATTGCAACTTACCAGTTCTTAGATGTGATGGCTGCATCCGTTTTCTTTTTTCAGGCTTAGAATTCACATTTATGCATTTCATCAACACATATATTCATTTATTGAAACAAAAAGATTTTCTGACACTTGCAGTGTTTCTGCATCTAACTAA
>NW_017306308.1:2242273-2250228 GCF_000935625.1 Nanorana parkeri
GCTTAAAGTTTATGTGTACAGTAGTATGTCCAGCCATACATTTTTCTTATAGCTCTGAATAGAGTTGGGTATGGTTAGGACCGTATGATAGCATATATCCAACCGCAGTGAATGTCCCGAATGTTGTCATTTAGTTAATGTTTTGGAGGTAAGGCACTCACCTTACATCATAAGTATGGTAATGCATTGTTCACATCCATAGCTTTACTCTTCTCATTAGTGCAGAAGCAACAAAGACAAACATGGCACCATAACACATCAACGTCAAACATCTGCTCTGTGTGCCTTCATTTTGGTAATGCCTTTCAGTTGCTTCTTTTTACACTTTCACAGATGACCTTATTTTAAATATTTTCTGTGGTTATTTTTCCTTCACTGTGGAGACCAGATGTTAAACTACAAAAGGTTAATTGCAGGATCCAAAGTATACACCAGGCAGACCAAATTTTAATTGACTTGGATGGATCACTGAGGATGAAATACACACAGCAATTGATCTTTTTCATTTTATGGCTCAGTACAGTAAAATATTACTGTCTTAGGAAATGAGCATATGCACTATGCTGATGATGCCACAGTTCATAAAAATATGAGACCATTCAGATTCACAAAGTGTGTTTACTGCTGCATGAAGGAGCGCTCCATACTTTCTACATTTTGATGTTTGTTAAGTTCCTTTACATGGTAGCTTTGGAATTTTCCGTAATAGAAGACTATTGCATTTAGAAATGTTGTGCAACCCTCCCACCCCCCAAAAGGGTATATGTTATGAGTGGTGTCCAGAGCCCATAAGTCAGGAACTGACTTGCTGTTTGAGCATTTGTGCATAGTCAGCTACCTGGAAAGTGATCAGACTTCAATTGCAAAGTCAGTCTTCACTGCCCCGTCCTGCAAATGCTTCTTCCTTGGTTTCCTCTGATGTACTTCTTAGATGTCACTGCTCTGCTGGGTCTTGCCACACTACAAACTCCCCTCCAGAATCCATACTTCTGTATAAGCATCCTTTTATGAACTCATAGTATCCTGTCCACCAGAGTTATAGAATTTGTTAGCTTGCAACTCCTGACGTGTTTTGATTTACCATAGTTGCTAGCCTTGGTTGTTTGCACTTTAATTGTACTTCACCTACCCTGACCCCTGCTTTCTTTCCTAAACACTTGATGCAGGTTCCACTTTCCATGGGCCTCTGGCTATGCTCCCTGACTATGCTTGTTTCTCTATTTGACACAATCTCTGCCCAGGTTTATACAACTCTTGATTAGTACTCAGTCTTAGTCTGTAGCTGCCATTTGCCACCAACAAGGGCATCTTGGGGATCATACTGTAGGGGGGAGGTCTATGCAAATTCCAACCCCTCTGCTTGGGGCTCTGACACAGAACATGCACTTTTGAGAGCCCTTCTAGTTTGAGTGCAGCTGTACAGGGGATTGTAAGAGGCTGAACAGCCCTGAGACTGTTGCTGGACCCTAGCATCTTGGATGTGATGTCAGAAGCCCTATCAGACTAAGGGCTGTCACTATTCCCCTTCGCTCCTCCCCCAGCTGCTACATAAAAGTAGGGAGGTGAAGGGAGGAGTGGAGGAGCTGGGCCAGCACAGAGAGTAACAGAGAGTATGTAGACTCTCCTAGAAGAGTAGAGGGCTATGACGTGCAAGATTGAGGGGGATGTGCTAGGGGATTGACTCTTCCTGGAGTACATAATAGAAGTCACCAGCACTGACCCGGCACCATCCGTGTTGTCACTTCAAGCAACAACCTTTCAACAAGGTCAGTACACTGTATGGCAGTGACGTGCGGTACCTCGGGTTCCGGGTGAGGCATTCCCCAGCCTCGCCCCCTGCCCTGCGCCCAGCCAGACAAAGCCCCACCCATATAATGTCATAGCCCCCCCCCAGCCCGCAGAAGCCCCACCCCCAACCCGGTCCCCAAGCTAGTGTGAAGGAGACAGGGATAAGGAAGGGAGGAGCCTCCCTGTCCCTCACTTGCTCGCCACTGCTGAGGCATCAAGATCGATGTCCTCACTGTTTTTTTGTTTTGTTTTTTTTGATTGGGCAACCATCCACAGAGCTCACGCCTCTAACACAGAGTAGAGGCTTTGACAGCTCTTGCCTCACTAGTTAGGTTACACAAGCAGTAGGATGCAGTCAAAAGCCGGATGCAGCGCTGCCTGTAATTGACAGGCAGCGCTCCGTCCATGACAAGTTACACAGCGGGGAGGATTTCCCTGCTGTGTAACGTGCAACAAGCCGCTCTGAATGGAGAAAAAGCTGTCAGCTTCAGACTTGAAGCTGACATTTTGTCCTCCATAATACAAGGTGAGGCTCAGCCTCACCTGCCTCCCCTGACCGCACATCCCTGCTATATGGAGTGCAGGTGATTTCGTATTATCAATCTTCCTGGAGTAGTCGCATTTTCTAGCAAGTTAATAGGAACATTTCAAGGGAATAAAAAATAATTTATGGAAAAAAACAAAACACAACAACGAAGCATTTAAAATACTCCCTGTGCTTCTACACAACATTTTTGAAGTTGGCGAGTTGAAGTTTTAAAGACCGGGTTCAAAACTGCATTGTCGCATAGCAACTAACAAAAGCATCCATCCATTGTAAAATGACATTTTGGAGAATGACGGAAGTAATCTGATTGATTAATACTAAACTCTTATATGAGAGGTTCTCTGGGGCTGAGGTTCCCATACACTTTCATGAAAGAAGAATCCTATCAAGCTGTAATGAACAAGGGAGAAGGGGCAGAGAAAGGGTAAGAAATGTCTGTCCTGCCTGTATTATCAATTCAGGGTCAGGCCCACTAATCAGTGCCAGCCAGGGATAGTATTACTGGAATCACTAACCATAAAGCAGATTTGTTTTATATCAAAACACAGAATTTGGAAGTGAATGTTATTCCTTCATTACAACTTTGAAACATCTAAACAGAGAGAACGAAATTCCATCCATTTCAGGAAAGCAGCAGATTTAAATGTATTGTTTACAAAGAGGGAATGTCATTATCCAGTAGACAGTCAATGTTATCATTAAAAGTGACATGACATTATGTTACTGTAAGGATATCTATGGTCAAAAACTAAAACGAAATCTGTGTTTCTATATAGAATTTGCATAAGTTCTATCCCACCCCTAATACCCTGTTTCCCCGAAAATAAGACCTACCCCGAAAATAAGACCTAGTACTTTTTTTGGGAATTACTAAAATATAAAACCTACTCCGAAAATAAGACCTAGTTGTGACCATTCCCAGGGCTGGTGGTGGCATAAGGGGGAACTTGAAGAGCCGCGGGATAGAATCAGCGGTGCCAACGAAGCTAGTGCTAGAGGAAGCGAGTCGGCAGCGCAGGGAGCAGAGCCGCATAAGCCGATGCCTCCTCTATAGTGCCGACTCCTGTCACAGGCGGAGTGATACCAAATGCACTCCGCCTGTGAGGAATCTATAGTGAAAGTGTGCTTCGCTCATTCTGGTTACCAAATTGCTCTTGGAAAGGTATGGCACCTCTGATTGCCCCGATCACCCTATTCTTAACTTTTGGATGATTTAAATTTGGGTTAACTTTGGATTGTTATACATGAAAAAAATAAGACCTACCCCGAAAATAATTTTGAGCCCAAAAAAATATAAGACAGTGTCTTATTTTCGGGGAAACACGGTAATATTGATCTAGTAGTTTGTAAATGTACTTGTTTAGGATGCCCGTAGGATGTCCTTCCTCATTGCAGTGACACAATTTCACTCAGCACTCTCAATATGCACTTCCTTGTGTCACAACTCAGAGTCTGCCTTCTGAACTGCAACTCAACTTCTGAACAATGTTACATTAGCACTTCTTGCTGGAAGCAATGCATGATGGGATATGTAGTCTTGAGAAATCAAAATTGCATCACATCGGGGATTTTTAAAATGATATCTTTTGAATTTAGCAGCAGTGTTGTTTTAAAACCCTCCATCCCTAACTTATTCATGAGTTCTGGATCTACATACATATAGTCAGTTGGATATTTCCTTTATTCTTGAGTTCTAGATCTACATACACACAGTCAGTTGGATCATTCTTATGTACTGTCACTATGAACTTGATTACACTGATCAGATCTGAACGGGAGCTTCCATGTTTCATACAGCAGTATGTTACAAAGGCAGGATAATGTGAACACGGGACACAGGGAAATCCCACACTACATGCATTGAGGAATGTCTGTTTACAGGCCAATCACAGAAACTGCGGCGCCCAAGCTGTGGTGCAACTACAAATCCCATTAGGCATTGCAAGACTTTGACAGCCACAGGCATGACTCCCAGAGTCAGATGTGTGATAGGATTTGTAGTTTTAGCCCAGCCGGAGGGCCGAAGTTTGCCTATTGCTGCCTTATATACTAGGAGACACAATGGATCGGTGTTTTTTTAAATGATTAATTATGGCAAAAATCCAGAACTTTTTACTACTATGAAAATAATGTGATTTTGAAATGCTGACGTGTATCATACTGTATGAATAATAGGCCCACTTTATTTTTTTAAAGAAGAACTCCATGATTTTTAAAAAATAACCCTTGCAGTGGGGCCACCCCGCACTGCAAGGGTTAAGTGCTTCTTTTATTTTACAGCCATAAATAAAGAAGTTATTTTACTCACCTGATCCTTGGTCCTGGAGCAAAGACCGCTCAGCTCTCACCCCCTCCGCTCCAGCTGTGGTATGTCCCTCTGTGTCCTTACTTCTAATTAGACTTTATTAGATGTGATGACGTCATGAGTCTTTAGACTGCCGGAGCCCAGGGGCGAAGAGGCTGCAGGGACCAGTCTAGCAGCCAAGCGAGACCGAGGATCAGGTGAGCATTTCTTTATTTTCACCCTAGAAGTAGGGCAGTCAACCCTTGCAGTACAAAGGTAGCCCCATTGCAGAGTTCATTTTTAAAAATCCTGGAGTTCCCCTTTAAATCTAGTTAGGTAACTTAATGGTATTACAGCAATATTTTAATTTACTTAGATACTACTTTTTTACAGTTTAGTTTGAGCATAACTGTGTACTCACATCTTGTAGTTGTCAATGGATGTCTCTGTTTGAGGGTTAGTTCTCACCATAGGCAGTGCGTTCCAGTCCGATTCTGGCCGGAACGCATCGCATTGTGGCCGGCTCACTTTTTTGCCGGGCTGGAGGGGGCGTGGCGGGCCATTGAAGTGAATGCACGCACTATTTTGATCGCACCGGACCGCACTGCAGGCACAATGTGTCTTGCGATCCCGTGCGGGCGATCGCGTTGCGGCCGTAGGGCGTGGCTACGGCGCCATTCACCTCCATGGCCCGCCACGATCCGCTCCAGCCCGTCAAAAAAGTGAGTGCAGCGGCAAAAAATGCGATGCAGTGCGTTCCGGCCAGAATCGGACCGGAACGCACTGCCTATGTGAACTAACCCTGAATGCACAACAGTTTACATTGGGGGGAACTTAGCAAAACTGGAGCAGAAGAATCCCGAGCAGTTGCCTGTGGCAACCAATCAGCTTCTCTTTCCGGTTCGTTCAGTTAAGGTTTGAAAATGAAAGGTAGCTGCTGATTGGTTGCCATGGACAGCTGCTCCAGATTCTGCCTGCTCCAGTCTGTGTATTAAATGCCATCAACAAGGACTGTTTGAACTGTTTATATACTGAATGGTCTTCTGAAGGACATAACATCTGGAGACACTGGACAGTTACTTCATTGACACAGCCATTTAAGCCATACATCACCAAGCACCATGCACCCAGAGATACTTCAGAACATGCTGAATAAACCTTGTTTTTCACCCATGGAGAGCTTTAGCATTAATGGTGCTGCAACTTTCCACGCCATATCAACACCTTCATAGATCTTTAACTTAGCGCTGGCTGTGGAAGGTCATTGCAAATGTGTTCCTTCCATAACCCTCATAGCTGAATAGGAATAGAGTAAACTTCTAGCTGTATCATCAAATCTTTGCTTTGCGTGCGTCTAAACTCGACTTTCCTGCTCAATTCTATTTTTATTTCGTTCTTTTTGCTTTCCTCCACTTTCGTTTCACTCCGCTATGACGGAAAATGGCTAATTTGCTTTGTTTTCACAGATGTTTCTTGTTCCCTATAACGTTTTCCAGATATAGTCTTTCCTTTAATGTTCATTTCTTCAGCCTGTGCCATTTTATTTTAAGATATTCTATTTTCCCTTTCTTTAACAAAAACATAGTTTCTCATTATAGCATTGTTTTCTGCTTAGGTGGTGCCTAGTAAGGACAGTGATAATTACAGGTCACCACACCTAAGTATACTCAAGACATTGTAATTAGCTAAAGATAGGCACAAGGTTGGGAAAACAGGCTATTTGGGTTTCACAAATTCAGGGGTATCATTTTGATACCTACCATAAACTGATACAAACAAGATAAAAATTGGTTGCCAAAGTAAGAACAGGATCATTGACCAATGGAGGTCAGTCTGCATTTTCTGATCTGCAGTAGAAGAAGTTGAACTGGAATAAACTAGGTTCTGTAATGTGGAACTAGGGAAAAAATAAACCCACTTTTTAGTCCAGCCTGGAGACAATTGAACATACTGTCAGGGCCGGTGCTAGACTATTTTGTGCCCTAGGCAAGACTAGATTATTGCACCGCCTTGCCCCCCTCCTGTGATGCGAACCCCCCCGGATGACCACATTCTCCTGCCGGCTAGCTTCCGCAGGCGATAGATGGATGTAAGCAGCCAGGAGCAATAACCAGACTGCTATTGGCTATTTTAATTTAAAATAGCCAATAGCGGACTGGCTATTGAAACCCCATCCACTGAGCAGAGGAGCGGACCTGAGAGAGAAAGTTGTCTCTCAGTTCAGCTCCTCTGCTCATGGGGCGTTGAGTGGTTGAGGCTGTGCCCTAGGCAGCAGTGCACACTAGGCGGGTGCCTAGTTTGCCTAGTGGAAGCACCGGCCCTGCATACTGTATATGTTATCCTCATATAGCCTGAAATACCTTTTCCTTTATGTAAAATACTTTTAGTGACATTTGAGTTTGACCAAGGATTTTTGTTGTCAGTAAATAGGTGCAGGTACTCACTTCCCCTCCCCAGGCCACACTTTTCTCCACCCCTCCTCTCCTCCCTGAGAAAAATAATATAGGGAGTATAACATGCCAGAGAATGGTGAGTGTGGCCAAATTGTGCTAACAGTGGAGGGGGCTTAAAGGGGTATAGTTAAATCAAACCTGAGCCTACTCTGCATTGGGTCAACAGTGTGTAATGTACAGTTGCACAGGTCCAGAATGCTTAACTTACACACTGCAGGGCTCAGGAGTACATAATGCATATACAGCATGAGATGTCAGTGGAAGTGGTTCTAGATGAGTGTGAGCTATTGACCTTTCATAAAAAGACACAAGTTGCATATCAGTAATTACACTATTTAGCCTGCGCATTTTAGGAAAAGGGGAGTGCACCTGAAACAGCTGACTGAATAGAATATGAAGAGGCCACTATGTTTATATGCTTATGGAACAGTGAGGTTCACTTTAATAAGCTCTAGCTTCTTGGGAATTTTATTGCCCCACAAAGTAAACTTTGCTTTCAGAGGTTTTCAAAATGTTTACTTCCATACACTACTCATACTGCAAAACCTACCTGCAGAGCACCAGATAAAATTGGGAAATTCACATTGGAGGCGAGGGCAGACAGACACCGCCATCCAGGTCCTTCCCTATAATGAGGCAGCTTCAGGCTGTTGGCTCAGACAGCATCTCTTTAGGCTACGAGGGGCATGGCGGCATGGCTGTTGTGCTGCACAATGTTTGCAGTGTGCCGACCACCCCCTTTCCAGCCAGAGCTATCCAGATAGCTAAGAGCAAGGCAGGGAGATGTGTAAGGGCCATGCACATCTCCCTGCCCAGCTCTTAGCAACCTGTGACTCAATGGCCAGCGTAACCCCCCCCCCCCCCCACACCCCCCACTGCGGAG
>NW_017306308.1:2250356-2254164 GCF_000935625.1 Nanorana parkeri
AGTGGGATTAAAATATATTAAATTATGATTTGATGTCACTGATTCACACAAGATACTATCAAACATTTTTTTAGACTGAATACCAATAAAAACTAAAAAGTTGTGATTGCGTACCTCCATGTCTTTTTCTGTTAGCAAACATGCCTGCCAGAATTGAAGTTACAATACTCTTCCAGGAAAAACTACACTGTGGCTTTGGCTTTCCTGATTCAGTGTTATTTTACATTCCCCTGACCAGATTGATTTGCTGGTGCAGATATAAGGACATAATATTACTTTATTTGACACTCCATTGATCAGTTAAACCTTTTCTCTTATGCTTTTCTGTTCACAAATCCTTTGCTTCTTGTCAAATAAGAACTCTCGGCATGTTAAAAACTTTCCCTTGCAGTGGGCCTACCTACCCCTGCACTGCAAGGGTTAAATTGCACTTAAAGGGGATGGAATAAAGCAGATATACTCACATGATCCTCAGTCCCATGCCAGTCTCCACTCACCCTCTCCCCTCCACTCCAGCTATTGAAAGTCCCTCGCGTCCTCACATCTAATGCAAGTCAATGGACCCGCACTACATATGTTGACGTCATCAACCCTTAGACCTCTGGAGCCCAAGGGAGAAGAGGCTGTGTAAAGCGGTCTAGCAGCTTGGCAAGATTGAGGATCAGGTGACTATATCTGCTTTATTCCATCCCATAGAGAAAAATGAGCACTTAACCCTTGCAGTGCATGGGTAGGTCCACAGGCAACGTTTTTAAAATTCCCGGATTTATCCTTAAAGGAGAACTATGAGGAGAGTGAAAAATAACTCATAGTTCTAGCCGACCTGTGCCAATGAAACTGTCACAGGTTGGCTCAATAGATCGGGAAGTGAGCGAACACATACCGTCGCTCGCTCACTTCTCGATCCTGTCCCTGCAGAGAGCCGTGACTGTCACTCACGGCTCCCTGCAGGGATTCCCCCCTCCCCTGTCCGATCCTCCAGCGCTGACTGGCGGAACAGAAGGGGGAGGGAGTGGGTACAGCTGGCTCTGCCTCTAGATAGTCAGGGCCAGCTGTCACTCACGCAGCTGGGACATTGAAGTGAATGCACGCACTATTTTGATCGCACCGGACCGCACTGCAGGCACAATGTGTCTTGCGATCCCGTGCGGGCGATCGCGTTGCGGCCGTAGGGCGTGGCTACGGCGCCATTCACCTCCATGGCCCGCCACGATCCGCTCCAGCCCGTCAAAAAAGTGAGTGCAGCGGCAAAAAATGCGATGCAGTGCGTTCCGGCCAGAATCGGACCGGAACGCACTGCCTATGTGAACTAACCCTGAATGCACAACAGTTTACATTGGGGGGAACTTAGCAAAACTGGAGCAGAAGAATCCCGAGCAGTTGCCTGTGGCAACCAATCAGCTTCTCTTTCCGGTTCGTTCAGTTAAGGTTTGAAAATGAAAGGTAGCTGCTGATTGGTTGCCATGGACAGCTGCTCCAGATTCTGCCTGCTCCAGTCTGTGTATTAAATGCCATCAACAAGGACTGTTTGAACTGTTTATATACTGAATGGTCTTCTGAAGGACATAACATCTGGAGACACTGGACAGTTACTTCATTGACACAGCCATTTAAGCCATACATCACCAAGCACCATGCACCCAGAGATACTTCAGAACATGCTGAATAAACCTTGTTTTTCACCCATGGAGAGCTTTAGCATTAATGGTGCTGCAACTTTCCACGCCATATCAACACCTTCATAGATCTTTAACTTAGCGCTGGCTGTGGAAGGTCATTGCAAATGTGTTCCTTCCATAACCCTCATAGCTGAATAGGAATAGAGTAAACTTCTAGCTGTATCATCAAATCTTTGCTTTGCGTGCGTCTAAACTCGACTTTCCTGCTCAATTCTATTTTTATTTCGTTCTTTTTGCTTTCCTCCACTTTCGTTTCACTCCGCTATGACGGAAAATGGCTAATTTGCTTTGTTTTCACAGATGTTTCTTGTTCCCTATAACGTTTTCCAGATATAGTCTTTCCTTTAATGTTCATTTCTTCAGCCTGTGCCATTTTATTTTAAGATATTCTATTTTCCCTTTCTTTAACAAAAACATAGTTTCTCATTATAGCATTGTTTTCTGCTTAGGTGGTGCCTAGTAAGGACAGTGATAATTACAGGTCACCACACCTAAGTATACTCAAGACATTGTAATTAGCTAAAGATAGGCACAAGGTTGGGAAAACAGGCTATTTGGGTTTCACAAATTCAGGGGTATCATTTTGATACCTACCATAAACTGATACAAACAAGATAAAAATTGGTTGCCAAAGTAAGAACAGGATCATTGACCAATGGAGGTCAGTCTGCATTTTCTGATCTGCAGTAGAAGAAGTTGAACTGGAATAAACTAGGTTCTGTAATGTGGAACTAGGGAAAAAATAAACCCACTTTTTAGTCCAGCCTGGAGACAATTGAACATACTGTCAGGGCCGGTGCTAGACTATTTTGTGCCCTAGGCAAGACTAGATTATTGCACCGCCTTGCCCCCCTCCTGTGATGCGAACCCCCCCGGATGACCACATTCTCCTGCCGGCTAGCTTCCGCAGGCGATAGATGGATGTAAGCAGCCAGGAGCAATAACCAGACTGCTATTGGCTATTTTAATTTAAAATAGCCAATAGCGGACTGGCTATTGAAACCCCATCCACTGAGCAGAGGAGCGGACCTGAGAGAGAAAGTTGTCTCTCAGTTCAGCTCCTCTGCTCATGGGGCGTTGAGTGGTTGAGGCTGTGCCCTAGGCAGCAGTGCACACTAGGCGGGTGCCTAGTTTGCCTAGTGGAAGCACCGGCCCTGCATACTGTATATGTTATCCTCATATAGCCTGAAATACCTTTTCCTTTATGTAAAATACTTTTAGTGACATTTGAGTTTGACCAAGGATTTTTGTTGTCAGTAAATAGGTGCAGGTACTCACTTCCCCTCCCCAGGCCACACTTTTCTCCACCCCTCCTCTCCTCCCTGAGAAAAATAATATAGGGAGTATAACATGCCAGAGAATGGTGAGTGTGGCCAAATTGTGCTAACAGTGGAGGGGGCTTAAAGGGGTATAGTTAAATCAAACCTGAGCCTACTCTGCATTGGGTCAACAGTGTGTAATGTACAGTTGCACAGGTCCAGAATGCTTAACTTACACACTGCAGGGCTCAGGAGTACATAATGCATATACAGCATGAGATGTCAGTGGAAGTGGTTCTAGATGAGTGTGAGCTATTGACCTTTCATAAAAAGACACAAGTTGCATATCAGTAATTACACTATTTAGCCTGCGCATTTTAGGAAAAGGGGAGTGCACCTGAAACAGCTGACTGAATAGAATATGAAGAGGCCACTATGTTTATATGCTTATGGAACAGTGAGGTTCACTTTAATAAGCTCTAGCTTCTTGGGAATTTTATTGCCCCACAAAGTAAACTTTGCTTTCAGAGGGTTTCAAAATGTTTACTTCCATACACTACTCATACTGCAAAACCTACCTGCAGAGCACCAGATAAAATTGGGAAATTCACATTGGAGGCGAGGGCAGACAGACACCGCCATCCAGGTCCTTCCCTATAATGAGGCAGCTTCAGGCTGTTGGCTCAGACAGCATCTCTTTAGGCTACGAGGGGCATGGCGGCATGGCTGTTGTGCTGCACAATGTTTGCAGTGTGCCGACCACCCCCTTTCCAGCCAGAGCTATCCAGATAGCTAAGAGCAAGGCAGGGAGATGTGTAAGGGCCATGCACATCTCCCTGCCCAGCTCTTAGCAACCTGTGACTCAATGGC
>NW_017306308.1:2254205-2261802 GCF_000935625.1 Nanorana parkeri
CAACCTAACCCCCCCCCCCCCCCTAACCGCCTGAGGAGGCAAAAATGTTAGGGCAACGGCTGCCTCCATCACATGTAATCTTGGGGCAGAACAATAGTGACCAAAATGTCTAACTTGTATGTTCAATGTTCCCCTGAGTGCTGGTGGGTGGCCAGTGCATGCATGCCTGCTACGAAAGGTACGTGTTAATCTGGGGGGGGGGGATTAAAATATATTAAATTATGATTTGATGTCACTGATTCACACAAGATACTATCAAACATTTTTTTAGACTGAATACCAATAAAAACTAAAAAGTTGTGATTGCGTACCTCCATGTCTTTTTCTGTTAGCAAACATGCCTGCCAGAATTGAAGTTACAATACTCTTCCAGGAAAAACTACACTGTGGCTTTGGCTTTCCTGATTCAGTGTTATTTTACATTCCCCTGACCAGATTGATTTGCTGGTGCAGATATAAGGACATAATATTACTTTATTTGACACTCCATTGATCAGTGAAACCTTTTCTCTTATGCTTTTCTGTTCACAAATCCTTTGCTTCTTGTCAAATAAGAACTCTCGGCATGTTAAAAACTTTCCCTTGCAGTGGGCCTACCTACCCCTGCACTGCAAGGGTTAAATTGCACTTAAAGGGGATGGAATAAAGCAGATATACTCACATGATCCTCAGTCCCATGCCAGTCTCCACTCACCCTCTCCCCTCCACTCCAGCTATTGAAAGTCCCTCGCGTCCTCACATCTAATGCAAGTCAATGGACCCGCACTACATATGTTGACGTCATCAACCCTTAGACCTCTGGAGCCCAAGGGAGAAGAGGCTGTGTAAAGCGGTCTAGCAGCTTGGCAAGATTGAGGATCAGGTGACTATATCTGCTTTATTCCATCCCATAGAGAAAAATGAGCACTTAACCCTTGCAGTGCATGGGTAGGTCCACAGGCAACGTTTTTAAAATTCCCGGATTTATCCTTAAAGGAGAACTATGAGGAGAGTGAAAAATAACTCATAGTTCTAGCCGACCTGTGCCAATGAAACTGTCACAGGTTGGCTCAATAGATCGGGAAGTGAGCGAACACATACCGTCGCTCGCTCACTTCTCGATCCTGTCCCTGCAGAGAGCCGTGACTGTCACTCACGGCTCCCTGCAGGGACTCCCCCCTCCCCTGTCCGATCCTCCAGCGCTGACTGGCGGAACAGAAGGGGGAGGGAGTGGGTACAGCTGGCTCTGCCTCTAGATAGTCAGGGCCAGCTGTCACTCACGCAGCTGGGTGGATCCAGACAGTAATGTCGGAATCCGTCCCGGCTGCGGCGTCTCAGTATACCGCGAGCTGCAGCTCGCGGTATACTGAGCTTTGGGTGACGGGAGGACGCTAGTTTGTGTCCTCCTGTTACCCTTAGGAGAACTATGGGGAAAAGCCCTGACCCCATAGTTCTCCTTTAAAAGAAAACTATTGCATAAAATGTTTCTTTTTAGCATCAGGTCTTGTGAACTAGGAAAGAGTGATATCTTGAACATTTTTCTTGGCCTACCCTGAAAGCACATATTTCGGAATTCAGCTACCTGAAATTATTCAATTTCTTGAAAATTACAGGTTCTACTGGCAGGAAGACATTAGTAATAACGTCTTCCTGCCAATAGAACCAGCAGCCTTTCTTCTGCATCATCACAACCTCTTTAAAATGGCATATAATAAAATCTCTCTTTATCCATTCTCTTAAACGCTGCCAGAGCATGCATACTGGCACTTGGAAGCAAACCTCCATCCAACTCTTCATCTTTGGTTTGCCAAGGTAAATAACATCATGCTCAAGGATGATCTCATGGCTTTTCTTAAAGGACATTACAGTGTGTTCTGGAAACATGGCACTACTGGAAACAGTTCACCAACTCCAGTGAATATTTAAAATGGACCTAAAATCTGGAAAAAATAATTGTTTGAAAGTAAAATTTCTTCTGGTAGCAGAGACTCTGTAAGCCTCTTCTGCCAAAAATCTCAATCCCCTCTCTCCTAGCAATTTTTCAAGTTTTGTGTGGCACAATGCAGTGTACACTCTCAAAACATCGTCAGTAATAGAGCATAATGCACAAGCAGGAGTTACATCATCAGTGGCTCCCCAATGGTCAAAGAAAGAAGACAACAGGTCAGGAAAAGGTGGATGAGAAGATGGCAGTGGTGATGGACAGTACAGAGCTCTAGGCTCAGAAGAAGGGCAAACTAGGAGGTAAGTCATAATGTGACCTACCTGTCATATTGTGCCAGTTGCACATTTTCTCAACAGTGACCAGATTTCTCCAGCTCTCCTTAGGTGCTTAGAAACCTCTTCTCCCATTTTTCACTTTGTTTATCACCCGCTTGACTTTTCTGTTCCTGCTCTTTTTTTCTAATTTGCTTCTTTTCATAAATTAAAGCCCCACTTTTTTACCCATGAAGTGGTGTCCTGGTTCATTTGGCTAGGGAGGACACATAATAATTAAAATACTTATTCTCTCCATTTGACCAGTCCCATGGAGTCTCTTTGTTGATCAACCGGTCGCTGCTCGCTAACATATTTATGTACAATGTAGGATCAGCAGTCCTGCATTATACCCGAGGATGGCAAGGGCTCACTCCAATTCTAGAGTGTCGGAAAGCAGGGCAGAGTGCCGGCTGCCAAAAAAGTGAGAGGGTAAATTTAACTGTGACCCGGGGTAGGAGTTTAACATTTCAATGTTCTTGCCTAATACAATAGATGGGCAGTTTAGAGCACAGTGTGATATACAGCTGGTTTTCTTAACAAGAACTTTGATACTTTTTTTTATTTTTTCAGCTCTGTTATTGAGCTGTGTTACCTGTTTACTTGCCCATTTATAATTATTCTGCTTCATTCACATTTCTTCTGTTTACATTTTGTAGGCATACATACAGAAGGAAGAGCAAAAAGATACTGACTAGTAGAGTGAGTAGGCTGGAAGGGAAGAGCTACAGTGTATAGCCAATTCTGAGTTGCAGATTATGATGTCAACATTTGAAACTGTGCATTAAATGTGTGTAAATTGCAAGAGTGGATAAACCAATTATTAGATATTTTATTATTATTATTACTGGATACATTATATTTGGTAGGTTTTAAAACAGTTGACATGCATTGCATCTGTGTAGTAAACTGTCCGACTGTCTTGCTGTTCTCTGGCATTTGAGGTATGTGTCAATGGCCTTCGATGGGCACCTGGAGCGCTCTTAACATCAGTTTGAGAAGCTTCTGAGATCATTCATAATTCATTGTAGGTGGGTATGAGCTGCAGTTGACCTGTTTCAGCTGCATTTGCATTCCCCTAGGCCTGAATGGGGAGAGATGAAGTTCTGAAGCGGACGTAATCCTGTTGACACAGGCCTTTATGGTTCCTCTAGTTTTTACAGATCAGACGTGATGTATATTTCATTTGTTGTAATCCATACTGTCTTAATCATATAGAAATATAAGTCACTTAACTAGTGTAGCACTGGTGATTTGGAGGGTGTAATTAGGTTACGGAAGTAGCATCTAGGATTATGGTTTACCTTTCACCTAATGCAGGCAAGTAACAACTCTGCTTTGACAAACCTTGGCAGTGCAGCAAAAATGGCGTGAATGATATAGGAAGCTCTTTTATGTTGAGCATTCAGATCATAAAATTAAGCCATTTGCCATTATCTGTGCTAGTCTTGGTTGATAGAATACAGGTGAAACTCGAATAATTAGAATATCGTGCAAAGTTCATTTATTTCACTAATGCAACTTAAAAGGTGAAACTAATATAAGAGATAGACTCATTACATGCAAAGCAAGATAATTCAAGCCGTGATTTGTCATAATTGTGATGATTATAGCTTACAGCTCATGAAAACCCCAAGAACCCCAAATCCACAACCTCAAAAAAGTAGAATATTTTATGCAATCAATAAAACAAGGATTGTACATAGAACAATATCGGACCTCTGAAAAGTACAAGCATGCATATGTACTCAGTACTTGGTTTGGGCCCCTTTTGCAGCACTTACTGCAATTACTTTTGCATGATATTCTAATTATTCAGGGTTACTACTCAGGGTTCAAGATAACAAATGCCAGCCACTGTAATTTATCCCTAATGACTGGAGTAAACATTGCATGTCACCACTATTATTTATGGCTTTTTGAGACCAAAAGCCAAAATGAGATGATGTCTCTGATGTCCTAGTATGGTCAGGTAGGGGTAGGATCTGTGTGAAAAGTGATACCAAGTTGTTAGATTAATACTGTATTTACAATCACACCTTTATATTTATTATCTTAGCTCATGATATACATGTGTTTTAACACCTACTTTAGCTACACTGGCAGAACCTTTAAAAGTTTAAGTCTAGGTAAAAAATAGTACCCAGTCGAGTTTATGTATTGGTATGTACTCCAGTGGGTTAGGGGATTTTACTTGAAACTATTTAGAAAATTGCTACCATATGGGGTAAAGAAATAACATTATATTAAAAAATGTCATAACACATAATCAATTAGTTTCCATTGATTGCTGTACTTCATCATTGTTTTTTTGCTTATTGTAATTCTGTCAGAGCTCCTCAGATTTTTTCATGTCAGGAACCAAGTAACAACTTTCGTCAACCACTGGCTTTATAATCAGTATTTTTTTTAAAATAAATTGTAAAAGTGCGCGGTAATATTTTTTGTAGAACAGAAAGTATCATAGAATTAAAAAACAGAAAAAAATAATCCCCACACTATAAACAATTGAATTGTGGGCTAGCTAAAAAACTGTATTGTGCTGACCAAATAAAGATTTTTTTCCAACACAACTATAATTTATTTTTGACTATTTTGATTTATTTTTATTCCCTAAAGTGTTGAATCAAACTTTTTGTCATTGTGTTTAACGCATACTACAACTGTGTTTAAAAGTGTAAAATGTTCAGATCTCTTCAAACTCAAAATAAAGTAATCCTAGTATGATTTTAGACAAAACAATTACCCCCTTTAAAAAAAAAAAAGAAGATATATAAGGTTTTCGGAGAATAAGTGTTTCAGACAACTTACAGCCAGCTTTAAGATTCAGTCTTTCATTCTTCAGTGGTCACATTCTTTTACAGATTTGAATTGAACTTGTCTGAGACATTTATTCCACTATTTATGGAGTCTGTATGCCTTCAACAGCCAGGAAAGAGAATTTCTACGCATTATGAAGATTAAGGCAATACTTAAAGCCAACCCTTCAACTTCCATGATATGTGTACTGCTGCCATTGTATACACCAAGCATAGGGATGAAAATTCTGCATCTGCATGCTATGTTCTTCATGCCCATAGTAGCGGAAAACAGCCAAGAGACAATAGGACACCATACTTCCCTTAAATATACAACTATAGACATGGATCTCTCCATGGCAGATGGTAGGAACAGCCTTGGGTGTATGTCACAGAATTAAAAAATATGTCTTGTGTTTGACTGGCATAGCTGATAACCAGGCCAGAAAAAAAATCTCTGCTTTCACAATGCAAAAAAGCCCCCCCATCCCCTTTAGCTGCAGGTAAGCTTTGCTTTTAGTGACCATTACATAGGGTATGACCACAGACACATTTTCTAAGAAGCAGGTCCTGGGTTACAAAATAGTTATTTACAATTGAAGCCAAAATAGGAAAAAGTACTAATTATATGTTATATTTTGTGATTTCAATGTCTTCTCAATTTAGTACAGTATCCTGCTTTGTACATTGGGTACTTGACTTTGGGCCGTTCACGCACTACCTACCTTCCCAATTGGAATACCCTTTTGGCCATGGGGGTAATCTTTTGGGATAAAGGTGTGGTGGGCGAAGCTTGGCCCTACCCCAGAAGGGTGCCACAAACAGCTTTTCTTGCTAACAGAATCGGTAATAACAATCCTGCTCTTAGGAAGGCAATTTGCTTTTGAAAGTTCATACTGGCTAACAGGTTCAGTTTAAGTGACATATTGCCTAATGTCACAAAAAAACAGCTGTCATCCATCTTTCAGGCATACATCCAACACTTATTATAGATCCTAAAGAAAACACAGCTATTACAGGAAGTCACATAATCGCTGTCATTTCTGATCACTGACACATCATATGAATATATTTAGGAACTTTATGTGTACATTGTTCAAACTCATTTACACACAAATACTGTCAACTATGGCTCTTGTATCACTCTGTGCCACTTGGCTTAGACAGGCCTGGAATGCTAGGAAAAGAACAGATCTTTTTTTTAAAATTCCAAGCCTATTACTTGTAGTCCTAGTACACTTACTTTCAGACACTGGAGAGTCAAAGGCTAAATACAACATCTCTGTATTAACACATTTTAAACTGTTATTTGAATGACAGGCAATATTTTGTCAAGCTCTCGCTTTGATGCTTTTATTGATCCTACATGCTGACTAGTGTTTAGCTAGAAAAGATCTCTATCAATCATTATTTATTCTCTCAGACACGTTACATTATTCAAATCTACAGTCTGAACTCAGCAATGTTCTCTTGTGTCCTTCCTTTGTAACAGTACCTATTTTCCATTGTAACGGATAAGTCGTTTTCGGCTATGACCTCAGGCTTTTTTTTTTTTTTAACCTGATTAACTATTTGTAATTGTTGTGGAACCCCAGGAGCATGTGCTACAAACATAATGCATTAATGTAAAAGTCCTATAAAGTAGTTGTGGATTCCACATAATTGTTGTGACCCTTTTTGAGGCACTGACCAACACCAAAATACTGCATTATAAATGCTTACAATTCTTTCATTCTTCCTCAGTGTCTCTCAATGTCAGTAACTAGTACAAAGGACTTAGTTTTTCCATATTCTTATTTTGTATTTTTGTTATTTTGCAGTGAGATTTAGTCAGCTTAGCTATGTGATGGCTAGTGTTCTCCAAGCACGGAGTAATTATCTCAGTCACATGCTGTGTTGAACATTCTACGTTAAAGAGAAACTTCACTCTCCCAAATGAATCCCCCCCACACACACACTTACCTTTGGTGCTCTTCATATGCTGTAATCACATACTTATTTTGTCTTCTGTCACCCCGCTGTCCATCCACAAGTCCTTTTCCATGCCACCATCTTACTTCTTAACATCACAGGGAGCCAGCTTTTTCTTCCTGGTTTTTCAGCCAGCACTCCAATAACATGGCACAAGATCTTGTGCATCCTCAGACAGAGATCTGCCACCTGGTTTATTTAAATACGGTTCTGTGAATGGAGGATAGCAATGCCTCCTGAGATATGTGATGATGCTGTATGTGTACTGTAATCATCAATTCATAGAACAGTATGTAGATAGACATAGTGCTAGATCTCTGTCTGCGCATGCGTGAGAGCTAAAATGGGTCTATATACCTGAATGGAAGGGATTCTCCTCCTGCAGCCTCCTGGAATATGTGATGTAGGTATGCCAGGAGTTTGCAGGAGAAGAGTGAAATATAATTCTCACCTAGTCAAAAATGGCATAGAGGCCAAAGGTAAATAAATAACTAAATGTGATGAATGCTTAGCCTTTGTTAAAAGGTTGGGGAGAGGGTCACAAGGCCGCAAACATTAATTTTAGGGTGCAAAAGCTTTAAGGATGTTTGATA
>NW_017306308.1:2261852-2263350 GCF_000935625.1 Nanorana parkeri
TGTACATGCTGGGAGTGGTATTAAATATCTGAGACACTTCCTGGCACATGGTCTTTCCTGCAGAGTTTTACCCTGAGAGGATGCATCTATGACCATTTAGTAAAGCAGTATGGGAGAGGGACCCAGACATTTAGAAGGCATGCAGCAGATTAAGGACTGTGTTTAAGTGGATTTACAGGTATTCTGTGCTCTTTTCACCCTCCTTTCCATTGCTCTATGTACTAGTGCAATATATCTTTTAAACTTGAAGCAAATTGACTGAAACCCAACATTTGGAATATTCTGAGGACAAGAACTTTACCCTGAGAGGAATATGCCAGGACATTTATTGCCAAGTAACTGGGTCTGGAACATTCCTAATGTATTTATTGGGTCCTTTAAATTGTGTCTGCCTGGTTACTAATAGCACTACACTAGATTTCTTCCTTATTGATAACAATATAAAGTGCTTAGTGACTGTTTTATATGTCTACAGTATGCCTGATGTAAAAAAAGTGTCACTATGAAAGTGACTAATTGTTCCACAGCCTTCAATCAGAATTAGATTTTCCGCCAGGTGGCTATGCGGAGGAAACATTATTTCTACAAACATTTTAAACCATCAAGCCCAGTGTGATTTTATGCAATCAGTCTAAAGAGAAGTTGCTGATATCATCTGTTATAGACAGAAACACATTCTTGGAAGTAATTCTTGGAGCTGGAGCTGGTAGGTAAAACTTGTAGAAGTTTGCATCCTCATACCGATGCAAATAGCCTTGCCTAAACAAAGGATTACGAATGGCTTTTAAAGAGATGGTTTCTACATGTTTTATATGAACGAGATCCTTATTCCACTAAAAGTAAGAACTGTACTATATTGGACAGTACTGTGTACATCACTTTTCAAGGAAGAACTGGCTATAATAGGAGCAATAACCTGAGAGAACGTGGTTCAGTTCAAACAAAAGGCAAACCGTTGCCTAGAATTCCCTGGATCGACTAGCTGCACAATCTCTCTCCAGGTGCCGGTCAATGAGTCTCACTGCTGTCTTGAATATCTCCACATTAAAGATTCAACTGCACTCTGTATGAATCTTCACCACTTGGTATTCAGGCTAAGGCAGACAGCTACAACCAGAACATTTTGCAACATGGTGTTCTGCATAGGCGTGCACAAGTTGTGTGCCGGGTGTGCCAAGCGCAACACCGAAACTGCAACAGTGGGTATCATGTTTTTAGTCACTGAGCCGGTAAAAAGATCACAAAGATCTCTCTCTGCGACTGGCTCAGCGATGCAGAGGGCAGCAGCACTTGCCACATACATTCCTCACATAACAGCCACAGTCCTTGGTGCCTGGAAAGCTGCGTGGGAGCATGGCTGTGGCTTCCCAGGCTTCCCATCCAATCAGAAAGCTGGGCAGGTGGTCACATGACCACCTGCCAGGTTTCCTGCTTCATTATTGCAACCTACTGGAAGAGGTAAGGGACAGTTGGGAATCCTGGATGCCTCATATATATA
>NW_017306308.1:2263378-2287527 GCF_000935625.1 Nanorana parkeri
TATATATATATACTGAATATATACACACGTGTGTGTGTTTGTACTTTTGTGGGCACACCCTAATATAATAGGCTGCGGTGTTCTGTATCTACATGTATATAGTACATTTTCTGCACAGTATCTGTTTATGTTTCACATTGCAGTTAGTTATTTATCAGAAAACTGCAGTATTCTAAACTGTGATCTACATTTATAAAGGGATAGAGACGCCAATATAAACATGACCAATATTCTTTGATGTCCCTCTTTTGCCCTTAAATCTACAAGTCTTTGTTCTTTCTAAGGCACAAACCAGAAACATGAAACTTGGATTGCATTTTGTATGAAAACATAGGATGGGTGTGCTCAGCTATGAAAGAAATCAGTGATACACATAGCATCTATGGACACATAAATTGTAAATGACCAAGTGTACCATGGAGGTGGCCACTGTTGTGCAACATTTGGTCCTTTAGCTGTTTCACAACAATCTCCAGCATGAATTCTGAGCTACATACTCTGCTGGCTAACATGGAATTCAAGCAAATAGAGTACAATATACACAGTCAAACATATTGTATATGAGCCAATGTCATGCCTCAGTCTCTGCTTCATATTACATGTTTCATGAGAGTAGAAATGTTTTTAGATAAACACTACATCATATAAACCCCTGGTGGCCAACCTACATCTACGGGACTGCATGCAGCCCTTTGGCACTTATTGTGCAGCCCACCAAGCCCATGCAAACAGTATTGTGTGTTTTTCATTTCTAGAAACCACAATTTATGTAGTACAAGAGTCTGTCTGACTGGATACAAATTGATTGGATAGATTAAGTAGGTCCTCCAAATACATAAATCAAAAGTTGATAATACGTTCACGTTGTGATTGTATGATGACCCTTGACTGTCTTCCAGTAGTTAAATTGTTTTTTTTGTTCACACTATCTTTTTTCTGTGCTGTCCAATCTTTATCTCTTTGTTTTTTCCTCTTATCTTTTATATTGGATCTGGCTGAGAGAACTATCAAATATATCAAGACATTTTTAATGGGGCTGTAGAGAGCACACATGGGAAAGCACTGATTAGTGAAGGGGCTATAATAGTGATCTTTAGTAGTTTCATATAATGTGTCTCCAATCTATAACTATCTTTTGAAGCACATCACCAGTCTCCAACAACACCTACAGCATGTTCATAGTCTCTGGCTATCTCCTGTTGCATGTCTGCATCTCTGAGAGATTTCTGTAGCATGACATTAACAGAATATTATGTGTCGCCACTTGGTGATTAGTGATGGGCTGAGCAGACCCGTGTTCGTTTTGAATTAGAACTTTAGAACATGGAAAAAGTTTGAATTTAAACTCAAACTCAATGCAGGTCTATGGGACCCGAACTTTAAAAATCAATTGTCCCCTTTTTGAAGGCTAAAGGTCACCATACACCTTTTAACCATTGTAACACTTATTTTGTCCATACATCTCACCCTCACCATCTCAGCCCATCAGGCACAGAACAATGTAGTTCGCAATTAACGCTCGTCAGCAACACCACCTGGCCAATTTTCATCAATCGAAAGGACAGATTTTCGTTTGGGCATGTGCAGGTTTCATCTTGAGATTTTTGTAGTACAACAATGCCACTAACCTGTCAATTTTCATCCAACTAGACAAAAGTTTTCTAGACTGCTTGAAAGACAAAAATCTGCCAGTTGTACAGTAATTGAAGTTGTACACTCCCCATCAACTGGCAGATTTTCGGACGAAAACGAAATGGCAGACAAAAATCTCCAGATCATTGTAAAGTGTATGGGCACCTTTATATGCAATTTATTGGTCATAAAAGGGTATGAGGATTTGGGTACTGCCCTGGGAGACACGTATCAATGAAAAAATACTTTAAAAAATATAGTTTTTAAAGGAGCAGTGATTTTAATATTGCCTGAAGTGAAACAATAAAAATGAAAAATTCCTCTAAATATCATGCCTGGGGGGCCCCTTAACCACTTCAAGACCAGGTGTTTAGACCCCCTTCCTGGCCAGGCCATTTTTCAGTATTCAGCGCTGCGATACTTTGACTGACGTTTATTCCGTCATGCAGCGCTATACTGAAATTAATTTTACACCATTTTTTTGGGACAGATATAGCTTTATTTTGATGGTATTTAATCACCACTGGGGGTTTTATTTTTTATTATAATTAGGAAAAATTAAAGGGACCCTATTTATAAAAAGAGAAGAAAAAAAAAGCACGGGGTTCCCCCCAAAAGTCATACCAGACCCTTGAGTTCTGGTAGGAATTTTAGGAGGGATCCCATGTAAAAAAACAACAACAAAAAATAATGTGCGTGGGGTTCCCCCTCAAAGTCATACCAGGCCCTTAAGATCTGGTAGGAATTTTAAGGAGGAACACACTTGAGGCCCCTTATGTCAAGAAAGTTGACTACCACTGATATAAACCTTTAAAGGCAAAAAACAAACATGCTTGTTATTTTTAACAAACCTGGTCTTTCCAAAGATATAGCATGGCATAAAACTACAGGTTTTCCTTCTCCTTGTTAGCCTATAATGTACTCTTCCAATGTAAACAACCCAAGTGCATCTAAAATTTCACTTTAAAAGGTAAATATAATCAGTGGGTTTACAGGAAACTGAGACTAGTTTATAGGCTTCAAAATGTACTTCTAAAACATTGCTAGCGCAATACAAATGTTCAGATTTGTAGATTTGACTTTGTTTTGACTTGACTTGCTACATACTTATTGCAGCCTAAAGTATCAAAGTCAGAGAATCTGCATGGCAGACAAGGTTTCTGTGCGGAGGCTGTAACCACTGCGGAAGGTAACTACTGTCGATAAGAGATACGTTTTCACCTTGGTGGTGGTGGGGGCTTAGAAAAGGTTAGAGTGCGGGTGCAAAAGAGCGTTTAGTCTAAAGCAGTGGCTCTCAACCTGTGTAACCCCAGGACCCACCTTTGTTCTTGGTCATTAAGTTGCGATCCAAGTAGCGATGCAATGGAACGCACAGCATTAGGGTACCGCATGTTCTGCGAGCTTACGCACTGTGGGTGGTAGGTGAGTTTGGGGTACCATTCAAATCAATGGCAACGCAACACACCTTGCACACCAGAATGCATGGTAAATGCAATTGCATGGTACAGTGCGTTAATCGCACTGTACACAGGCCGTCAAAGACACTGACATACATACACAACCACAGACATAATCTCACACACTCATACATTCTCTCACACACACAAACACTCCAAAAAAGTTTTACTTATTTAAAAACATTTTAAGGACCACCCAGTCTCCCTACCGTACAAAAGCTGGAGTTGATCCTCAGCCTGGGGGCCAGTGTGAGCTGTTGTGCTGTGACAGGGCTCCATCCATATGTGCATTGCTTGTACAGCTTCCTTGCATACTCTGAAGAGGTGCCGAGAGCCAGAATGTGATGTCACTCCGGTTCAGGCAGCTCTACAGGACACATGGGGGAGCTGTAAGCAATGCATTTATGGATGGAGCTCCCTCGCAGCCATAGCCCCATCACTTGGCTCCCGGCAGTATATTTTGAATGGCTGCTTGGCGCGGGAACTGACAGTGCTGCACTAGGGCGAGGCAGAGGAGACTCTCACCTAGAAAAGTGGAAGGCAGGCGGCGACCCACTGAACAAGGGGTCGCGGCCCACTTTTGGATCACGACCCACCAGTTGAGAACCAAGGGTCTAAAGTAAATCTGTTATTTTAACCCCTTCGTGACGGGAGACGTACAGTGTACGTCCCGTCACAAAGTGGCTATATGACTGGCCACGTACACTGTACGTGCCGAGTTATATTAGCCTCTGTAATGCCGGTAACTGCTGATTCTCAGCAGTTCCAGCCATTAATTAATGCCTCACTATTGAGACATTCATTAATGAAATAGTTAAGCTTTTTTAAAAGCTTCTTTCTTTCATTAATGAAAGAATGAAGCCTTTACATTCAGATACGGGTTCGCTAAATAGCGATCCCGTATCTGACAGCTGAAGAAAGCAGAGAGGTAGCAGTGACTCACCTCTCTGCTATTCGTTTTGACAGCTGGAGAGCCTGGCCCGATGTTAAATGATACATTTCAACCACTAGATACAAATGTATCTCGAGTGAAATGTATCAGTTTTGATCGTCTAGGAACGATCAAAGACCTTTAGTGAGATCTGATTCTGACATGCTGTCAGGATCAGTCTCTAAAGTTATTATTAGCTGTCTTTTAAAAGAGTAGAGATTAGGGCTGCAGCTAACGATTATTTTCAAAATCGATTAGTTGGCCGATTATAAGGTTTGATTAATCGGTTAATCGGAGGAGAGAAAAAAGGCTCCAGTGATGGACTACTAGTTTGGATTGAGATTGCAGTCCATCACGGGAGCAAGTGTGTCCATCACGGCAAAAAGTGTGGTGTGCAATGTAGTACATTATACAGCGGCGCAATGCAGAATACCAGCAGCTTTAGAGGAATACAACAAATCGCAGCAATAGTACACTATAGTGTACTATTGCTGGGATTTGTAGTCCTCTATAGCTGGTGGTATTCTGCAGTGCGCTGTATAATGATTAAACGGCGCAATGCAGAATACCAGCAGCTATATAGGAATACAACAAATGCCAGCAATAGTCCTTTATACTATAATGTACTATTGCTGGGATTTGTAGTCCTCTGTAACTGCTGGTATTCTGCATTGCGTTGTATATAATGTATTATTGCTGGGATTTATAGTCCTCTATAGATGGTGGTATTCTCCATTGCACTGTATAATGATTATACGGCGCAATGCAGAATACCACTGACCAGTTACAGAGGAACTACAAATCCCAGCAATAATACATTATACAGCACAATGGAGAATACCACCAGCTATAGAGGAACAACAAATCCCAGCAATAATACATTATACAGGCTGCTTAATATATTATTGCTGGGATTTGGTGTTCCTCTATAGCTGCTGGTGCTCTGCAGTGTGCCGCTGTATTATACATTGGTATTCTGCATTGAATTGTGCATGGTACTCTGCATTGTATAATACAGCGGCACCATGCAGAATACCACCGACCAGAATATATATATCTATCTAGTCGGTGGTATTCTGCATTGTGCCGCTGTAGCTGCTAGAACGCGCTGGGGCGAAGGGGGTGTGGCCGTGCATTGAAGTGAATAGCACCACAGCCATGCCCCCCACACACACATGCAGTGCGATCGCCAGCACCCAAACGTATGTCCTATCAATGCCTGCATTCTGGTCTACTGCCATGGGAAAAAATGCTTTTTTGATCGCACTGGCCTGGAACGCAGTCATTGACTTCAATGCACCTCCACGCCTCCTCCCGCCCTAGAACGCAAGGTGAGTTTGGTGTGCTACTATAGTGCGTTTCAGCACTGTAATTGGTGTGAACAAGGCCTAAAAGACAGATAGATAAACTAGTAAAATGCGTGTGCAATTTGCACACATTGATTATGCTAAATGATGGCTTTTCCTGATATCTACTTGGGGGCTGCCATTCTGGACCTTCATGAGTATTTTTTACACAAATTCCTTGGCTGTTATGTTGATCCACTGGCTTTAGTACTTTATGAACCACTAATATCAAACAAGCATGCAGATCAGAATGTTGGCCCCCAAGCAACTATGAGGGTTATTCACAAAGAAGCCAAAGGATCTAGCTGTAGCTTCTGCTGATCCTTCGGCTCACTTCGGCCGCCTGTGCCCTCCAGGTCAGTTGAACCGAAGGGCTGCTGTACAGTCTATTCACAATAGCCCATACAGCAGCTGAAGGCTGGTGAACGGCTCAGCCGAGCCGAGCGCATTTACTGTAGTCACAGCTGAAGTGGGGAGAATGGTCTGCCAGAGCAGACCATTTTCCCTGCAAATGACAACAACTGGACGGAGCCAGCCGTGACGTCACCACCAGCTCCGCCCAGTTGTTGTCATTCAGTGACAACCCAGTGTCCTCAAATAACCTAAGGATGCTGGTCTGTCATTGAATGACAACAACTGGCTGGAGCAAGCTGTGACATCATGGCTGGCTCAGCCAAATTGTTTTTATTTTGTCGGTATCTGTCTGATTGTAATTTTGTGGTGGAAGTTGGCCGCGTGCGGACTGGTCGGCGGGCATCGGGTTTTATTTTATTTCGATGAGTTGTCCTGGAGAACGCTGGACGTCATGATTGACCCCTGGATTATGTCCTTGAATCATTTTATTTATTTTTATATAAAGGAATTGTCAAAAATCCTTGTAGTATTTTTTTTCAATTAAAGGATTTTTTTTAAAAGTCTGGTCTCTTTATTTATATTTTTATTTAACCCTTTAGTACAAGTACCCCTTTTTTATTCACAAGGAGGAGCAGCATCTGGATGCCCCAGGGCTTGTGGGGAAGAGGCCCTTGTCCCCATCGGCACAGGAACAATGTGCCTTTCCAGGGAGGACCCTGGAAAAGCACCCTCCCAGTGCCGAGGGCATGTGACCTGGTATGACAGGGAGGGAGGGCACTCGCTCATCCCCCCCCCTTTCCTGCCCTGCCAGGCCGGTGCTCAGATGAAGGGTCTGGTAGGTATTTTAGGGGGGACCACACATTCTTTTTCCCATTTTTTGGAGATAATGAATGGCAGCGAGTGAACTGCCGGAGGTTCGGGTCAGCCGTTACAGATGTTGGATCAGCTGAGTCCAACGGCCCCCTTCACTTCAGCTCAGCCGAACAATGTGAATAGCCAAACGGCGTTCAGCTCACTTCACTACGACTGGGTTATTGACTCAGCTGCCTTTGGCAGCTTGGTGAATAATACCATATATGTTTTCAAAATGAGAAGTGAGTAATAGCAGCCTTCATGTTTTTCTCATGAAAGGTTCTTATTTAGGATCTGCTAGTCTATAGCAAATGTGTACATTTTATCTAATTTCTCTAGTTCTATTTTTAAAAATAATTTAACGTCTCCTATTTAAAGAAATATCACTAAAAGTTGATCTCATTCTGATCTGTGTCCACATTGTGCAATAAAAGCACTACCGTCCTCTGTGTTGCTCCACTTGACGTGTGCCAGCAGCCCCCTCCTTGTGTGGTATGAGTGATGTGTGGCTGACCCTCAGAGTAATGCTGCCCTCTGACAATCCTGTGCATGTTCACACAGGATCATCATGCTGACAGTCTCCTCCTGCTGTTTTGAATGATGGCACTTGTCTCTAGTGCGTGCCTGCTGCCAGAGATGAGCGCTGTCATCACACCTTCTCTTCGATCTGCATTGTAATTTAAATCTCATTAGAAGATTGGCTCAGCAGCATGGTCGAACATCAGTTGTGGTGGGGGTGGTGGAGTTGGCTAAGCAACCACAGCATGGTTCAGAACAAGAACAAGTGCTTCAAGCACTTGGTTTCCCAGGGGATTCAGCAGCAATGTATAAGATGTGGTGATACTTCTTCTTTAAAACGCATTTTAAAATGCCGAATTGTTTACATAGTGCACATGATATTTTGGCATAATCCCTGAACCATCTATTCATCTAAAATTAGCATACCTTATGGTTTTATTTATATTTCCTGATACAAACAAACATTTCATGACATTCTTGGAAAACCTGTGCTGCATATGATCAAGGTATGAGCTCATAAAAATGTATATGATGACTCCAGATGTTTCCAAGTTATGTTCCTAGTCTAAACATTGAAAATGACTGTGTGCCGCTCAGTATTCTGACATATGCATATGTTCTTTAAGTTCTGTGACTATTGCAAAGGTACACATACAATATTATCCTCAACTGCCATTTTGTTTTTGAAGATCATTTTATGAAAGAGATGCATAATAAATATTATATATTTCAAATTATGCTTTATTCAAAACTGTACCATTGTCAGATGGGTTTTGTTTATGAACGCTGAGTTATGCATTTGAATGAAGTGCTACTCAAACGTATGCAGTGGGGTGGATTAACTAAAAGAGTAGAGGCTGCTCACTTAGGGGTGAATTTATAAAATGTTTGCAGAGCTTTTCACTCTTCGATCTCACTTTTAGATTTGCACCACATTATGGCCACTAGATGGAGCTGAGGAGCATAAATAGAATTTATTAAGTGGTGTTTTTACAAAAAATCTTCACTCTGCGAACATCTGACTTTTAATTTCATAACCGCATAATGGCCAATAGATGGAACTCAGGAGCATAAGAAATTCATTTGCTCCTCTGCTCCATCCCGTGGCCAGAAATTCAGTTGTTGTTATTATTCTTATTATACAGGATTTATATAGCGCCAAAGTTTGCGCATCGCTTGGCAATATAAGGAAGACTTTACAATACAATTCAAGACAAGATGGTAAGGAGGGCCCTGCCCGTGAGGGCTTACAATCTAGCAGAGTGAACACCTCTGTGCACGTTTGTAAATACACCGTTTAGTAAAGTGTATATTCATTTTACAAAGTGAATGTTAGGAAATAAGTTGTTTACGCTAAAAAAAAATCATGGGAATGGGAAATGTAAAAAAAAGCAGGATATTTTTTTTGAGCAGGATTGGGTGATTGATGTGAATACAATTTCACCTTATTTAGTCTTAACATTAAGGGAGAACTATGGGGTGAGTGAATTACACTCATACCCATAGTTAGAGCCGACATGTGACATTGAAATTGCCACATGTCAGCTCTATTGATTGGGAAGTGAGCGAAAGCATATCACCATTCACTTCCCAATCATCTCCCTGCAGAGAGCGGTGGCTGCCAGTCAGGGAGGACTGGAGGGACAGATGGGGAGGAGGCAGTGCCGGTGCTAGGATTCTTGCCTGCACAGGCAATGTGCATTTTTGTAGCCGGGCCTGGGAGGAGGCGGGCACAGCGGGCTCTGCCTCTAGATAGGCAGAGCCCGCAATTAATCAGCCAGAGGGGTGGACCTCGACAGTATTGTCGGTATCTGTCCCGACTGCGGCACTCTCAGCCCACTATATACTCAGTCTTGGGTCATGGAAGGATGTTAGTATATGTCCTCTCGTGACACTAAAAGAGAACTATGTGAAAAAAAGGTTACCCTGTAGTTCTCTTTTAAGCTTAGTGAATATTCTCTATGAAAAGTGATCACTTTGCCAAGTAAATAACCTCTACTCCTGTAGTAAATGAACCCTAATAGGCGTGCTGAGTAGTGTTTTACCAGCTATCCCAGCACAGGTTTAAGTGCAGGAGATGTGTTTGACCTGGTTCTGTCAGCGACAGAGGAATTTTTGAAGCAACACAAATGGATTTCAACAGGGCCAGCTGTGTCTAAAGAAACACTAAGCAAGATGAAGGTCAAACACAGTTTTAGAACAGTGATAATGGGGCCAATATACATTTTTCCCAAACAAGACTAAACAATTATAATTAAGACTCAATAGTCAGATTTGGCAGATCTTTATTCAAATGTTCAGTTTAAACTATCTTACCAGTCTTGCTGAGGTAGATAAATACAAAATAAAAGGGTGACTTTTCCTAAAGAAAATTTAAATACATATATTCATTGATGGGATTTTTAAGGTGCCACCATTAACACACTTAAAATCTTAAAATTCATCACCTTTTATCTTGTAAAAAAAAATAGATCATAGAGTCATTTATATAAACCATATGGGTACACGTTGACTTTGTTGCCAGTTAACAATTTTGTTAGCAATTTCACAGACATGCCCCTGTTGGCTACTCATCATGTATATAAATAACCAAACATGATTCTCTAATTACAAGGTGACTCTCCTAGGTCCAAAACAGCTTTGATGACTTAAATGAGAAAATTGTAGTAGCCAACTCTCTTCCGACGCATTTCACAAAGAGCTTCCTCAGGAGCAGAGGCGATCTGTGATGATCAAATAGATGACAAAAAACATATCATAATACATATATCCTTACTTAGTTATCTCTCGTTGTCAGTTAGTATTGCACAGCTTAACTTACATCTTAAATCATCACAAGTACACATGGCGGTTGCCAGAATAAGCATCACCCTGGCAGTTGACTGGGGGGGATGCACAGGAGGGAAAAAAATTAACAGGAAAGCCCACTTAGATAGACATCTGTCTACAGTGGAATAAGATGTGATAACAAACCAATTAATATATATTTTTATGGTGCAATGTATATGAACACCTATAGAAAATGTAAACTTTTACACCCTTTTAAAGAAAATCTTAACTAAGCTTGTTAGTTGATGGAAGGGGGCTGGATATAATTCTACTGTGTACAATACTTCTATCCATGCTGCCTTTCCACAGACAAACTGGTTTAAAGTTGTGTGTGCCTGTTATGTACAGTATCTACGCTGACAGTGTCCTGAAAAAAACATCCCTATAAATAATACAGCTTACTCATCATTTCTCCTTTTATGAAGGGCATGTCAGTTGGGTAACACACAAACCATTATTATGCCACGAGTATCACCCACATTATACATTGTTCAATGAGTCACCATGGACAATATTTCCTATGGTAGATGCTAATCAACATCTGTTATGTTGTGCTATGTTGAGACTTACATACCAAAATTATTATATTTCTGTGCCACTAGGATTTGAATTCTCCCTAAATTATCTCAAATAACATGTTAAATATAACATTAACATTTCTAAATGAAATTATATCCAAGAGCCCACCATGAAGTTACATGTAAACTAAGAGGATTATTCACTACAGAGCCCAAGGATCCAGCCGTAGCTTTGGCTGATCCTTCGGCTTGCTTCGGCCAGCTTGGCCCTTCGGTTCAGTGGAACCGAAGGGCTGCTGTACGGGCTATTCAGCATAGCCCATATAGCAGCCGAAGGTAGCCGAGCGGCTCCGCCTAGCCAAACCCCTATTCTTCGGCTGAGCGGTAGTGGCAGGCGAAGCGTGGAGAAAGGTTGTCCGAAGCCGACCTCCACGCAAATGACAGCTGGGTGGAGCCAGCCGTGATGTCACAATGGTCTCTGCCCAGTTGTAATGACAGATCAGGATCCCCAAATGACCTAGGGACACTCATCTGTCATTAAACAATAACAACTGGGTGGAGCCGGCTGTGACGTCACGGCTGGCTCCGCCCAGTTGTTATTTATTGCCCGGGACCTGCTAGAAAACTCTGGCAGGTTCCGGCCAATAGGAAACAGTTGGGCGGAGCTAGCAGTGATGCCCCCGCTAGCTCTACCCAGGTGTCACTACTTCTTCCTGGAGTGCATTGTTCATATATATTCCTATGGGGAATCCTCTTGGGAGCCAGGGACATTGTTATAATTCCTGCATAGATCAGCTAAAGGAATACATCAAAATTCAGCTCACAGTGATTCCCAGGGTGTCACTGGTATAGCAAGTGAGGCATAATTCCCTAAAATAAAGAAGCAATTAAAACATGGCATTCAATCCAAAACAAAAAATTCAGTTCTTCATATGAAGTTGATGCACCATATAAAAGTTAGGAGAAAGCACAGCTAGAGCTGATTCTAATCTAATCAGCTTTACAAACAAAAAAAAACATGTTAAGGGCAGACTGTATCAAGGGAATATGTCAACTGCAAGGGGTTTGCTTGTTCTCCTGTGCTTGCGTGGGTTTCCTCCAGGTACATCGCTTTCCTCCCACACTCCAAAGGCATGCTGAAAGGTTAATTGGCTCCTGTCTAAATTGGCCCTTGTGTGTATGCATGTGGCATAGAGACCTTAAGGTGGCCATACACTTTACAACCATCGCAAGACCTTAGTCTTGCGATGGTTGTAAAGTACTTAAAAAAACGTACGATCTGCCCATCTTGGACAGGCAGATCGTACTTGCGATCATCACAAGCCCGCCCCCTTGAGGGGGCGGGCTTGCGATGACTGCAATGAGGGGCGGGCTTACAAGCACGGCAAACGGGCAGTGTGCGCATGCGCACACCAGCCCGTTCGTCAGTTGTCGAGCAAGCAGGCCACTCACTCGCCGAGAATCGTACGATTCCCGGCGGGTTTTCCAGCCTGCTTGTTCGATGGAAGACGAGCGACCGTACAGTAGAAACGGTCGCAAGCCTTCCATACACTGTACGATTCTCGTACGATCGCGGGATTTCCCGCGATTCTCATACGAGAATCGTACAGTGTATGGGCACCTTAAGATTGTAAGCTCCTTGATGGCATTGACTGATGTGAATGTGCAACTATGTAAAGTGCTGAGTAAAATTGTCAGCACTATATAAATACCAATAATAATAAGTTTAAAAAAAGTGAAAGCCAGACTAATGGGTACTTATTGTCGAAGGTTAAGGCGTGCTTATGTTGTGGCAAAAACAACATGATTACCAATCACTGGTTGCAGGATAGACTCAGTCCTACTAAAACCTAATCTGGGTAAATTACTCTGAAAGCATTGAAGACAAGAACAAGGCAGACAGGGAACTGATTTTCAAAGGAGAGGTCAGCAATGGCAGTCCCCATATTTTTCTCATGACAGAATTACTTAAGATAACACCATTGGCAAACAGTGGAGGTCAGTAAGCTTTATTATTGTTACATGACATAGCATCATACATCACATTACAGGTGTGGATGCAGTGGCAGAGAATGGTTGAGGAGCAAACACAGTTATGAGTATGCAGTATTTAATAAAATAATCCTACCTTTAAGTAGGGATGCACCGATACCGATATTAGTATTGGTGCCAATAACGAGTACTCGTACTCACCCAAATGCTCCGATACTTTCCCCGATACCGGAACTTCCGGCAGTGCTGTAGGGGAACATGGAGACGGCTTCCTGGGCAATCAGGGAGTCAGGCAGCGAGTCTCCAGGCTCCTTGCTGATTGGCCGGGAAGCTGGCTTCCTGGCCAATCAGCATCGAGCTGGCCTAACAGCAGGCCTGATGCTGATTGGCTGGGAAGACGGCTTTCCAGCCAATCAGCATGGAGCTGGTTTCCCAGCCAATCAAGAATCCGGTTCATTGCTAGCTGCCTGGCTTCCTGATTGCCCGGGAAGCCAGCTCTCTGCTGATTGCCTGGGAAGTTTCCCGGCCAATCAGCATCAGGCCGGCCAAACATAGAGCTGGCTGCCCAGGAAATCAGGTGGTGTGTCATTACCCACTGCCTGGCTTCCTGATTACCTGGGAAGCCAGCTCCGTGCCAGTGGAAGCATCGGTATTGGCGAGCAGTAAAATATAGTAAAATATCAGTACTCATACTTGATACCGAAAAACCAGTATCGGTGTATCTATACTTTAAAGCGACATTAAACTAAAAAATAAATAATAAAAATAACTTTTATTGTATAACTAATAAATGACTGAGTACTTTTTTTTTGTCATTGTTGAGCTCTAAATGCTCCTCTGTTTTATTTCTCTCCAGTCACAACTTCCTGCCTGAGGGTGGCTACTTTTCTTCTCCATGGTCCCTAAGTGTGCTGTAAAGTAGCCACCCTCTGTGCTGGTTCATGTGAAGAACGTCAACATGCTGAGGGCGTGTCTTCTCAATCTCCGCCCACAAATCCTCTCCTCTAGACTGCAAGGTGCTGGGATTTCTTCAGCTCTCCCACACTAATATATGATCTTTGATTTCTCTCCTCCTGGCTTACCAAGGAGATTCAGCATTTGAGCTGTCACCAGCCATATACTTTCTTTGGAGTCTCCGCTCACATGCTGAATCTGGTCACTCAGTCATAGAGGATACGGCTCCTACATTTGAAATAAAGTTGTTGTTCTGTGTAGATCGTTGTAAATGTGATTGTTTGTTGTAGATTTATTGTAAAGCTGTTGTAAGTAGTTTTAATAATTCAGAGCATTGCAGAGGAGATTACAAGCAGTGAACTGTCACAGCGTGTTTAGTGAGGAGAGGGGAGGAGGAAGCTGTGTGCAGTGAGAGATGATTCCTCCCTGGCTCATGGGAGTTGTAGGCAGAGAAAGAGGTGCATGTGACCAGAATCAACAAGCACGGCTCTTTCCAAGCGACAGGAAGTGTGAGTGGAGAGAAGAGACAAGGGAGCGAGCACAACAGACTTTCTGAAGAGATTAAAATAGTAAGACTTTATTTAATAACATAACTAAATGTGGCTTTGGAGAATGTTCATTGTGTAGATGTGCATAAGGAGAAAAAAGCTGAGGGTTTTGTGTCGCTTTAAGTCATGTATGTTATTTTCTTGTGTTTCCTTCTAGTGCCATTGAAGTAAAACACATTTGTTCAGAAAACAATGTTATTCCCTAATGTACTATAAAGAAGCTTTTCCTTCAAACATTTAGTGTTCACATTTAAATACACAGGAATTATATGTATGATTCTTTTTTTTTTTAAATCATTTTGCCATTGCCTCTGTTATGCCATTGTTTTGTTATTGCTATTTGATATACTAGCATTAAGGCATTTGCTTGGCAGGAACCTTGACTTCCCTGGAGAAAGGTTAATAAACGGAAACAAGGCAGCACAAGATTAAAATTCCATGGCATATTTTGTGTCCTCACAATATTACCTCTCCACTCTCTACTGAAACCCAGCAAAGATAAAGCAAGCTAGTGTTGATAGCTTTTTCGTACTTACACTTATTAACATGTTGACAGCATTTTCTGCTTTTTATCCATTAGTTCTTATGAAACAGAAATGACAGATGCTCTGCCCGTGTAACGCCAGATCTCCAAGAAAATGCACATAAAGCAAATAATAATAATGTTCCGGATAATTGCCAAATAAAACAAAAGGCTGATTTCTACATATGGTCATTGCAATCATCTTCCCAGTTTTGTGTTATCCGTGTGTGTGTTTATGGGTAAATACTCAGTTGCAATTTCGTTGTTGGCATTCCCTACATCCTTTCCAACTAATAGTTCTGTGTATACATGTATTTAGTATGTTATATCTCAAAGCATTTCCTTTGTTGAGAGAACTACAGAGGCTGAACTCCTGAAATTCTAATTGTCTAGCTGCCTCAAGCTTCAATAATATTTGAGACACTGTCCTGGAACAGGCATGCCGATTTGGGATTAATAAGGAAGTCAGAACACCTAATCTGCATACGTGAACCAGATCATTGACTGCTAAAGTACTGAAGGCACCAGCCTGGTATGACAACCAATTAACTAGTATTTCCTGAAGGAGAGGTCAGCAATGAAAAGCTCCCTACTTCCTCAGTACAGGTTCAGTGCTGAACTCTGGGGCCTCTTTGACTCTTCTGTCTAGAAAGATAGGAATAAAGTGAAATACTTACTTTATTCCTCAGTCCCACAGACTCTCCTCTTCGTACGACCGCTCCCTGAATCTGCTCTTTTTCACTGCCCAACCAGTCGCAGCACTTTGATATCATCATGTACAATGCAGTCCTGCTTTATACATGTGGAGGCTGAGGGTCTGCCCACATCTCAGGAGCATCAGAGTGTGAAGAAGAGTGCCAGCTGAAAGGGGGGCAAGGAATTAGTAATTTCTCAGTCTGGAGTTCATCTTTAAGTCTGCCTTCCCATCTTTGGGTAAGACAAGGCTGCCTTTAAACAATTTTTAGATTTTTTGGAAAAAGAGAGGAGACTGGCAACCTAGCTTGTCCAAACCTTGAAGCCATGAAGAGTCAAAAGTCAGGGGAGAGAGAATGTTAAGAAAACTGCAGGGGAGATCTCTCTAAAGGGTCCCAAGAGACCTGTATGAAGCTACCAGCTCCAACCCAACCCTGAGGGCCCATTCACACCAAATCCAGATCATCTCCAGACCAGACCAGATTGTTTCCGGACCAAAAATGCATCCTAATATATCTCTATGCTATTTCTGGCCTCTGTTCACACCAGCGTAGTCCATTCCAGACCAGACCAGAAAAATACTGCATGTCTCATTTTGTCTGGTCTGGAATGCACTTGAACTGCAGACAGGCTCACACCATTTTCCGGACCAGATCTGGTCCGGAAAATGATGTGAACCTGCCCTGAAATATAACCGTTGGATGACTCGTAGTTATCAGAGCGAGGGGCATGGCACAAAGAGTTCCTTCCTGTTTTATCAGTGAACACAAAGAAACAGGGAGAGCAACAATGAACTTATGAGTTCAGAATGAACAAAGTATCATTATTTTTCTAATATACAAATGCTCAGAGCACATACATATGTATAATACTGCACATTGCATTTCTTGAAATCTAGGTAACACATACAGTATATTATTGGCTGTCCCTTTTAATACACTAGTTTAATATTGTAGAATTTGATCGGTGAGAAAAATAGTTGTTTAATAACTACCATTCTCATGAAGCTTGAGCAGACTGTAATGTGGAATGCTTACAAGTCAGTCATTTCTGATATAATTCTGGTGAAAATATGTTTTTATGCCCATTTTTTTGTTTAGTTTAATAATACTGCTCTGTGCAATAACATAAGAAACACCATTTTGGAAACTATTATTTATTTTTATGGGTTTCCCCCATTTAATAGACTTGCTCACAGTAACGGCTTGCAGATATTTATCATGGCGGCTATGGCTAAAATTACTTCATAACTCAAGCTGTTGAAATGTGTGCTCTTATTTTACACAAACTGCTTCTATGTTAGGATTCATGGAGGAAAAGGAAACATGTGTAATGCTTTAATTAGATAAAATGTGTAAACCAAGAAATAGACCTACAAAAATATATATATTTCTGAACGGGAAAGAATGTAATTGTGAACTTAAAGTATATTATATTATGGCAGTAGTAGGAAAAAAAAAATCAGGATTATAGCAGCAGTAATATCCAGAACTGTGGTGGCAATAGATATGTATTACCTTATAAATACATTACATAGTGCAATTAGCAAATAAAAGACATATAACACCGGAGGCCTATGTACATGGGCTTTAGACTAAACAGCAAGTCAAATTTAGTATGCTTTTTGTGTTGCTTTGAAACCCAATTAAAGCTTCTCACCTTTTATTTCTTTAAAGCCCTGTATCTCTGCATGATTTGTGGCTTTTGTGACTTTTAAAAATGCCATAAAATACCTTTTTTTTCCAGTTAAAATACTGCTTTCTGCTCTTTTCCAGTGCTCTATGTTGGCATAGAACAATGACAGCCATGCCCCTAACCACATTGCAGAGAAAGAAAGGGGACATGTCAGAACAGTCTTGTTACTAAGTACTGATAGCTAAGAGCACTGGGTCTGATGCCTATTGGACTGCACAGTCATATTCAGACTCCCTGCAGGACTGGCGTTAAAGGAAAATAGAGGTAATATAATAATAATAATGGAGGTTATTATTACGATTGTGATATTTGGGGAACTTAGCACATATGGCGAGTGCTTAGTGATCACTCTTGAAGCCGTTTTAACATAAAAGGAAAGACGCTTATCTTCAGCATAATAGGCATAATGCTATATTCCATTCAATTATATAAACAGTCTCACCGACTACAGATTGCCTCACACAGTCAAGGTGCCCCAGACTTCCCCACAGAGAAAACCATCTCCAGCAGCCGTCAGTGCACTTAAGCACTCCCAAAGAGCCTTTTCAACACTTGTGTAGTTCTGGCCACTCCACACCTCTCGTGTGACTCCGGGGGCTCTAAAACTCCTGTGTGTCACTGGCCCACTCGGCCTTTCCGGCTCTCCCAGCCTCACCAGCTGTCTCATGTGCCTCTCGCACACATCACCTCCCACTGAACTCTGGTCCAACCCCCTAATAAGGCTGACTCCAGCCACCTGTTCGGCCTATGCAGGTAAATGGCAACACCCAGACACAGGATTGAAGATTTCATCTATCCCAAGACACGTATAAATCTCCAGGGCCCCAGATCCCAGCTATACTCCAGAAAGCATGGAAAGAAGAAAAGCTGAAAAGCTCGCTCTTTTACTGTAAAACTACTATCTTGTCATGGTAACCATGCTTTGTGATATGCCTTTAAGATTATTTGGGTTTCATCTGTTTTGGGTTTTTGTCTCCACCCCCTCTCCATAGTTCAGTTTTCCTCTGTAGGTAGCTCCACCTTTCTTTATTATGTTCTAGTCTATACCTAAGTCACATGTCCTTTGCTGAGTGGATCACATTATGATCTTTTGACCTATCCAATGTTCGCTGTTGGAAAGATCTGCACGGTTTGTGTTAAACTTCTCATCGATCAAGGTATCATCTGGATTGAGTCATTGTGTGCCAACTCACTGAGATTGTGAGTGACTGCCATCTCGTCATTACTGTAAGGTACAGAGATCACACATTCTATGCTTAGACTGGGGAGGGAGAACATATCTGACTTCTGTCAGTGAAGGTTCTCATTCATCCAGGTCATGGTACATCTGTAAAAAATAAGTCAAGGCAACTGGACTTGCTGTAGTTTTCTTGAAGTCGTTTCACTGGTCATCCGACCAGCTTTCTCAATTCAGAATGACTTGTACAAAGATTCTCTGGGAATAAATATGGTGAATGTTGCTCCAATCCACTTAATCTGGTAGTTGGAACCAGGTGTTGATTTCATTTGCATAATTGGAACTAGGAGGTGTTATTAACCTGCCCAGAGAAAGGTTTTAAAACAGCATTGTATTAGGAGAATTGATGATTTTCTGAATATCCACATGTAGATCTGTCTGATAGAGGGACTCAAAGATTGCAGTAGAGCACAAGTGCGGTGATGTCACCTTACTTGTAGTCCATTTGTGTACTTCCTCCAGCCCCATAACAGAAGGTCTGTCCCTCTCTATGGACCTGGGGATGGAATTCAAACAATGCAGGAGCTGTGCATTGCAACCGCAATGCTCTAGAGACTTCAATGCAAAAAATCATGAAATGCACATTTTTATTTTATTAAAGTAGTAATAAACGGACATCATGTTTGGGAACAGCTCCAACTCTCTCAGATAAACTTCCCTGAACTTCCTGTCCAGTACAAGATCGCAATGGAGAGCGCAGTTTCCAGCAGCCATTCATCTGCTAAGAAGGAAGGTAGGAGGAAGTGGGTAAAAGGTGCAGAGGAGTGGCTTGCTCTTCTGCGTCTGTGTGATTGTGGAGACACACACTGCTTACTAGCACACACAAGGGTGGCTACATAGGACCCTGCAAGAGAAAGGAGCCACCCTAAAACAGGATATCAAGGCCAGTGCTCAGAAGACCAGCTGATTCCCTGAAAACTAAAACTTTTAAACTTCAAGGAGCAGCATCCATTGCAAGTGATTTCATCTGCATTTAAAATCCTTAAAAAACGTTTTGACTTTAATATCACTTTAACGTGGGTGCATTATTACTTTTTTGCAAAGGGTAGACTATGCCTTTAAATAAGTCTGCTCATCCCTGGTCAGGAACATGTGGAGCTAGTGACACTGCGTTTCCTCTGGCTGGGGACTTTCAGTAGCCGCCAGCAGTGTTAATAAGCAGCCAGCAGTATACTATAATTTATCACTACTGAAGTCTGGCTGCAGGGAAACTATTTACCTCTACCAGTTCTTACCCATGGTGCCTTAGTTTTTTTGCACACCATGTGTTATGATCTGTCTGGAGCCTGCTCTTGCCCTGTTCCCGATTCATCCTGCTACCCACCACATGATCACCTATGCAGAGCCATCCCTATAATGCGGCAGCTTGAGGTGATTGCCTCAGGCAGCATCTCATTGTGTTACATGGGGGGTCTGCAGATGTCCCACCCCTTTTCCATCCAGAGCATCCCAGGTTGCTAAGAGCTCTTAGCACCCTGGGACGCTCTGGCCGGCATCCAGCCTGGCTCCTGGCAACCAGTGACGTTACTGGTTGCCAGGAGCTGAGCAGGACACTCTGTCTGGCATCCTGCCCAGCTCCAGGTAACCAGTGACTTCAGTGAGCTGGGCAGAGCCAGAGGTACCGTACACCGCCAGCACCCCCACCTTCCATGGTAAAGTGCACCACCACCACTCTCCTTCACCCATCCAATGCCCACCAGCCCCCACTCCCCCCTGGGAACATGTGCCACCAGCACCACCCCCTTCCCCCCGGCCTCAGGCAGTGAAGAGTCTAGGGACAACCCTGCTCTTATGTGCCTGCTCAACACTCTTTAGCCATGTTCTACCATGTGCTCTGCTTTCCTGATTGACCCAGTTTGGTGTATATGTTTTTTTAGGGATATTTCTTTTCTAAGTCATGTGTTGTTCCATTGGGTTGTTTGCAATTGCACTTATTTATGTTTTATGTCGCTTACGTTTGGTTTCACTTACAATAAACTGTAATATTACATTTATATTTGGAGTCTGTGTTCCTCTACGTGGTTCACCATTCTGGTTATATCTGGCCACAGGATTCCATTTGGTATCCTGACAGATAGCGTGTACAGCACTTCGAGCTAGCCACCCACAGCTCAATGTTGACTGCCCACTGAACCAAACTTAATAATAGCTATGCAGTAAGAAGCCATGTTGCTGCATTTCATTTGAAGAGATTCTTTAGGACTGACTCACTTCTGAAACAGTCATTGGAAAGTGTTATCCTGCACACTGATTAAAACTATAATTTACAGAGCCATCTTTTTTTTTTTTTAAACAACCCTGCGCCCCCTATTTGCACAGCAGCTGAGAGTCGTCCTTCTCTCTTACGACTAAAATAATTACTATCACTAGCGTGGTTAAGTATTTTCAATTTTATTAGCAAGATGGAAGATAATACTTTAATAATGACATGTTTATTACAAAGTTTATATTTGAGCTCATAGCTAAAATAAAGGCAGCTGTTTCACTGATGCGCAGACCTCATTTAGATGGCCATTAAATATCTCACACTATTTATATGACTTTATTTTTTGCAAGAATTTTTAACTCATCATATCAGAGCTAAATGCAAACCGGACATCTATTGGCCTGTGCAGGAATTTACATAGTAGGGTAGGAGGTCAACTGAGAGACAAAGGTTGTTACATGTATTAAATTAGGGTGTGTCACAGCAACTTGTCATTATAAATGAATTCCTTGGGACTTGGCTGACATATGTATGCCATAATTTTAGATGTGCCTAAACTTTACGGCCCCGGTGTAATTAAATCCATTTTCAGGCTTAGATTTGCTGAAATTCTCACATTCTCAGTCTATAGAATTTTCTTTTTGGAAAGAACCCCAATGTAAACGCATATGTGTTCATTTGCAAGCGCTGGAACTGGGTTTGTTTATTGTCCAGGGATACAGATTTTTTAAGGCAATGCTCTTAAAGAGCTGTTTGGTTTTAAACGCCTGCCTGAAGAATTAGAGGTACGTCCTGACACTACTATTTCACACTCACACATGCGTGGGGATTAAAGGTCTAATGCTGGTATGTGTAATGCAGATTGGAGAGGAATGCCGGTCAGCTGCATGTGATTAGATGGTTTTTAAAATAAATGCTGGTTAAATCCAGAATACCGATAAACTGGAGAGGAATGATGTGCCCACAGCTAGAAAGGCTTTATGCACAGTAGTTTTGTCACTTTCTAAATAACCAGAACAACACAGATCGCTGTCTCTAAATAAAGCAGACTGCATAACTGTATCCAACATGATTCAATTCATTCAGAGTTATCTGTATACACTAGGGAAGGGGTAGGCAACTATAGCCCCCACCACCTTTTGTGGAATTAAATCCCCTAGACAGGCTATGGAAGCGGCTCCTTAGGGGGTGAGCGCTACACAACCTTGGTGCTCCAGTTGTTGTTGAACTACAAGTCCTACGATGCATTTAACCACTTGCTGACCAGGGTGTTTACACCCCCTTCCTGTCCAGGCCATTTTTCAGTATTCAGCGCTGCGGTACTTTGACTGACATTTATTCTGTCATGCAACGCTGTACTGAAATGAATTTTATACCATTTTTTGGGGACAGATAGAGCTTTCTTTTGGTGGTATTCAATCACCACTGGGGGTTTTATTTTTAACTATATAATGAAAAAAGTACCGAGAATTTTGAAAAAAAAACCTGTTCTCCCTACGTTATGTTATAAAACATTTATTATTACCCAATATTTTGGTAAAATATAAAACTTGGAGTCACGTCGGGAAAATGACACCAAACATGTCAAGCTTTAAAATTGCGCGCACCCGCTAAATCGCAAAAAACTACCATACCCAAAATTGACCCAAAATTGACCATAGCCAACACTTTAAAAGCATTTACCGCTCATCAGTTTAGTGCTAACAGTGATTGATGGCCCTAGAATTATTGCTCTCACCATTGTTCGCGGCGATATGTAATGGATGTAATCGTTGTTTTCGCACGTAGGCGGACTCGATGCATGTTTGCGTGTGCATGTGGGGGCGGGGGACTTTAATTTTTTTTTATTGCTTTGATATGTGACTTTTCATTTTTAAATATTTTTTTGTAACTTTAATTTTTTTTAAACCTTTTTTATTCACTTAACTTTATTGCTATCACATAGGGAGTAAACAAGCTCTCTATGTGATAGCCAATTTGCAGTGACAGGTCCTCTTTATGGAGACATCAGGGGTTTTTAAGATCCCTAATGTCACCTAGGGACCCCCAGAGAAGCTGATGAAGCAGAGATCTGCTTCACCAGCTTCTCTCCGGTTTCTGTTTCGGAGAGTGACAGAGGAATGCAGGAAGTGATGTAATACACATCACTTCCTGCATTCCGACGAGGAGGATGATATCAAACGGAGATCGTGTACTGATCTCCGTTTGATCTCCGGTCACAGAGCTGCTGTAGACCTATTTGTCTACATCATAGCAAAACAAAGAGGCAAAGGTGAAAAAAGCAAAGGCTCACAATGGGATGGGGGTTCCCAGATCAAATTAAATACCATCAGGCAACTCACATGGCTAGAATATTTGAGTGGTGCGTAGTTTATTTGGAGAAGCACAGGATACATTTGGAATATGTGTACTTCTGTGTCTCCCAAATGCTTCCACAAGACGTTCTCATCCACCCAACCATTGGGAACACCATTTGGGTTCTCTAGAATACCCATGGGGTGCTCACTTCTGGTTTGAAACCCTCGCTCATGACCCCATGTATTGGAAACCCTTGTTTCCTCCCTGGTTTTTAGGACATTTCTTTTCTACCCTATTGTTCTACGATCAAATTTAGGGTTGCTCACTTTTGGCCCTCATCTGGCTCCTACCAATTATGTGATTTGCAACACATAGGTTGATGGTAAGCTATGCAACTCTGCCACTTTCTGTGCAGTTTGACAGGCAACTTCTCTCCAGTACAAGAGATCACCCCCTTTTAAGAGATTTGCAAACAGGCATGACCTCTTCATCTGAAAGAACTGGATACCCGGTTGTTTAGCTGATCCAATAACCTATGTGGGTGTCAGAAGTTCTAACATTACTGCATACTTGATGCAGTCAGTGATTCCAAATGGCAACAACAGCCAGGCAACTAGCATTTTTAGATGCTCATCATCAATGGCAACATTTATGTTTTTATTACTACAGATTTCCTTCAAAGAACATTGTTTTTTTGCAAAATACCACCAGTCTTTTCTAAGCAGACCTTTAGATGATCTAAGACATAGCAATGTGACCACATCTAGGCAATCTAACAGGATTTATTTATCTGATATATTGTGGCCCGGTAATAGCCTTACTTGTCATCATGCATAACCCAGATAGATTTATACTGAGGAGCACTGGCACAGTTAAGCACATCTTTGCTCAGTAGTGCAGAAATAATGCTGCAGTAGAAGCATTTCTGTTTATTGTAATCTTATCCAAATAGTGCATTTGCAAGTCCCATAGCTTTTCTTAGATTAAGTGCTTTTTACTACAGTAAACTGTCATATATTATATGACTTGTTCAGAAAAGGATTGCCAGCAGTTATGTTCCAACCAGCCTTAATAATAGGAAGCTTTGATTCATGTTTAGGTGTTATAAAAAAAAGCTGTGATTGAAAAATATCTAAACTTTTTTTGGTTGGTTTGGATGTGCAGTGAGGGGTTAGAACTCCTGTCAGGTTTTAATTAAGTTAAGCACAAACATTTGGAACAATCATCTATGTGTTAACTGAAACATGAGGCAATAAGTTGAGAGTTTATTTTGACAATGACTCTGCTCCAATCCATTCAATGTAATATACCTGATAGAAATATACGAAAATAGCGCTAGATCGAGGCCAATAATTGATCATGCTGGTATATGTTTTATTCTCTTGATGTCCATAATAGAGGTCACCAGCACTCGATGATGTGTGCAAGAAGTAAAGCACTTTTTATTCAATTGTCACATGCGTCATACAGCCAACAATTCGGGACCACGCAGGGTCCCTTCTACTGGGCGACATAGTGACCACTTTATAGACATATATATATATATATATATATATAAAAAATCA
>NW_017306308.1:2287610-2298740 GCF_000935625.1 Nanorana parkeri
CATAGTGACCACTTTATAGACATATATATATATATATATATATAAAAAATCATGAATTTTAGTCTACTTAAAATGTATCTATAAGATTTCTAAGAGCAGCAGTTTGCACAGGTCCTCTTTTTTTCGCAACTTTAAATTTAAAGATTTTGATTGAGGTCTGTGTCCTCGTTAAGGAGATTTGCTCTCTGTTTGTCCGAGTGTCCATCGTCACTTGAGCTTAAAGTGATGGTAAAATCCAAAATTTTAATGTCACCTGAATAGAAATAATAGGTAAATCTTTCAATATGGACACCTGTTCTGGTGACAACTATCTGAGAAGGGATTCCTTCACTTTAACAACATTTCCAATAGCTTCCTGTTGTGTCTACAGGAGGGGAAAGATTAAGGGCAATCTTACAAATGGGACACAAACCTGACAAGATTTTAACTGCCTTACTGTGTTAAAAAACATTTAAATAGTTTTGACTGTAGATATTATAAAATGTGACACGTGTCATCAACATGCTTATTTCCTGTGCTCTTTAGGTCCATTAAGTGGCCATAATGTAATATTACATTATATTTGACTGGAAAAGGTCATATTTTTAGATTGTAAGCCCTCAAGGGCAGGGCCCTCCTTACCATCTTGTCTTCAATTGTATTGTTTTTTTAATTATTTAGATTTATTGGATTTTTTAGGTGTTATACATGAAACACAGTACAATTACATGGCACGGATTGTCAGTGCAGTCGGTACAGAAGTCAAAGTCCCATGTAAGAGACAAACACTAACAAGGGGAAAGACAACGACATGCAAAACGGGGAGGGGGTGGAGGGGGGACGAGACAGGGTGGGGAAAAGGGGGGTTTGAACTTGCTCTAGGGCTGAGTAGTGGTAACATTCGCAAAAGAAGTAGGTACAGGTGTTATGTGGTTTTGCACAATTTCACAATTTACATTTTGTTCTGAGTGCTGTCCCAAGCATATTTCCAGGTAGATGTATCAGGTATAGAACCTACAAATATAAGTATTAGTGGTACCTCACCAGAAGCCGCCCGCTTAAATCCACAAGGGTGGGCCTCTCATCCCGGTTAACCACCTAAGGTCACATCTCAGGGTCAAGCAAGTGAGATCGATAGGTATCAGAGTCCCGGAAGGCCAACCAACAGGCCCATTTCTTATAGAAAGTAGAGTATGAGTCCTTGTCGGTGTACATTAGTTCCTCCAACAATCTGATGCTGTCTACTTTTCGGAACCAATCTTGCACGGAGGGGACGTTGCCGGATCTCCAGTATCTCGGTATGAGAGATTTGGCCGCATTCAATAGGGATGGGACTATTGATTTCTTGTATGATCGCAGGGAGTCAGTGGTGAGGTGGAACAGAGCCACCCAAGGATCTCTCGGGAGCTGCTCACCACTGACGTGGTGAATGATCTGGAGAACCATTGTCCAAAAAGGTATAATCAACGGACATTCCCACCAAATATGAGCAAAGGAGCCTGGGTTCCCGCACGACCGCCAGCAGTGTGGATCAAGGAGAGGGTCGACTGCGTGCAACTTAGTAGGGACATAGTACCACCGAGATAATAGTTTGTAATTAGTTTCTAACATTTGGACATCTATCGATGAGGTCGTAACCAGGGCCATTGCACGGGATCTTTCCTCAGGGGTAAGAGTTCTGTGTAAGTCTGTCTCCCACTTGCGTATGAATGGCGGGGGTGAGTCGTGTTCCTCGTTGAGTATGGCTCTATAGAAGTAAGAGAGGCAGTGAGTGGGCACAGATTTGGAGCTTAGAATGGATTCAACGAAAGTGAAGTCTCGGGGCTCTCTTAGTGGTTTTGGGAGTGAGCCTATAAAATGGGACACCTGGCGGTGTTTCCAGGAATCCAGGGGTATCGTGCCCCATTTGGATCTCAAAGTCATCAGCGGTGTTATGGAGGTACCAGTCAATACATCACCCAGTTTAAGAGTGGTAGATTCCGACCACTGCGCAAAGGATCTGTCTACTCGCCCTGGAGGGAAGAAGTCAGAGCCCTGCAAGGGCATAAGGCTTGAGTTGTGTGGCCATCGAAACCTGCGTTGTAATCGGTCCCAGGAGCATAACGTGGAGGAAGTCAGAGGCAAGATGGTAGAGGTAAAGGGCCTCCACTCAGGGGGCAACCATATTACCTCCTGTAAAGGAGCACCACAGACCGCAGTCTCTAGGGACACCCAACTCTTACCCGAGCCCGCATATACCCAGTCCACCACTCTTACCATCTGGGCCGCTACGTGGAAGTCCGGGAGGGCCAGCCCCCCATTCCGCCGAGTTCGTACCAGTATCCTACCCACAATCCTGGGAGCGCGGTTCTGCCATATGTAGATAGACGTTATTCTGGCGAGGGTCCTGAAGTATGAACCAGGCAATTCTATGGGGAGTATCTGGAACAGAAACAAAACTTTAGGGAGAATCATCATCTTCACAGCGTTTATCCTCCCTACCCAGGGTAATGTACGTAGGGAGAAGGAGGTCAGGTCTGCTTTAACCAAGTTTAAGAGAGGTATGAAGTTGCAACGGTAGAGGTCTGAGAGCCTAAGTGGCAAGTGAATGTCCAAGTATCGGATGGAGTGGGGACGCCATTGGAAGGAGAATTGAGGGAGGAGTGCTCGAGTGTCCTCTTCCGTCATGGTTAGGTTAAGGATTTCAGATTTACTCATATTAATTTTGAAGTTTGAGAGAGAGCCATATTGATCTAATGAAGATAATATTTGTGGGAGGGATACTCGAGTGTTACGGACATAAAACAGGATATCATCCGCGTACGCTGCTAATTTGAATTCGCCCGCCTCGGTCGGGATACCCTGAATATCAGGGCTTCGTCTAATGGTGGCTAACAGGGGTTCTAACGAGATAGCGAACAGTAGGGGGGATAGGGGACACCTCTGTCGGATTCCGTTGTGTAGAGTGAAAGAGGGGGATAGGGATCCATTGATACTGTAGAGTTATTGTAGAGTGCTGAGATCCACTCCAACATCCGGACCCCCAGACCAAGGTGGGACAGGGTGGCGAGGAGAAAATCCCACGCCACCTTGTCAAATGCCTTTTCTGCATCGGTGGGAAGGAGCAGAGTGGGGTATTTTTGTGGTGTTGTTTAGCAATGTGCATCAGGTTAATGGATTTAAGAGCGTTATCCCGGGCTTCTCTACCCGGGATAAAACACACCTGGGCTGGGTGTATCCACGATGGAAGGAGTGGATATAATCTATTTGCCAATATCTTAGCGTATAGTTTTGTATCCACGTTTAGCAAGGAGATGGGCCGATAGCTAGCACAGGGGTCTTTCTCAGGTTTGGCTATAACTGTGATGTGAGCCGTTAGGGACTCTGGGCGCATAGGGACATTCTTGGAGATAGTGTTGGCATAGGAGCAAAAGTGAGGGGCTAAAATGTCCTGAAAGCGTTTATAATAAAGTAAGGTAAACCCGTCCGGGCCTGGGCTTTTAATTACCGACTTGAATTCTAGTTCTGTGATATCCGCTTCAAGTGCCGAAAGGGAGGATTCAGGTACCCTGGGTAGGGAGGCTTGCTGTAGACATAAATTGATCCTCTCCAGTCTGGATGTATTGGTTATTGAATCATCTAGTTTATTAACTTGGTAGAGGTCTTGATAGTAATTGCGGAAAACTTCCGCAATGGCCGTCGTGGTATGTGCCATGGAACCCAATAGCGACTCCTTTAGCTTGTTTAGTGGCTGACGCACTGTAGTACCAGAGTGGGTAATGGTGAGCCTTAATCAGCGTCGGGGAGATATAAGAGAGGTGTGTCTCCTGGAGGAAGACCACGTCTGCCTCGCATCTGTCGAGTTCCGACAAGATCTGGTACCTTTTGCTTGGGGAGTTAAGAACCCGCACGTTATATGAAATTAGCTTTAGAGTCGCCATTGGTGGATTCCGGAGGGGGTCCCCTCAGAGCACCTTGAAGACCCGAGCAAGTTCAAAACACAAGAGGTATACACAAAAGGGGGGCAGACAGAGGTAGGAAGGAAACAGGAGGAGACATGACCGGACATGGGCAGACGAATCTGCCTAATTCTAAGTGCCGTAAGTTCGACAGGAGATGCCTTTTCGCGGGGTCAAGGGCTCCCCGGGAAGTCATGGCCTAATGGGGGTGGAGGGCCTCGCACGGCAGGTCCTGGAATAGCAGTCCGCATGTGTTAATGCAGAGGGACTCACACACGTGCGTCCGAAGCCTCCCCCCCTCCCCGAGTGCATACAAAATATATGAAAAAAACAGAGCCAGAACTGATAATAATCAACAGTGAGAAATAAAATCATAACTCAACGATCCAACTCAGATCAAACAGGATACAGCAATGGTGGACAACTTCGCCTCGGTGCCTCTGAGAGGTAGGAGAGGACACCTAAGTAGAGCTCGTATCAATCAGCAATGGGAGGAAATGCCTGCAAAGCAGGAGCAGGGCAGTGGTCTGGTCAATCTCCCAGGGCAGAGTGGGGTGAAGGCCTGCGCCGGGAGCCCCTCTGAGGTTTCAGTGCTGCTTGATGCCAGTGTGGCGATGGGGTAAAACGCCATTCCGGTGGTTGGTCGGCCCATTCAGGTAAATCTGGCATGGGGATCTCCAGTTTGGTGCAAAAATCGTCCAGCTCCTCGGGGAAGCGCAGGATCGCTGATTTACCCTCCCGGGTGGCTATGAGGCAAGCGGGGAATCCCCAGCGATAAGGGATATGGGCATCCTTCAGCCGCTTCAAGAGGGGCCTCAGTTGCCGCCTGCGGGCAAGAGTCTCCGGGGAGAGGTCAGGAAAAAGTTGAATCTTTGCACCGTCGAAGTCGACTTCCGAGGAGGACTTTATCAACGTAATAGTGGAGCCGCACTATGACGTCGCGGGGCAACTCTCCCGCCAGTGCTCTTGGCCTCAGGGCCCTGTGCGCCCGGTCAAACAGGAGGGTAGAGGTAGGGGGCCGTCCCAAGATGGAGTTGATGATGCCCCTGACGGTGTCCTCGAGGTCCGCGTCGCCCGTGGCTTCAGGTAGGCCCCGGGGGCGCAGGTTATTCCTGCGGTTCCTGTTCTCCTGGTCCTCGATCTTTTACAGGTCTTGTCGGGTGTGAAGCCAGGATTGCTTACCCTGATAGGCCCATAGGCGCTTGAGCGAGCCCGCACTTGATCTCTTTGTGGGGCCCGACTTCTGGCCTCTTTTTCCCCCCATGAGGAAAGTAAAGGGAGTAGGCGAAGTGTCCGTTTAGCAGAAGCAACTCGGGGATAGAGCAGGAGCCTCAGTTAAGCACGTCCAGCCGCCGCCATAGGTAAGCCACGCACGGCGTCTTCAATTGTATTGTAATTGTAATGCCGTCCATATATTGTAAAGCCCTGCACAAACTGTTGACGCTATATAAATCCTGTATTATAATAATAATAATATGCAAAGAATGTTTGTTTTTGCCTCTATTTGCATAGAGTGAACATTCTTAGAGATTCAAAGGGCGAATGGTTTTGCAAATTGTTTATAAATAGACCCCTTAGTGTGCTTTACTGAATTTTAATGTGTGTGAATTTTGGTATAATTTTGATACAGCAAAATAAATGTTTTAACGTTGTTCTTTAATGCCAATCATGTCATCTTCTCTTCTATTATTAATATTACAATAATTTTAGTGAACTACACACTAACAAAGGTACATGCTGTTAGTGGGGATGCAGCTGCTTTTTACCACATGGGACTGGTTGAAAGATCTTCACTTACTTTACTACTAGCCTCTCAGTCCAGAGCTAGGGAGTGACATATTTTATGTAAAACACTGACACTTTATTAAAGAAGGTGAATAATTGACAGTGTGCATAGCATAAATAGCTGGTCCAAACAGTTGTATGGTCTCTACACGGTCAGCTCATGGTCATTCCTCATTCCACACTGGCCCGTGCGGCATTTGTCTCCCGAGAACGCCACTAACCCGCCGACAATCGTACGATTCTCGGCGGGTTTTCGCGGGCCTGCTCGTGAGACAAAAGACTAGTAGAAACGGTCGCACGCCTTCCATACACCTGCCGATTATTGTACGATCGCGGGATCACCCGCGATTATCGTACGATAATCGGCAGGTGTATGGGCACCTTTATAGATACCTTGCAGGACTGACAATTCTGCACTTTGACTAAAGATTAACGATCAGGATTTATAGAGATGCACTTACACAAAGAGTTACACGAGAAGCAAAAGGGAAATCAGTGGTTTTGGCAACTTGTGTTTACAATTCCAGCTCCATAGCAGAAAGTTTTATTAAAGGGTTATTAAACCCTCACATGTGTTTGCATATATCTAGTGCTAGCGAGCAGTAGATATATGCAAAACGATAATAAAAAAAAAAACTTTTTCAAAGGGTTAATAGTTACCTGTGTCTCCCCGCGCGCTCCCTTCCGAACATCTGAAAATTTCTCGGGCAGCCGCAAAGGATCTTGGGGCAGGCACATGCGCAGTTCAGATGTTCAGCCGGGAGACGAAGAGAGACAAAAGGTAAGTATATGGAGCAGCGTGCACCCGCACAGACACCGTGGGACATTAGAGAAGAGGAGGACAGAGGAGTCAGCGCTGGATTGGAGACCCGCACCAGCGCTGGAGAGAAAGCTAAAAACTACAGGAAAGAAGAAGATCGGTTTAAGAGGCATCATTTACGGTAAGGTTACTTTAGCAGGGGTGGCGGGAACGTTAGCCCTTAATGTCACTTTAAGTCAGGAGCTCTCATCATTACTGTGTGCTTGGGAACTGGTGATATTTACTCAGATTGGTGTTATGTAATAACATGACATGACAAGTTATTACATAAGTTGTGAACTGTTGCCTGTCACAGTGATCTAAGCAAGAATCTCCTTAAAAGTGGACATATCTTTATCATGACAAAAATTCAGAATGGTGCATGACTCTGTAAAGCCAACTGATCTGTCAAAGGAACAATAATTTTAGACCATAAAATGGGTCCTTAACCGTATTACTAAAAATGGCAGTGCTATGTATGAGAAATACTTAACTGTCAACAGATGGACACCATCAAAAATGCACATGGCCAGGTTCACTTTCCATTCATCTTGAGGTCGTGGAATCCAAGAAACCAGCTGCACTTTGCTGCGACCATAAACAAAGGAAGACCCCTAAAACCACTACATATGAACAATGTTTTGTTAAATAAATAAGAGTATAAGGTATGAAAAGATTACTTCAAGAATGTATTGATAACAATCTGCTTCGCAGTGGACCTGACTAAAGCTTACGTATGGATACTAGTGCATTGATTGGGCTGCTTGGAATGGAGATTCAAGTCATAAATACCCATACATGTGCTAACATTTTTGCTCCCGCACCACGACATAAGGATAATTTCCTTTAGTAAATCAAGCCCATTCTGTCAAATCAAGCCCTGGTTGTCTCGCAGGCTAGAGTATTTCTTTTTTTTTTAAATCTTTGTTTAAAAAAATCTCCAAACTAAAAGTGAACCTACCAGCTTCCTCAAGGTTCCATGAGACCATCAAGGGATGCTCAGCTTCCCCACACTCTGTACTCCAGTCAGAAACAACTAGAAGGGACTGCTTTTTTTTAAAAAAAGATTTCAAGGCTTTGGTTTACCTTCATCATTTTGCTGCAGTTAGTCCACCTCCAGGCTGAGCCACCCACTGCTCCACCCCAACCTGGAGACCCTCACACTTGGATATTCCAATCTGCTATATTTCTTAATTTTATACTTATTTACCATTTTCCATAGTCTTCAGGATTGTTGAAATTCTAATTTCAACAATCCAACTTTCCCAACATACCCAAGCTGGTTGCCACACTCACTTTAGTTATCGTATGCTATCACACTACTTAGATAATTACTCCTAGGGATGTTACAGTCTAGTTATAATTACTAACTACATCACCATTGCACGTCAAGGCACCTCCAGGACCCCTAAGTCGTTTGCCAATTTTGCTTTGAGATACTATTCCGAGTACTTGAAAGGTTGCATTATTGATGCTATCTCTGTGCCATCATACGTTGCTTCCAGGAAATATTTCCAACGCTTGAAAACATTTTTAGTAAGTGCGTCAACGTGCATTTCAGTCTCTAGTTTTTCCCGATTAAACAAGACTTTCAGTTCCGTACTGACACTGGAGATTGGCGGGGTGGAAGATGTATTCCAAGCTCTCATTATACTCCTCCGAGCAGCCAATAGACAATGTGCAACCAGTCTCTGCCTCTGCGAGTGGAGCAGTGAGGTTCCACCACAGAATATTCGGAGGCGCTAAACAAGTACAGTAGCGGGTCCATTTGCGGGGTCCACTTTAGGACTGTTGCAATATATGCGGTAACACGAGTCCAGAACTGCACCATTGAGGGGCACGTCCATAAACAGTGGCTTAATGAGGGGCGTCAGAGCCCACATTTTGGACACAATGATATTAGTTGCTGCGTCGTCGCTCCAGCCGGAAGGAAGTGTACCACATAGGCCTGATGCATTATTTTAAATTGGGTCTCCCTCCAGGTTTCATTGGTGACCAATTTGCGTACAATATAGTATCCCTCCACTATGTGCTCCACCAGGTCTGGAGTTGTGAAATCCTTAGACCATTCTTTGACATTTGAGGATGACAAATTGGCCACGTAAGCTAGCTGCAACCCTGGGTATATATCTGAGATAGAGTATCACCCCCCTGACATAAGGATGTCCAGGAACGTAGAGGCAAAGAGTATTTGCATGCAGCCGGGAGCGTGCATATTGGACAGACACCATGGGACAGGAAGAGACAGGAGTGTGCGGTGGATCAGAGACCGGCACCAGCGCTGGAGGGATTGCTGAATACAATTAGAAGGAAGAAGATGATCAGATCAAGAGGTATAATTTAAGCAAGTCCTTAAAGCAGCATGGGGGAGGCGAAATTTGTGACTTTAATGGCACGTTAACTAAGGCTGGGCTTGTACTTTTGTGTTGTGTTAACACACAGCACATTTACGTGCATTACATAGCGCATTATCATGCATTGTGTCAGAGCAGCTCATTAATTTGAATGGGCTCCCCAGTGCACTAAAATACACCAAAAAGGGAGCATGTGCTTTCTTTTGAAAGGCAGTGTACCAGAACACACCACACAGTAGTGTGTTACAATGCACTAAAATGCAGATGCGTTGGGGTGCCATTAAGAATGAATAAAACTGCAGCAGCTGAATGTCCAATACACCCATTTGCGCAGTGCAAAGGTGTGAACCCAGCCTAAGGGTTCCTTTTTTTTAATACTTTTTGAACTGGTCTAAATACACTGTAACAATAATGTTGTTACAACATCTTGATCAGTAAGGTTATTGATACATATGTTGATATCAATTAAACTGTATTAGACTAAATTCCTGAATCATAAACTGAAGGTGCAATGGAGGATACTGACAAGTACTCAGATAATTTTTTCTTAGGGTGCACCTCATTGACCCATAGTCTGAAACTTGTGTTAGGATGATGGAAAACATTGAGAATTTTTAAGGATAAAAATTTGGAAAACAGATCAAAAGGATCCTAAAGCTCCACCTGGTGGCTACAAATGAGAATACAACATGTTAAAGTGTGATTTTTGCATATCAAGCAGTTAAAAAAAGAAAACCTGACTTTAAATTGTATTTTTTAGTCCTGGCCATAATAATTACATAAATAAATATATATATATATGAACCAATATACATTCCATTTAACTCAGAATTACAAGGTTTTTTTTATATCAAGCTTCATTATTTTACATAATATGTCTTAAAATCAATGAAAAGATTAGACACTGCCTTTAATTCAATCAATTTAGGGGTGCTATTATTAATATGTTTATTGCAATTCACCTGAGGACGTCGGTGGTGACGAAACATGTAGGGGCAGGTCTACCATACCAAACACGTTTGTTTTCGGACCGGCCGAATGTGATTTTGAATTTTAAAAGACATTTTAAATAAACTACTTTTTAGAACTATTACCCGATGAAAGATTTTTCTTTGCATGACTGTGGGAATACTTTACATTGAGGACTGATGGTAAAGAACGAGATACGAAAGACGCCGCAGTAACGGTGTCCCATCAGACAAAGCGTTTGGGGCTGTCTGTTACAGCCGAAAGTTTGGAGTGAATACGCACTCTATTAGGGGGATGTATTGATCTTAATACAAACCCCAGGAAAGCACTACTCTACCGAACATTGGAAGGCTCTGCTTTTTGGCTTTGAAGCGGAGCTGTATATTACAGAGACTTTATCTGTTTACATATATTTTTTGTTTAGCACAATTCATTGTCATTCACAATTATTTTCGTTTACCCACCTGAATTTTTTCACCCATATGATTTGTCACTTAATGGTATTAATGCACATGAAGGTATAAAAAAAGTGAAGGATTTTTTAATGTGTATAGACTGATCCACTTTATCTTTACACACTGAGACACCTAGAAGCACTTGGTTAAAAATCACTTCCTAATCTTACACAGGTTTATTAACTATTACAGTGCCGTGTTTTTTTATTGATTAACGGAACTTGCATTGATGGGGTTTTTGTGTGATTTGTAGTTTACAAACACGATTATATGGTTTTTGATTCACTTACTAGCGCTGTTAATTTGGTTGAAAACTCTTCAGACCCAGCGGTCTTCAATACAGCAGCTTGTATTTTACATCACAAGATTTATTTATTTATACTGATGTGTTGACACGATACACAAAAAATTCATCACATTGACTTTGCAGTAAGTAATGTGTTAAGGAAACACTATTTTGGTTTAATACAGCTAATTGAACTCCTAGCGCTGCTTATCTTGTTATATCAATATGTTTAGTATACTCATTGGACTGTCCAGGTCTATCACTGTATTTAAAGAACTCTGCTCGAATAATAGTAGGTTTTGACCTTATAAAACATAGTTATTGTATGAACAAAATTGTTTACTGTTTAAATTTGATTTGTTTTAAATATGTTTATCTTGTTTCCATAGCAAATCCTGATTTCACGTGCGGTATTATGAGCTAATGTTTCATGGTAACAATTACATTTGTGGTCAGTAGTCAAAAGGAGTGAATGATTTCCAAGTCTCAAGTCAAATTTCAGCTTCTTCTTTTCCTAAGCAGGTCCCTATATAACAAAGAAATGTATGTATATGTATGTATGTAT
>NW_017306308.1:2299464-2336145 GCF_000935625.1 Nanorana parkeri
TATAATTATTTTTATTTATTAATTCATTTTTTATTACATATTTGTATTTTTTACTTTATTTTTAGGGGCTTCGGGGAAATATTAGGGGTCTAAACAGACCCCTGATATTTCCCTTTTAAAATAGAAAAAGAGATTGAGAACACAAAGTCCTCAATCTCTTTTTCTGTGTCCCCTGTTATCAATGAACAGGAATCCTCTATGAGTGTTCCTGTTCATTGATAACATGAGGACAGAGTGTGTTTACTATAACTACAATTATGAATGAATGGGGGTGATGTAGATCACTCCCATTCATTCATAATTGAGGATATAGTTATCATACCATATCCTCAATTATGTACACACACTCAGCGATCACTGATCGCTGAGTGTGTGTACATTGCTTTTCTCTCTGACACACTGTCACAGGAGGCTGATCGAGCGGTGTAGAGAGGAAAGCCCAGCCTCCTGTGACATTGCTGTCTCCGCCCCCACACCGCTCTGCCGGACTGTGATAGGCGGCTGAGCGGTGTGGGAGGAGAGACGCCAGCCGTTCACATCGCTCTCATCCTGCAGCGCTCAGCCGGCTGTCACTTTCTTTTCTCCCCGCTGGAACAGCGCCCAGCGGGGAGAAAAGAAACCAGGGATGCGCCGATGTATCGGCCGATATGTTTCGGCGGCGATATATCGGTGCATCCCTAATATATAATGCAAAGCGTCGCATGCAGTGGTGTAAAGCACGCTGCCACTGGACTCTAGAGAAGTGGAGACATGTTCTCTGGAGTGACGAATCACGCTTCTCTGTCTGGCAATCCGATGGACTTGTCTGGGCTTGGCGGTTACCAGGAGTACTTGCCTGACTGCATTGTGCCAAGTGTAAAGTTTGGTGGAGGGGGGATTATGGTGTGGGGTTGCTTTTTAGGGGTTGGGCTTGGCCCCTTAGTTCCAGTGAAGGGAACTCTTAAGGCATCAGCACACCAAGACATCTTGGACAATTTCATGCTCCCAACTTTGTGGGAACAGTTTGGGGATGGCCCCTTCCTGTTCCAACATGACTGAGCACCAGTGCACAAAGCAAGGTCCATAAAGACATGGATGAGCGAGTTTGGGGTGGAGGAACTTGACTGGCCTGCACAGAGTCCTGACCACCACCCGATAGAACACCTTTGGGATGAATTAGAGCGGAGACTGCGGGACCAGACCTTCTCGTCCAACATCAGTACCTGACCTCACAAATGCGCTTCTGGAAGATTGGTCAAACATTCCCATAGACACACTCCTATACCTTGTGCACAGCCTTCCCAGAGGAGTTGAAGCTGTTATAGCGGCAAAGGATGGGCCAACTCGATATTGAACCCTACGGACTAAGACTGGGATGCCATTAAAGTTCATGTGCATGTAAAAGCAGGCATCCCAATACTTTTGGCAATATAGTGATATATATATAATATGTAATTCATATTAAGACGCTAGAAGAGGATAGATCACTAATAAATCACTATAGTACATTTGCATTGCTGGATCACATGGCTGCATGGATGTATGCACCTATGTTAAATGCCTAATTCTATCCAGCAAGTCACACACTGATAGTAATGTGTGTTGTTCTAGTATGCACAGAAAACAGATAATTCTGCTTTTGTGAATCCTGTTCCTATATGGTGCACTATGGATTGCCCTTGTCAGACAAAACCTTAGAATTGAAAAAACATAATAATGTGACCAGCTTGCTAAGCAACAAAATGTACATGTGCCAAATAAAGCAGCAAGTAAAAAAGAAAACCCTGTATATTGTGCTGTGACAGTAAATACTGCAAATATATAACTTGATTGTTGATTAATGTGCCTCTGTAAGTGAAAAATCTTTAGTAAATCAGACCCTTTGTCCTAACATTAGGCTCTCAGTGCAGTCTTGCTAATTTAAATTTGTCACCAATTAAACTTCCAGTGGAATGCTACCTGAAAAGCCATAAAATCCAGCTGAAGACAAATTAAATGGGCCTGAACTCAAAAAGTGAAGATTTACTATCTTATAAACATTTAGAAATGTTAATTGTACGAAAGCAGTTTTAAAAATGTATCTTTTCACCTGATATTTGTCTACAATCTCAATACAAATTAGTAAACTAAACATAAGATTGTAGTCCATTACAGGAGCAAGCTTGGAGTGGTGGCTACTTTACAACACACACAGGGACCATGGGGAACAAAAGTAGTCACCCTCCAGAAGGAAGGACAGTGTCAGGATGAATTCAGAGATGATTTGAGGATCTACAGCCAAGTGATATACAAATAAGATACATGTATGTTAATAGTTAGGGTACTTGAATGTATTTTTAGGATTTAACTCCTGAGTTTACTGTCACTTTAAGTGCATTGTATAGCACCGAATCATAACGTATACAATGTAAATCTTGAAAATAATTACATTTGATCTTTTTCCCAGGACCTCCAAACAGTAACATTGCTTGTTTTATGATTGGTTTTATGAACTCTTCCTATTCTTTGTATCATGTCCCCTATTTATACTGAAATCAATTAGAATAAAATCCCTGTAAGCATAACAAGAGCCAACAAGATTAGATCTCATTAGATCATAACAAAAATAAAACCTGGGTTAAAAATGTATTGCTTGACTTAGCTCATATTTGATATATTTTTTTTGCAGTCTTGTTGAACAGCAGTATCTAAATTCTGGTAATATGATAGAGAAAACAAAACAGTGCAAATCTATATCTCTGGAAGTTCTCCCTGTACCCTTCTATTTTCTTTTAACTTTTCTCCCTCCATTTGCCCAGAAGTACGACATTTGATCACGAGTTACTGTGTTTCTATGATAATGAAAAAATAACAATAATACCGATTACAAATGGATAATGTGGATTTTAGCACAAAGCCAAATACAAAGATAAGCCGGTTTACTTATCTGGATGTTGTAAAGCAAGTGGAGTAGCTTTTTAAAACGTATGTAAAATGACGTCTGCAAAACATTAAAAGGAAAAGCCAGAAGCACTTAACTAAAAAACTGTACACAAACATTTATAGTGCATGTAATTAGAAAAAGTGGTGTGCTATAGGATTTGTGTGACACCGTATTTATTTTGTAACGTACACTGTGTACTTCTCCTTTGTTACAGGGTATAAACAGTTTCTCTTTTCAAGTCTCTGGTGACACTGGCTAACCTCATGGATGAAAGAGAATAAGCTGGTTTGTGAAATTCAGATTTGTTCTGCTTGGCTGTGTCTGATGTAAAGCTTTTGTCCTTGTTGAAAATCTATGTTCATGTTTTTTATGCATTGATTAATGTGTGCCTGTTGCTGCAGGTAGATAAAAGTTATCAAAACTTATTTTTCTTTGTTTTGTAGGAACCTTCAGGTGCCCCCAGGTAATTCAGGATTCTCAGGCACTCTTATATACAGTGACCAGCTACTTTGGTCACCAGGGTGTCCCTACACTTTTTGCTGCCTGAGGCAGGGTAGGGGCTGAGGGGTGCTGGTGGTGCACAGTCAGGGGGGAGTGATGGTGGTAAAGGGTATCACTGGGGGTGCACTTTTTTTGGGGGGTGACGGTTGGGGTTGCTGGTGGTGCACGTTACTAGGGTGGCCTTGTGATGCACGGTACCTTGGGCTCTGTCTGCTATCCTGCTCAGCTCACTGATGTCACTGGTTGCAAGGAGCTGGGCCACCAACCAGAGCGCCCTGCTCAGCTCCTGGAAACCTGTGACATCTGTGAGCTGGGCAGGATGCCAGACAGAACTTCATAGGTGGCTATGAAGATAAGAACTCTTAGCAACCTGGGATGCTCTGGCCAGACAAGGGGTGGCAGTCACACATGACCCAATGAGATGCCGGCTCAGGCAACCACCTCAGGCTGCCTTATTATAGGGATGGCCCTGGTGATCATAACTAGAGAGAATCAGAAATGACATGCAGGCACAGGGAGTTGTATAGATAGTTATTTCTTTATGTGTTTTATTGTCCTAATATATTTACTTTTGTAAAATTAGAGCCCAGTTGAAGTCACACATACAGTATTTGTATAGTTCTTTAAACCCACATGCTCTAATTTCTAACTTATTTTTTTTCTGAGCAATTGCTTAAAATACCATTTTCTATAAAAGAAAATGCTACTTCCTGCCACCCACTCCAGCACTCTGTGCTGGTATACCAAAGTAACAATCATACCCTCAGCACATGTGTCCTCACACAGATTTTTACTGCAGAGGATTTCTTTCTTGAAAGGTTTCTAACATTTTGGATTGTGCAAGTGTTTCACCAACAGGTACGCACACACCATTCAGGGACAGCAACAGTGAAGACCCAGTTGGATGAGATAGGCAGGCAGGGACAGTCTATAACATTTTATTATATAAATGCATATTACAGTCATCCACATGATATGTGGGTGGATGTGTGCAACACCACACAGCCCTGCTATCCTATGAAGGCTTTGCAGAAATCCAGTCCTGGCTTCTAATCTGCCAGTAGGCTTACTTACACTGGTATTGGGGTCCTACCAAATGATCTTTGAGTAGATAAGCAAACATTTCCAACCAAACCAGATCCTGAGTTGGCAGTGTCATTTTCTCTATAAGTACTTATAGTGCCACTGGAGCATGCAGCAAATAAGAAGTAAGAACTACATTTCCCAGCTGTAGAAAAAGTACTGGAGAAGATACATAGGATACAGGAGGTGAATTGGATACAGGCACCTTTAGTTACATACTTCAGAGCCTCGTTGCATTGGTGAGGTCCACCTATTCTTCCTTCCTTTAAGATGACTAAACAAATTCCCCTCCAGTTCCCATTACCTGGAAACACATTCAATTTGCAACATTGTGTAATGCAAAATATCCCACTTCGAATCTGATTTCTGTTTTGCAGGAGAAGATAATACATGTTGGGCAATAATTTAAGGATACATATAGGACAGTTACAATACCAGTAATTTAAAATGCATGCTTTTGTATTAAATACAGTATAATAACTTAAAATGTACCCTAACCCCCTAAACACTCGAATGTAACACTTAGAGGGTTATTCACAAAGCTGCCGAAGGATCCAGTCGTAGCTTCGGCTGATCCTTCAGCTGGCTTCAGTTACGGGAGCCCTTCGGTTCAGTAGAACCAAAGGGCTGCTGTACGGGCTATTCACTATAGCCCGTACAGCTCCCGAAGTTGGCCGTCAAGCCGAAGGCATATGGTTCGGCTCGACTGAGCCGAGGGGAAATCCGAAGCTGGCCAAACGGCCGGCCATTGGCTGGCTGAAAGCCTGCTACTGACAGCTGGACGGAGCCAGCCATCATCTTACGGCTGGCTCCGGCCACTTGCATTGACAGATCAGCGTCCCCTGGTCACCAGGTAACCAGGGGACGCTGATCTGTCATTACAATGAGAACTTGGCAGAGTTGGATTGGCTGAGTCGAACTCCTTCTGCACTTCAGGTCGGCCGAACATGCTGACCGAAGTTTGGCCGACCCAAAGCCAGCCAAAGCAAACTGATGTACGTCTGGTTTCAGTCAGTGTACGGCTGAAATCAGCCGTACAAGCCTGAAGTGAATAGCCGAACAGCGTTCGGCTCACTTCACTTCGGGTCGGTTATTCACACGGCTGCCTTCAGCAGCTTTGTGAATAACCCTTTTAATGTCATGCTAACTGTAACCCAATCCTTAACACTTAACCACGACCCCAAAACCAAAAATCTAACAACTAACTCTAACCTTAACCCATAAGTCTTATTTCCTGATCCTATCCCTCACCTTAACCCAACACCTAAACTTTACCCCTAATATCAACCTAGCTCCTAATAGTAAGCTAGCTCCCAAGCTAACAAATCTGCATATTTTGTATCATTATTGATTTATTTTCCTATAGACATGTGGAGGTAAACCAGCACTGATGTCCAATGAATAAAATACAGTATCATTGCAAGTTTGGACTTCTTTTTTTTCTCTGCAGTCATACAGGAATATGTGGATGAAGAAAAGAACCAAAGCATTTCATAGAAAATATGTTTTCCTGTGGTCAGGAGGGATGTCAGTTACTACTGGAGGACTGAAAGTGGCCTCTGGACATGAACACAACCCCTTTTAATAAAAAAGGAAATAGGACGAAGGCAGAAATGGAAAACTAACATTGAGCTTAACCTGTACATATGTTTAGTAAACTGTTTTCATCTGGAGTCCTAAGACCAGTGTCAGAACAAGGACAGTTTAAGTGTGGAACATGTGTAATGAATGACATACTACAATAAAACATATTCCATACAATACAATAGTGGTGGACATTTTGTGAGGATGTACGGTGCAGCCAAGAACAGCCAAATACAAAGGATGCTGCAGCCAGCAATAGTCCAGTTTATGCTATATTGTTCCTGCATTTGTCAGGGTCCCATAAAATAATTGCTAGTCTATGCCTCTTGTCTGATGAATGACAGACTCCATAATAAGACTTATGATTTTTCTTTCTATGTCAACACATTCCTGGATAGTTAAATTTAGAACCCTGCAACTAGTCCTGGAATTCTGCTACCTTTATCTGTCAGCATGATAGCCAATGTCAACACCATAAATATAATCTATCCTTATCATTCTGAACACTTCAGCTGCCATCATGGAATTGAGGAATGTGCACAACGACTGGCTGCGCAGAGTCCATGAAGTGCAATATTATATGATTTGTTGCTTCATGTCCTACATTTCATAACAGGATAGGGTTCCTGTGGTCTGGATGGTATCTTACTATTTGTCATTTAAAACACAAATTATTACCTGCCTGATGTTAAATAAAAGTCTTTTAAAAAGTACAACATAAATATCCAAAGCTCTGTAGTTAGCTGATTCTCAAGGTTTAGTGGTTTTTAAAGTTAAGAAATCTACATTTTTAAATCACATATACGGTAAGTAAAAAGAGATGGAATATATATACATACTGTAGGCAAACTAATGTTTTTTGGAAAGAAAATCTTTTACTTGCAATTTATTGAAAAGGTATACTTAAAAATAAAAAGATTGTTTTGTGTCTTTTTCACTATTTATAGATAATATTTATTTTTGCAAATAAAAATGTAATAGAGAATGAACTGATGTCACTGGTGTCATCGAGCTTTATGTGTTTTCTAAAGGGAGAACATAGCAGAAGCTGTTTGGTCAGCTGTATGCCTTGTCAAGTTTGCTGACTGAGAAATGATAAGTGTTACACTGGTGCAGAGATATTTGAGTGCTGCAAAATGTCTGCTGTTCAGTGGAAATGTGTATTATTTTGAACGTTTTTTTTATACTTGTAAAATAGATACATACAGGGTTATTCACAAAAGGGTGAAGAGTTTGGAGAAGGCAGGAGAAGTGAACAATTTAGGCCAAAATAGCTGATTTGGACAAAATTCTCCAATTTAGCTCACTTTCCGGTTCAGCTATGTTGTCCTGGATTGTTCACTTCTCCTGTCTTCTCCAAACTCTTCACCCTTTTTTGAATAACCCTGATAATCGTATCAATGTGTGGTAATGTTGTAAAAACCTTGTTTCCATGACTAGTTTTCAATTGTATATGTACATGGAGGCAGCCATATTTACTCATTACATACATGGTCTCTGCTTCCTGCTTTGCTGCTACTGTACTATATTGCATCTTTTCACATTGCAAATCTATAGGTAGACTAACCCACTGAGAAAATGCCATCCAATGTGACTGATATATTTGGGCTGATTTACTAGGAGTTGAGAATCTTCACACAGTAAATTGTGCAATTATCCACTTTAATTATCCAATCACGTGAAAGGCAAATTCCCCTTTACTTTGAATACCCAATCATGTGCAAATGAAATATGCAAACAGAAATGTGCTTTTTATATGATTGGATAACTGAAGTGAATATTAACATAATTTATTTGTGTGAAGTATCTCAGTTCCTTTAGTAAATCAGCCTATGTATCTCTGAAGCTGGTATAGGAAATCGGCAATGCATAGGCTGCTATTGCTAAACTCTCCATTATAAAATAGTTTTCTGGCTTTTATGCTGAACCAAAAGCCTCTATACTGACCCTAAACAAGTATGATGATCAGGACATGTGATTTCAATCTGATTTCCCGAATTGTCCATTTCAGGTTAGTGACTCAGAATGTATTGAGGCTAGACAGCCAGACAACTAGCATTTTCAGCAATGTAATGTCCTATATTTATCTTGGTACAGGTTTTTTGTACTAAGACGTAACTACCCATTCTTCCCCCCGAAACATGTACTGACTTTTTCTTTGCTCCGTTGCTCTATATTGAGCCAGGAGAAATGCCCAACACTTCTGGGTATGGGTGAGCAGGTGACTTAGTCCCTCTCCTGTCTGACAGCACTGATGCCTCATGATTGGCCCAACGTTATCACATGGGAGCGGGGAGTCCTGTGTAAACGCTCACAAGTTGGTTTGGCGCTTACAACCCCAATTCCGAAAAACTGCGGTGCACAGTGCCTTATGTGGCGCTCGGTGGGCCCAGATATTTGTGTGTTATACCGATGTTTGAGTCGAACTGTTGTTGGACTCGAACATCGAGTCCATCCCTACTAAACAGTCCTGGGTCTTCTTTGTTATAATTTTCGTTTGCAACAAATGTTTTCATTCAGTGAAAGGTCTGGACTGCAGGCAGGCCAGTTAAGCACCCAGAGTCTTCTACTATGAAGCCATGCTTTTGTCATAGATGCAGTATGTGGTTTAGCATTGTCCTGCTGAAATATGCAAGGCCTTCCCTGAAAAAGACGTCACCTGGATGGAGGCACATGCTGCTCTAAAACCTGGATATATCTTTCAGCATTGATGGTGCCTTTCCAAATGTGCAAGCTGCCCATTCCATACACACTACTGCACCTCCATACCACCAGAGATGAAGGCTTTTGAACTGGGAGCTGATATCAAGACAGAAGGTCCCTCTCCTCTTTAGTCCAGAGGACGCAACACCCATAGTTGCCAAAAAGAATGTCAAATTTTGATTTGTCTGACCACAGAACAGTTTTCCACTTTGCAAGAGACCATTTTAAATAAGCTTTGGCCCAGAGAAGACTGTGACGTTTATGAATCATGTTCAGATATGGCTTCTTCTTTGGAGGATAGAGCATTTCTGAATGGCACAGTGAGCTGTGTTCACAGACAGTGATTTATGGAAATATACCTGAGCCCATACAGTGATGTCCATCACAGAATCATGACTGTTTTTATTGCAATGCCGTCTGAGGCCCCAAAGGGCATCCAATATTGCGTTTTGACCATGTCCCTTGCACGCAGAGATTTCTCCAGACTCTCAGAATCGTTTGATGATATTATGTACTGTGGATGATAATATATTTAAAGTCTTTGCAATTTTACGTTGAGGAACATAATTCGGAAATTGTTCAACAATTTTTAGACGCAGCTTTTCATTAATTGGTAAACCTCTGCCCATCTTTACTTCTGAGATATTCTGACTCTTTTTATACCCAATCATGTTACTAACCCATTGCCAATTAACCTAATTAGTTGCAAAATGTTATTCCAGCTCTTCCTTGTTACTACCACTTACTTTTCAAGGTTTATGTTGCCCTGTCCCAACTTTTTTTAAATGTGTTGCTGCCATCAATTTCAAAATATTTTTTTTAAGGTACATTTTCTCAGTTTAAACATTAGACATGATTTCTATTGTAAATAAAATATGGGTTTATGAGATTTGCAGATCATTGCATTCTGTTTTTATGTAGATTTTACAACTTTTTTTGGAATTGGGGGGACTTCCTTTCCCTGATGTTGGCAGCCAAACAAAGCAGCATGGAAGTGAGGATAGCTGGAGATGGGGGGGTGCGGTGGTTGAAGGATCCTTTCACTTTGTCCTGTTGAGTAGTTACATGCAGAACTCTCTCTAGTGGCTAACCTACAAATGTATATAGAAGGGCAAGCATGTGAATTCACATGAAAAATCACTTGAAAAACAGCCTTAGGTCAATTTTTATCTCTGTCACTTTGTAAAAGTTTTACATTTTTAAACTGCTGTTTTATGACTATTATTACAATAATGCACACACAGATGGAAAATTCCCAGTGCTAAACGGGTTTAAAAAAGAGACAGCATAGCTGCCTGCTTTAAAGCTATAATCTTTCTTATCAAATCTTCAGATTGACCCATACCAAAAGAGATAGGTTACAGGGATAAGCCACAGTTCCGACAAAATTGTTTAAAGTGTCTGCTGCACACCATATAGCGTTGTGACCAATGTAGATAAGGAAGGTGCTCGAAGTGACTGCCATGGATGGTGCCATGCAATACCTTGGAGATGTGAAGATAGGGCACCAGCACTCCACAATGCAAAGAAAGTATTGTTTATTGCAAATAACGTTACATAGGGCAAAATTGCCAACTCTTCGGGGCCGTGCAAAGTCCATATACAGTGTCACCTTAAGGAAGGGACCCTGCACGGCTCCGAAACGTTGGCAGTTTTTGACCTACAGTATGTGACGTTGCTTGATATAAATGATATTTTCTTTGCATTTTGGAGGGCTGGTGACCTATCTTCACATCTCTGCTGTTCTGACTAATTCACGTTTTCACATTCATGTTTACAGAAATGCAAAAAACAGGTTTACATCAGATTTGTCTGTAGAGAATAGGGATGAGCTCAATTTCAGACCAAACATACAATCACAGAAGGAAGAGCCTTCCACTGCTGCCCTGCTGCCCAATCAGCTTCGAGCAAGGAATTCCCATATTAAGTGAACTGCAATTTGCCAATCAAGTCAAATAAATTGAGACTAGAGATGTTCAGATACCAAGTACCGTACTCGGTACAAGTACAAGTACATGTACAGATACTTTTCCATCTCCAAGACTAGACTAGAGAAAAATTCAAATGTTAGGAGGCAGCTGTCATTGTTAAGGAAAATACGGAGTTCCGGGGATTGTTACATCTCTGTTTTAATCTATACATTTTTTAAATAAATATAAATAAAGGGATGCACCGATACCATTTTTTCAAGTACGAGTACTGATACTTGTCCAAGTACTCACATATACAAGTACTGATAAATTTTTGTTTATTGTCATGTGATTATCATGTGACAGTTTTTCTAAAACAATACAGACAATACAACAATACAAACAATACAGACTATGGTCGGAGAGCTGGTCGTGAGGAATGTATAATATATATATTTTTTCTGACAATGGGACAGTATCTTCTATTGTGAGAAGTTAGCTTTCCTACAGTGGGATATATGGGTGTTTTTGTTTACAGATGCTACTTTTTGTTTTGGGGTAAACAACACACCCAAGCTGGTCTGGCCTTTGGCTTTTAACTGACCATGGGTGGCATTTTAGGGTACTGTGCTGCAATCTAGAGTTTGGAAAAAGAAAAATACACCTTCCATTAAATGTAATGCAAGTGTAAGGGTGACGCCCACAGGTGGGCCACCAATTTTTCTAAATATAAGCAGCAGCCCAGGTTGAAAAGAAAGGGACTTAATAATGGAACTTTGACCAAAGAGGACATCACCGGAACAAAGGACAACTAATGGCCACACTTAGAGAGAGACTGAAACCAGAAGCCATTTTCCTGAGAACGATTGATACCCACGAAGTTCCTGTTTGATACGGAATCTTGTAAACCTGCAACTCGAAGCTACGTAACTTTAATGTATTCTCTTAAAGAAACGATTACATGTACTAGAAAGAACAGATTAGTGGGTGCATGTGTATGTATGTTTATGTATGTTTGTTTATGTATTGCTTTTCCTGTAACTAAGTAGTTTGTGCAGGCTGCACTTTTCTATAGTAAAGTAAGTTAAATACTACTGTTTCTTACTACAAGAATCAGACAACAAATATCTGTAAATGTTTGCCTAGCAAAACAGTTAGGGGCTCATCCTTGTGATTTGTAGTAAACTCAATTGAGGCAGACTCGTCTCCGATTTTGTACAAAATCCAAGCATTACATGCCTATCAGTTAATATCTCCACTATAATGCCAACTCACCTGACTTCTGGGGGTCACTAATAGCCTCTGGGGGGTTAGAAGGTGCTAAATGTCCTAAATTAAAACACTAGCAAAAATGTATGTGTTTTTAATCTTATTTGGTGTGAACTATCCTTTGCTTGAAATTATTTAGATCACATTGGTCCAATAGTCCATTGGTCTATTTGTGAGTGTTTTTTCAAATACAGATGGGAACAGTTTGCTTCGGTCTTCAAACATGCCGCCAAAGGCATTTAGTTCGCCTCTGAATAGTAACTGATTTATAACTGAAAAATGTAATATATGCACACTGAATAATATGCAGCAATGTCTATCCAGCTGTTTGGTGTTAAGTAGTTCGGAAATTTCCTTGCCTGTCTCTCCTGCCCCCCCACTTTATGCCACAATGCAGATGGTCCTTGAAAGAAGCATGTTTGTTGTGTTTGTTGTTTGTCATGCTTGCAGTACCCTTTGCAATAAATGTGTGATCAATTCAGCATGATGATTATAAGTGTTTACCTGGTAAACATAGGACTGAATGTCTTCAGAGAGTGCTCTAACCAGTCTCTGCAATGATACCAGTTGTATGTTACCACTAAACATGCAGCCAGGGTATTCTATTGGTGTAATCTGATTAGGCCTTTGAGAACTTAGATTGTGTGAGTGGATTCATGGGTTAACACTGAGAAATATATTTAAAGACAACTGTTTATTTCATTTTGTTTAGAGTAGGGGAGGGTTTAAACCACAGTATTTTTTGTGCCTCATTAGGGAGACCTCACGTAGACCTAACAGGATGTGAAGTGATATCTTTCCGATGTAAGTGAAACCTCCTCTCAGACAGTTTTCACAGGTACACGTGTCCCCATTGGAAGATTTTCCCTCTATTCTTGTTCTGGTGGCAAAACTTTAGGTTTACCCTCACTTTCATTCCCAATGACAATGGTAACCAGGACAATTATAAAAAGTGAATGGGACAGAGACAGTGATAAAAACCTTGACAGAGGCTCCAACCCCTCATTACACAATCCAAAATTAAAATAACATTTTTTTTTGCCTTAGTTGTACTTTAAACTAGAATTTCCATAATACTAGTTACAAGCTCTAATGTTGAGCATGGTGGATGGATTTGTGCTGGATGAAGAACATCAAGATAACACAACAGTTTACTTTACAGCAGTCTGTAAAATATATAGCAGTAACTAACTGCTGTGAAGTTCTGGTACTGCAAGGGTGTCCAGTTGGGAAGCTTGCCTTAGAAAGTATGTGACAATCTGTGGATGATTAATTTTTTCCACAATGCGCTTCTGTGACATGTTACAAAATCTGTAATTGTGGTATTTGACTGTCTGTCTTGTACAATACTACATTTCAAGTTGCACTTACATTTACTGCTGCCTGCCGGCCATTCTACAGATAGTCAGCCAGCAGGGATACTGCTAGCTGGCTTGCTGCTGTTGTTTCTCACTTTACCGAAAAATGTATTTTAACAATCAGACACGCTGCCTAAAGTAAAATTTCAGAGAAATGTCCCTACCTGCCACACACTGGGCTAGCTCACACAATATGTGCCTATTACTGTTTGAGTTGACGGCAGAGGACAGTAATTAGTGATATTTTAATTTCAGGCCTTACCCTGCTTTAGATATTCAGATATCCTGGTCTGTTAGACATACAGGGAACACTGGGCTAGGAAACTAATTATCTGCTTTTCATTGTCTGGAGTGACTGCAGTCCAATGTGGAGTCCAGTGCAGTGTAGAGAATATTTGCAATATTTAAAGAAGAACTCCAAGCAGAATAAAAATGAACCCTTGCAGTGAGGCTAACCTTGCACTGCAATGGTTAACTGCTCATTTTTCTCTAAGAGACCAAATAAAGAAGACATACTCCCCTGAGACTCAATGCTGCAGCAGAGTCTGTTTTAGATGTGATGACTCACAGGTCATTAGAGCTAATGGAGCCTGGGGAGAAGAGCCTGTAGGGACCGGTCTAGCAGCCAGGTAGGACCGAGTATCAGGTAAGTATATCTTTTTTATTTTAGACCTTAGACCAAAATGAGCAGTTAAGTCTTGCTGTGTGGGGTAGCTACACTGTAAGGGTTAACTTTTATTCTGCCCAGAGTTGTTCTTTAAAATTCAGGCTTCATTCTTCTCAAATAAATTTCCATGTAGCATGCCCCAATGTGACACATGTGGGGTAGCTTCATGTAGGGAAATAGGTTACAAAATAAAAAGTATGCTTCAAAAAAAGCAACACATGCAGTCACCAAGGAGAATGTGGTGATGCAGTGTTAATTTTAGACAGAGTAGACTGAAGCATTGGGTGTCAGCTTTCCATAGGATTCCAGAACATCTGGCCTGCCTGTTTGCCCATACCTGTTAAGTGTGACGTTACATTAACATGTGGAACCTGACAGTTTGTCCAGTGTTTATGCTTTCATTACTCTCAGTATACACAGAGTGAAAATGACTCATAAAGCTTCATAGTGGTAAGACAGATTCATTATATTCATATTGTGCACAGATGTGGAATATTAGGTTTCTAATTAGATTTTTCCCACTTGCTTCTGCCTGGACATTCGACAGCGGAAAGAAAGAAAAATATGCCAAAAAGTATCCAAAATAGCTTTAATTTGGAAATACCCTGTGGAGGTGTTATGTCTATGTTTAAAATTTCTGCTCCACAGTATGACGCCACAATGTACCCAGAATACTTTCATTTTGTTGTGGTGCAGACACAGACATGCATTTAATGATGTCCCTGGTCAGTCTGTGTGTATTTAGGTATACAGTATGTACTCTAGAAAAGGGGCAAGTGCATGCATATAAAGATAGAGGCCTAGAAAATAATTACGCTTGAAAGCTGAACTCCAGGCACACAAATTAACCAATATGCAGTATTCTAAATGCTGCTTATTCGTTAACATGAACATATTACTTGCCCCACAAAAACTGGTCAGCAGCCGGTATTTTTAGGTAGAAGAAACTTTATAAGTCTCTTCAGCCAAAAAATACTTTTACTTGTCTGATTTTTGTAATCTTTACACTGGCTGCAGTGCATTCACATTGCAGGGTACATTCCCAGTCCATTCCCAGAATCTCTTATGCATGCATGTGCAGGAGAAGACATCGGACCTGGAAGAAAAGGAGAAGAAGATGGTAGCAATGATGGAGTGGCGACAGCGAGCTTGCACCTTTAATTGCTGGAGGAAAATACACCCAGAGCTGCTGTGCATACTTGCACATTATGGCAAATGCTGCCTGGCCACAACCCCCCACCGGGAAAGTTTTCCTTTGTCAAAAAAATTGGGTCACAGGATTCCTTTCTGCATTAGTTACATTTTAAAAATGCAGCAATGTAAAATTGTCTAAACTGTAGCTATGTCAACACATACTGACTAGGTGACTGCTTTCAAACTACATATATATACACTATATTACCAAAAGTATTGGGACACCCGTCCAAATCAAGCAAGGTCCATAAAGACATGGATGAGTGAGTTTGTGGTGGAGGAACTTGACTGGCCTCCACAGAGTCCTGACCTCAACCCGATAGAGCGGAGACTGCGAGCCAGGCCTTCTTGTCCAGCATCAGTACCTGACCTCACAAATGCGCTTCTGGAAGAATGGTCAAACATTCCCATAGCCTGACCTCACACACGTTCCCAGTTTCTGAGTGTGTAAGATCACACAATTGACCGAAAAGCCGCTCTAAGGCTGGCCATAGACTTATCTATTTTTCCGGTGTGCTCCTTCGATCATCTGATCCAGGGATGCCAACAGAAAGTTCCCCTCCCCCCGCTTCATACGTAGATTTAGAGTAAGCAGGGCTGGACCTTTAATGAGGTGGTCGCCTCAGGGGGGTGGCAGGTGTGTATGTGGGCAAGGGGGGGCGCAGAATGGTGGCTATAGCATCCAAGGTTCCTAAGAGCTCTTAGCAATCTATGGCTCTGACCACTCTGTCTTGCTTCCCTTCCAGCTCACTGACATCATCGGTTGAGTAGGACCCTCTTGCTGGCACCCTGCCGAGGTCCTGGCAACCAGTGACATCAATGAGCTGGGTGGGACCATACAGAGAGCCGCTGACAGTCACCGCTCTAACACAGCACCCATCCTCCCACCCCCCAAAAGCACTATCAGCAGCAACTAATACCCCCCACCCAGCTCTACGACCTCTAGGGTAGGGACAGCTCTGAGAGTAAGCATGCAAGACTAAATAAAGGGGACAATAGAAATCTTGTATAAAATAAAAAGGTGACTGAGAAAACAATAGGTCAGCAGCAACAGCACATGTATTCATTCAAGACCACTATGTTATCGCTCAGTAGTAGTGTTTCCTTCCTTACGTCCCAAATGCCTTTTTAAAACAGTACTGTGTTAGAACTTACTTCTCCCAAAGCGATTTTAACAGGCACTTGGTTTTATGGCCTTCCACACCCACTGATCTGGCTTGTGAGTCTGTGAGAAAAATGAAAAATGGCAACTAATCCAATCAATTCATTACTAGCTTTTTAAAGTAAGATGCTTATGGACATGACCTTTCTCGGAACTATATGATACAAACATTTCCCAGCACACTTACTAGGTAATCAGCAAAATACAGTTTTCATGCAAAATTTTGAACAATTGGACTAAAGAATTATTAGAAGATTAGCAGATGTTGGCATAAGATCAGTCACGAGTAATCCTCTTTAGGTTCAATAATTGTATCCTTTATTGTTGTTGTTCTTGCAGGCTCAAAGACAATGGGGTCTATTCACGAAGCAGCCGAAGGATCTAGCCGTAGCTTCGGCCGATCCTTCGGCTTGCTATGGCCCCAAGACCCCTTCGGTTCAGTAGAACCAAAGGGGTGCTGTACGGGCTATTCACTATTGCCCGTACAGCTCCCGAACTTGGCCGAGTGGCTCAGTCAAGCCGAAGGCATATGCTTCGGCTCGACTGAGCCGCGCTGAAAGCCGAAGCTGGCTGAATGGCCGGCCGACAGCCTGCTTCTGACAGCTGGGCGGACCCAGCCGTCATCTCACGGCTGGCTCCGGCCACTTGCAGAGAGATCAGCGCCCCTGGCTACCAGCTAACCAGGGACTCTCATCTCCAGACAGCCCAACTCTCCCAGGCGCTCCGGAAGTGTCCCGCTCCCGGCCGCCCAGGAAGAAACACTTTTTTCAAGAAAGGTTTACTCTGCTCGATCAAGCAGAGTAAAACTTTCCCTGCTTTTTTTTTTTATTCTGACATGGAGCAGTTGGCTGCCATCAGAATATAAAAAATAAAAATTTCACCATAGGAATGCATTGCTAGATTCCTATTGGCTATTGCAAATTGAAATAGCCAATAGGAATCTAGTAATGCATTCATATGGCAAACATTTTTAAAAATATTTTGAGCTGCTAGCTCCGCCCAATTGTTTGCTCTGCGGCATTCGGCTATTTACTCACTGCTGTTCGGCATCTATAAGAATAGACCGAACAGCAGCGAGTAGCCTGCCGGAGGTTCAGCTTAGCCGATCCAGATGTTGGATTGGCTGAGTCTAACTCCTTCTGCACTTTGGGTTGGCCGAACATGCTGAGCATGTTCGGCCGACCCAAAGCCACCCGATGTACTGCTGATTTCAGCCGATATAAAGCTGAAATCAGCTGTACCAGCCTGAAGGGAATAGCCGAACAGCGATCGGCTCACTTCGCTTCAGGTCGGTCATTCACTCGGCTGCCTACGGCAGCTTAGTGAATAGACCCCAATGTAAATGTGTGCTCTACCTGAAGAGATCTTTGTGATTTTCCAATGGTGACCTGCAGCCTCCCATCTTTTTTTCCTGTAAGAAGCTGCCCCTAACTGAGCTCTGAGAAAGAGGCTCTGCATTCTGAAAAGATTTCTTTGCTCTTCCTCCCCATATAATCAATGTGAATACAAAAGCAAACTGATGCCACTTAGAAGGATCAGAAGCATTTCAAACTCAAGCTGGTTACACCTAGTCAACTCAGCATGAGCGTCATGGAGTCCATTTCTTGTCTCCCAAGTGCTCCCTCTAGTGGTGGTGGGGATATGGTTGGAAACAGAACACAGTTGCATAGTATTTGAGGTTGAATAAAGACACAGGTCCATCAAGTTCAACCTTTGTGTGTCTGTGTGTGTGTTGTGCGTGCATGTGTGTATATGAGTCCCTGTGTGGTCTTAGTTTTTAAGAGTACCTGTACCCTTGTATGTTACGGTCTCTGAGGATGGTATCTAATTGATTTTTGAATGCATCAATACTCTCTGCTGATACCACTGCCTGTGGAAGAGAGTTCCAAAATGTACTGAAAAGAATCCAATACGCCCTGTGTGGTTAAATCTTTTCTCCACCAATTTTAGGTGGTGGCCTCTAGTCTTTGTTAGGGAGTTTTCAGTAAAAAGCTTATTGCTGATGGTGCCATCTCCAATAAACATTTTGTCACAGGTCGGCTCAGTAGATCGGGAGGTGAGCGAACACATACCGCAGTTCGCTCACCTCTCGATCCTGTCACGGCTCTCTGCCGTGACAGGGGAGGGGCTGGATTCCCCCCTCCCCGCTCCGATCCGCCAGCGATGACTGGCGGAACGGACGGGGGAGGGGGCGGGTACAGCTGAGGCAAAATGATTGTCTTGTCTCTACAGTACATTCCCTTTTTAATACAAGACAGTACTCTGCTCACTTTGTTTGCCGCAGCCTGGCATTGCAAGCTATTGTTTAATCTGTGGTCTACAATGACCCCCAGATCTTTTCCCATTCGCTGACTTCTCTGGTGGAGTTCCCATTAATGTGTAATCCGCTTGCCTGTTTTTAACCGCAAAATGCATAACTTTACATTTATCAACATTAAACCTCATCTGCCTTATAGTTGCCCACTCCCGTATTTTATCCAGGTCCCCCTGTAATGTTATAATGTCTAAACTCATGTCTATTACCCTCCCAATCTTAGTATCATCAACACGGAAGGTTGAAGGCCATGGTGGGGGGAACACAATGATCTTGAGTCCCGTTTATATTTTTATGCAGCCTGCAGAGACAATGACAGAAAAGCATCTAAGCTGAAAGTAGTTACCCTCTCAATAATCATGTGTGTAAGAAGGTTTTAGTTGGCGTGTATTGGAGCAATAGAAAAAACAAAGAGAGTAAGATTTCACACCCCAAATAGGTTGACTAAAAGGAATACGGAGTAGGTTCCACCTTAAGGTATGCAATTACCGAAAGGGGAGGATCTCAATAATCATACCTCAGTATGGCATTCAGTTGTACAATTTGCAGTTCTCATTTATTTCCCATGTCAGTTTATATTATGAATTCTTGGAGATGAAATAAAAGCAGTTTTGGTGTGACTCATACAGTAATCTGTTTCTCAATCAAATTTAATCAATTTATCCTCTAAATGTCATGTATCCAATGTGAGAAACGAGCAAACGCCTTTACTCATGGAGCAGAAATGTAAATACAGAGAACACAGCGATATGTAAACATTAATGGAAGTGGTTATGAGAAGCATATTGTTCTACAGTTTGTTTGTCCCAAGGAAAATGAAAGATGTGAGTGGAGCTGGGCTTGTATCATCTTTTCAGCTAGTCACGGGGTTAGTGGTATAACATGAAACATATAAATTACTGTCTAATCCTCAGCCTAAAAATAAAACTCCAGGATTTATACAAATCAACTCGTGCAGTGGGGCTACTTCAGCACTGCAAGAGTTAAGTGCTCATTTTGGTCTGGGAATGAAAATAAAGAAGATATATTCACCTGATCCTCGGTCCCGCCTCACTGTTAGACCAGTCCCCGCAGCCTCTTCTCCCTGTGCTCTGGTGGTCTAATGACCCTTGATGTCATCATGTCTAATGCAGGTCCATTAGATGTAAGGATGCCGAGGGACATACCACAGCCGGAGCAGTTGGGGGGAGAGGTTAGAGGTCACTGCTGTGGAACCGAGGATCAGATGAGTATATCTTCTTTATTTTCCTCCCTAGACCAAAACAAGAAGCTAACTCTGGCAGTGCAGGGGTAGTCCTACTGCAAGGATTCATTTTAATAAATCCTGGAGATCTTTTTTAACCAGTTGCCGTCCGCCCGTTGAAAAAAAACGGACGGACGGCACTGCTGCATTGGCGTCTCAAGACAGCATTTTTTTTCTGCTTGCGCGCACGGGCAGAAAAAACCCGTGCAATGTAAAGAGCCGTTACCGGCTGTTTAACATATACACAATCGGCGGCTCTATTGCCTGCCGATCATGCATATGTGCTGGTGTGTGCCCCCCCTGGTCTGCTGCCGCCACCCCTCCTCCTGCCCCCTCACCTTCAATCCCGGGATCTGCGGCCCAGGACCGGCTCGGGAGGCCGTCAGGAGGAAGAGGGAGGGAGTTCAACTCCTTGCTGATCTCCCTTCGTGCTGTGAATGTGGAAGTAATGTGTATTACATCACTTCCGCATTCACCTGTCAGTCATCTGGCTGCTATAGCCAGAGAAAAAAAGCTGATGAAGCAGATCTCTGCTTCATCAGCTTCTTTTGGGGTCCCCTAGGTGACATTAGGGGTCCTGGGGACCCCTAATGTCTCCATAAAGAGGACCTGTCAGTGTGCCTTTGCTATTATATAGGGGGATTGTTATCCCCCCATGTAATAGCAATAACAATAAGTGCAAAAATATATAAATAAAAAAAAGTTAAAAAAAATAAAAGTCACATATGAAAAAAGTAAAAAAAAAACCCAAAAATGTTTAAGTCCCCCACCCCCACGTTTACGCACATATAAGCGTAAATACGCGTCCGGTGCACCAGCGCACAAAAACGTCAATTGCGCTACACACGTTACATATCGCCGCGAACATCGCAGTGAGAGCAATCATTTTAGGGCCATCAATCACTGATAACACTAAACTGATGAGCGGTAAAAGCTTTTAAAGCGTCGCCTATGGACAATTTGGGTCTGGTAGTTTTTTGCGATATTGCGGGCGGGCAATTTTAAGGCTTGACATGTTTGGTGTCTATTTACCCGACATGACCCCGTCTTTTATATTTTACCAAAAAATTGGGGTGATAACAGTACCTAACAATAAACTTCTGCGTTATGATCTTTGTTCTTGGTTTGTTCAATATATGATTGAAAGTGTTTTGTAGTTGCTTTTATGCCTTTTCAAAAAAGAGACACTAATAAGAGCCTAGGTTTTGTCCTCTTCAAAATGTTTTGTTGAGGGCAAAAAAAATCTGTTGATCCTGCTAGTGAGCTTGTAAACTCCTGTGCTCTCTGCATCTGCAGGGCCGGATTCCCCACAAGGCCACAGAGGCCCGGGAGCGGTTTGAAATCTCCCGATGCCCGGGACATGCAGTTCCAGACGCCGGGCGGTAATTTGTTTTCTACATTTAGCCCTGCTTTGCACAAGCAGGGCTAAATGTAGAACGGGGAAACCAATTGTTTGTTTACAAGTGATCTTGGCGATGTCACCAAGATCACTTGTAATAAGACTGCAGCCGGTCCATCCTCCCCCTCCGCTGCCCCCGCACCTACCTCTCTCCATGCTGCCTCTGTCCTCCCGACTCCATCCTCCCCCTGCCGCTGAGTATCTCTCCTCGCTGGCCGCTTCAAGATGGAGAGTAAGGGGCAAAGCGGCAGGGTTAAAAGCAACCCTGCTGTTTCGTGTAAACAGTGAGAGGGGAGAGCAGACTTCCCTTTCACCTGCCACAAGAATTCAAGCACAGTGCTGTGCTACAACTCCTGTATTGGAGTTGACAGGTCCAATAAAGAGAACCTCCAAATGCTATCACACAGGGGCTTGTTAGCGCCTGTGTGATAGCACCCTTGAAGAAAAATGTATTACTAGAATAATCACCAGGTGAAAATAAAGGAAAAAAGCCTGAAAATAAAAGCTAATGCATCCAGCACATCTAAGGTCTGGTAAGCTGTAATCTATTACATTTTTGTATTTGGATTTATATACACTTTATACAATGTTTTCTGTTATGTTTTTATAAGTAACATAAAAGTTAATATCTCCAACTGGCCAATGGCCCAATGGTGACATTTATTCAATGATGCTATAACATCTCATTACTAATACTACACACACACACACACACACACACAAACACAAAAAAGTATGACATAATACATGCTTGATGCATTCATTGGTATAAGGGCAGTTACATCAGAACTGTATGCAAATATAAAAGAACCCGGTTGTATTGATTTAAACATCCTTAAACATATTGTTAGTAGTGATTACATTTGTCTTTATATTTTTATAAATACTATAAGCCATATTCTTTTGCAATGCATGGTAATGTGAATCTAAACATTGGGGTTTGCTGATAGGAAGACAGAACAGAGAGATTAAGTTATTCGTTAACGACTACTCCTTCACCATCCAATCACAGGCTGGTGCATTTCATGACCAATCTGCATTGCATTATCTACTGTGCAGACAATGGAGGTCAGGCACTGGGTGAAGAAAATTAAAACATTTTTAACAGGCGAGACAGTCAGTTGAACAGTTTTTTCAGCTATTTGCTTACAGTATTAAGTGATCCTGGTAGGCAGGCTTTTTTTTGCAGAGGAAAGCAAGAAAAGCATCCCACCAGCCTGCCAGCAATGTTTAGACTAAATGTAAAATAAGCCACGCATGTGCAGCAAGTGCACATTCTCAGCATGTCCTGAGTGCCAGAAAAAAGTAAGTTTCATGTGCATGCAATGGAGTTATGAAATCCTAGGCTGGCCCACTAAGTTGGCTGAAGATGACACACCCGGAGGAAGAATGGGAAGAGTTGTCATCACCAGTGGCAGAGCAATAATGGGGGGTAGTAATGTTGCTTCCTGGGAGGAAGCCTGAGAGATAAGTCTATCATAGCATGCAAATTTGCTGTTTGAGTGCTCTGGGGGACAAATTAAAATGAAGGTTTACTTTATTAAACTGTTAGATATCCAATTAACAATCATCACATAGTAGTATGACCCTAGTATATTTACATTTATTGCCTTAGGGCTTCCTATGTTCCAGCAAAAAGCATATAACTGTGCATGTATTAATAAAACAAAACACCACAAGATCCTCTGCTCACTTCAAAGCTCTAAATGTAGATACAATCAAACTTCTGAGCAACTCTACACACACTCCTTTCTGCCTCCCCACGGGGAGTACCCTCATGGAATAGATGTGGCCAAACATAAGGTAAGATCAATATGCATTTATGGAGCTGTTACCTTAACTCTGTCAGTCAATCAGCAAACCACATTCATGGTAGCATTAGAGGAAACACGTAGTATAATGTGTAGTATTTTGATTAAATACACATTAAAACAAGTAGCATTAACAACCCATAACACACCAGCACCATACACTATTTAGAGTTGAGTTTCTGGTTTCAGTCAACCATGAGTTTGACCTGAACCTGAACTGATGTGGCAATTCACAACCATGACCAGTGGCGTAACAATCACCATAGCGACCCAGGCGGCCGCTATGGGGCCCTGGGGCACAGGGGGGCCCGGCCAGGACATCCCCCTGATGCCGTGCGGGCCGCCTGGATCGCTATGGCATTTCAGGCTGCTGGCTGTCACTGACCGCTGTGAGGAGAAACACACAGCCATTCACATGTGCAGCGGTGTGTACCTCCGCACAGCTGCTGAGTCGATGACAACCAGCAGCTTCGGGGGAGGTGGCTGGGCCCGTCGTCGGCAGCAATGGAGGAGGCGGGGCACAGCGATCGAGGAGGCAGGTCTTAGCGATGGGGATGCGGGCCCGGCGATCGAGGAGGTGGGGCCCAGTGACGGATGAGGCGGGGGGAGTAAGAGGGCTTGACCGCCTACCCGAGACTCTGCAGAGCTCACCATAGATAGTCTATGGTGGGCTCTGCAGGGTCACCCTCAGGTGGGCTGTTTGGGTTATCAGGTGGACTTTTCTACAGGGCCCCATACAAGCTATGGGGCCCTGCGATTTCTAGTTACGCCCCTGACCATGACAACCAATTAGCTAAAAAGCACTTCTTGGGCTCTGAACTGTGGTCAGGTGACTTAGAAGAGGAAACTATGGCTTATGTTTCAACCCTACTCACTAATGAAATAAGGGTTCCCAGCAGCAAGTTTTTTTTGGAGGAGCAATTAAGTACAGGTAGGTACAGATCACAGAGTGTTTTTTCGGGGTCAGATAGTTGGTGCTATACTACTACTACTATACAGTAATGCTTCTGAAAACAGTTATAGTTACAGTCACATACACACTCAAGGGGAAAATGGGTACAGATCAAGGATTGTTTGCAGGGAGAGAGAGTTGCTGCTATACTGCCACTATACAGTACTGCTGCTGTAAAACACTGTATTTACAGTTAGTGCTGTATAGTGCCACATTACAGTGGTATAGTATTATTCAGGGTGGACAAATTGATATGGAATTCAGGAGCCAGTTTGTCCAACCCAGGAGACAGCAGGACTTTTTTTTAAGGAGTCATCCCTATTGACAACAGCCAGAGAAAACCTTGAAAGCTGGGCACCCACTGTAATTTTTAGGGACATTGGCTATCTAGCTCCTGGAATTAGTCCAGCCCTGGTATAATTGTAGCCTCACTGGCCAATAACATTGTGCAGGAGGAAGGACAGGGTGTACAGGCTTTGGCACTTTCTGATTCCCTTTTATTTGAATAGCTGCCATTTGGCCATATTAGGAGGCACTGGCGGAACTACCAGGGTCGCAACGGTCGCAATTGCGTGGCCTGGCGTTCCGCCTGTTGGGGGGGCCCAGAGAGGAAGCAGAGGGCCCGAAAGCTTCCTCATGCCCCCCCCACACATACTTTTCATTTAATAGAAGAAAAAAAAAAAAGGTATTAACCCTTTCGCTGCCAAGGACGTATGGCATACGGACCTACAAAAGTGCTTCCAGCTGGCCAGGTCATTAGGAGGTCTCTGGTGTTATGTGCAGCTCTAGGTGACTGCACTTTATATACCTGTAGGAGATTGGGATTTTTTCCCCATGACAGAGTCTCTTATAGCAAAACAAAACATATTTTGCAATATTTTGGCACAAAAGGGGTGCTTCCCATTGCGGTTAGCACGAGTCACTATGCAGTTTTGAGACCTAGTAACCATAATGTCATAACTAACAAAAAGTTGCCAGAGCTTTTCAAAATGCCTACTAACAGGTGTATAAACTACATTAATTTCGGATTCCTAAAAGGCAAAGTGAGTCATCACTAAATACCGAGCTCAAGAATAAGGCCCGCATCATGAGTAGAATATTTGTTTACAACAAAAAGTTAATTGTTTTTCTTTGCTTTGTATCTTTTTAGAGCATTCCTAACCATACATCCAATTATGCTGCTAGTTTGAAAGCCATATGTAGAAATTTGTAAAGTGACCGTCTGGAAAGGCTCTGGTACAATGCATTTCTATTGCCCCCTACTGGACATATTTCAGTAATGCACTTGTATGTACTGCAGGATTTTATATCTCAGTGCTCCTAATACAACTTAATTTCAAATTTCTGTAAGCCTTAGCAACTGATCCACATTCACCTTTCTCTGATCTGCCTTAGTTAAATCGGATTCTCATTAGGTGTTATGCATTACTGCCTTATTGAACAAGTGTGGATGTCTAAGGCTGGGCACACACCTTACAACCATCGCAAGACTTTTGTCTTGCGATGGTTGTAAGGTACTTAAAAAAACGTACGATCTGCCTATCTTGCATAGGCAGATCGTACTTGCGATGATCGCAAGCCACGCCCCCTTAGGGGCAGGCTTCCGATGACCGCAATGCCGAACGGGCAGTGTGCCCGTACGGCTTTTATCGTACGGACATGCCACAAACCGGCCGAACATCGTACGATGCTCGGCAGGTTTTCGAACATGTCCGTAAGTTAAAAGTCGTGCGACCTTACAGTAGTAGAGGTCGCACGGCTTCCACACACCTTACGATAATCGTACGATCGTGGGATTTCCCACGATTATCGTACATTTATCGTAAGGTGTGTGGGGACCTTAACATAGATGGCATTTCCTAAAAATTGGTTTTAGCTGTAGCTAGGGCTTCTACTGGCATTTAGGACCCAATCACACTTATGCAATGTGGCAATACATCAACCACAGTGCGTTCATTTTGAATGACAGACTAATACAATATTACAGTAATGGTAAAAACACAGATACTGTAGCGCACCACAATGCAGGTACTGTGTGTTGTGGTGCCCTGTGTGAAGAAAGGGGTCACATCCAATTTTTTGTATATTAAAGTGTAACACTGTCAGCTGATTCAAAATGAATTGGCTGCCTTAATGGAGTGCACCATAAAGCACAATTACTCACTGTGTTAATGTTCTTCATTTTATATGGAGAATTTAGCAAATTATAAAATAATGTTATGAGGAACAAATATTTATATGTGGAGGTGGTCTCTCGAAAGCTCAACCTTAGCATGTCCAAGACATTTAAGAAGTCAGAGACTGATTCAGACCATCAAGCTACACCTATACATAAAATATCACTTTTAAGAGGACTGACATGTTGCCTTTTCCTGTACAAAATCTCTTTTTATCAATCTGAATTTTCTCCCAGAATAATCAGCTGATTCATTAGCTTAACCCAATAATGTATATTTTGTGGAAATGTCATATGCTATTGGTATTTTTCTTTTTATAATGTATTATGTGTTTTAAAAGTGGAAACAATAAAACGTATAGTTTTTCCCTAGGGTTACTTTTACTAATGCATTTAAGCAACAAAAATGTAATGTGTTAGAGCTTACCATTCCTTACATGTAGCGACCGCATTTGTTTTCTCTTTTCCTAATTTTCCCCTGGTTATCCTGCCAGTAACACGCTTCCTGTCCTAGGGTGACAATGGTTACTCACTGTAATGTATCTATGAAAGAGGCGTGTTGTCACCCTAGGATAGTAAATGTGTTAGGATGACAACACCACCCCCTCTCCTTTAGAACATAGGTGAGGCACAGAACACAGGAAGTTACCAGCTGACAAGATTTCTGGCAGATCAACAAGTATTTTGCTACAGTTGCTATCCTCCTCTCCCATTCTGCCCTTCACAGACTCAACATACCCTGTCCTGGCTGTCACTGCTCTTCCAGCTGCAGTCAGCCAACCCATTTCCTATGAACCCAGGCTGTCAATGACACACCTTCTGTACCCCTGAACTAAGCGATAGTCAGGTAATGATATCAGTACAGCTTAGTCCAGGAGGAAAGGCCATCCACCAACACCACCAAGGAAGAAGAGGAAGGATTCATGATATCACTGAACTGGCCTGAAGACTGCAGGAAAAAAGGGTTTATATAGTTTTTTTATAATTGAGTGGGGGTGATATAGGTTGGGTAGCTAAAGATTTGCGTTAGGGTGAAGCATGTACAAGGCAAAATCTTTTATTTTCCATTTCCCTTTGCACATTTTTGGGTATTCAAGAGAACACAACTTCAGCTTATTTACTAAATCCTTTGCTGCAAAGTAAATTGACTTATGCTCATTTAGTAAATTAATAATTTTGCTTTGTGTTAGCTGGTTGAGAGGCAGTAGCACCTTTTTCGCATTTTAAACAGGGGGTTATTCACTAAGCTGCCAAAGGATTAAGCTGAACCATCGGCTAATCCTTTGGATCACTTCGGCTGCGGGAAGCCTTCGGTTCAGCTCAACAATTAACAGCTATTTACAATAGCCTGTACAGCAGCCGAAGGCAGCCGAACACACAGCCAAAGTGGGGAGAACAGTCTGCCGAAGCGGACTGTTCTCCCCGCAAATTGTAAATTTTTTAAATAATAATTAAAATAAACAGCGCGGGGTCCCCCTCCCAATTCATACCAGACCCTTTAGATCTGGTAAGAATGTTAGGAGGGACCCCAAGTTAGAAACAAAAATGTGTGGGGTTCCCTCCAAAAGTCATACCAGACCCTTTAGGGAGACAAGGGCCTCTTCCCCAGAACCCTGGCCTGGTGGTTGTGGGGGTCTGTGGGCAGGGGGGCTCATCTGCATCTGGGTACCCCCTTTCGTGGTGAATTAGGTGAATTAGGAACAGGTAGTTGTACCCCTACTCATTCACTAAATAGTTAAATAAACAGTAAATAAACAGTAGACTTTTGAAAAATTCCTTTAATTGAACAAAAAACTTTTTGACAATTCCTTTATTTAAAGGAGAACTATGAGATGAGTGATTTCCACTCACCTAATCCAACGCTGCAATCCAAAGTCAATTACTTCGTCCAGCGATGTAATCCGAGGTCAATCACGATGAACGCTGACTGCCTCAAATTCAGGGAGAGGAGGATAGGGTCAGGACCATCCAGGACGATGTAGACTCCTTCATCAGTAGAACACTGTAACTTCTGCCATCTGTGTAAAGAACACCTGGCAAAGCAGTACTTCAGAAGTCATCAGTCATGTTCATCTTCAGTATCAATAGCTGACCACTGACCCTCAAGACCCAGGCCTCAGTGTCAGTATAGCCTCCCCCGAGGCAGGGCCTGGGGAAGGGACACTGAATCTCACATGGTCCACCCTGAACATTTATATCCTCTCCCAGCATGCAACACTGGCCTGAACCTTCCATTGATTGGCCAGGGAGATGCAGATACCCAGAACAATCCCCTATTGGTTGCTCTGCTCTGTGGCAAGGACACACCCAGCAACAGGCAGATGTAAATAACCACAGATTGTTCAGGGAAACTAAATGAACATGCACTACAGATCAACCTCAGACTGATTACAGTCTGACAATAACTAATTTTAATAGCATAATAGCACTCCTGTTTACAGGGTGCTACATTATCTATAGCCATGATTATTACTCCAGAGACATAAGAGAACTGGGTGGTGCTGGTGATGTCCACCTTTTACAAAAAACAGTAAACACACACAAGAAAGAATGTGCAATTATTATTTTTTTGCATTTGAGTCTGTAAAACATTGCAATTGTGATTAGTGGATCAAAGGTGCAATGTTTCTTGTAGACTATTCCTCCCAGTCTCTGTCTATAAGGAGGTACAGACTTAAGTTAAAGGGAGAGAAAGTTTCAATGGAGTACAAGTGTGGTGATGCCGCTGCACTTGTACTCCATTGAGAACTACATTCAAGTTCCTCTGTCACATATCCTATCAAAGCATCTGTGAATGGATGAGGCAGTTGTGCGGGCAGAGCTATGCACAGGCATGCCAAATTTAATAAGAGCTCTTAGCAACCTGTGATGCTCTGTGCGTGGCGGTTCCTGGACCTATTCCACATCCTGTCCAGCTCATTGACATTGCCGGTTGCCAGGAGCTGAGTGGGGATGCTCTGGCTTGTGTCCCGCCTAGGTCCCGGCAACCAGTGATGTCAGTGAGCTGGGCAAACACTGAACAGAACCGCTTCAAACAACAGAATACTTCATTTGCATGTTTACTTCTTCACAGAGGCGTCACGAGGTGGGGTGACACCCGGTATGAGTACAGGGTGACACCCCGCAGTGACGTCATCGCGCACGTGTGATGACGTCACGCGCGGTACCGCTGTTACCTGCCGGTGGCCATGTTGGTTATGGACGCCGGCAGAGAGAGGAGGGGATTTTATCTTCTGCCCCATGTGCTGCAAGATGGAGACTCTGATAGTTTAGAGTTGGGACTGCACTATAAGAGGTGCCTTGGCGCGGTTGTGCGGCTTTCACATTTTCTGCAGAAGATGTGTATCCAAACCTCTTTTTTTAACCTTGGTGTGAGACAAGTTTTTTTACATGATGGCTGGTGAGTGTGCCAGGAAAACTTTTTGCTGTTTTACTGTTTAAAGCCCATTCCGTTTGTCATCTGTTTTGCTTGACCCCTCCAATGGTGTCACCTGGGTGCAGGTGTAGGGAGTGCACAGCTCAGCATACAGAATGGATGGTGTGGAATAGGGAGTGCACAGCACAACACACAGAATGGATGGTGTGGAATAGGGAGTGTACAGCACAGCATGCAGTATAGGATGGCGTAGAATAGGGAGTGCACAGCACAGCATACAGAATTGATGGTGTGGGATTGGTAGTGTACAGCACAGCATACAAAATGGATGGTGTGGAATATGGAGTGCACAGCACAGCATGCAGAATGGATGGTGTGGAATATGGAGTGCACAGCATAGTGAACCAAATCGGTTGGTGTGGAATAGGAAGTGTACAGCACAGTCAACAGAATAGGATGATGTGGAATAGGAAGTGTACAGCACAGTGTACAGAAGAGTATGGTGTGGAATAGGAACTATACGTTTGGCCAGTACAACACTCAGGCTGACTTTATCATGCAGTATAGATTAGCACAGATAAAATATTATTCTTAACCAATATCTATTTCCTCTCAACCGCCTGTGCCATTCAAACACCCCATCCCCCTCTTGAGCTCAGGATTTAAAGGGAATCCACTTGGATACAGGAATTGATTTGAAGAATGTAGTTACTGTCATTTCACCACTGTTGTTACTTTAAAGTTTGTTTTAGGCTGTTTATTGACCTTGGGTTCTTGAGTATTGGTAGCCATATCATAACAAAATAGAGGGAGCAGCTGCAGGTGATAAGACATGCCAATGTGTCGCTGATTACTGGATGTTAGGTCCATATTTCACAAAAATATTTGAATCAGTTTTTACCCTCAGACATGTAATATTTATTCTCTGATCCAGTGAGCATTGCCATGCTCACATCACATTTATTTGTAACATTAAAGGTATGCCATGGGACTTTATCTTTAAATAGTCCTTAAGAGGACACATATAATTGTTGTCACTATTTCCCTAATGAGCAGAGCCATTTTTACTCTAATTACACTGTCACAGCACTCCTGTTTACTATTGCCTAGCTCCAGTTACATTCCCCAGACCACAGAATGACAGTTGTAAATACTTAAAAACTAAGATGAGCCTTTAGGCCCCGTTCACATTGAGCGATTTATCGCGCGGTAATTCCCGCGATATCGCGGCTATTTACCGCGCGATATCGCTCTTCAATGCTTTGCAATGGGGCAAAGGGTCCTGCTGTCGCGGGTCGTGTGTCGCTACAGCAGGACCCTTTTTGGAGCGGATTTTGCCGCAATTCAATGCTTTTCAATGCAAGCATTGGCGCGATATCGCGCGGCAAATCGCGCGATATCGCGCAAAATGCAAATTGCGCGACAAACGCGCGATTTGCAAATCGCCGAGTGTGAATGGGGCCTTAGTATTCCATTTTGTTTTACATATTATAAATGAAGTGTAATGAAAGGAAAGTTTACTGGGCAAATAGAACTGAGCAAATAGTCATTCCCAGTCTAAGCCATGTAGTTATATCAGCGAATGCAGCAAATGTACTACTATCACTTACATCTCATTAACCAAGCCCGGATTTCCCACAAGGCCACCGAGGCCCGGCCTCAGGGCGGCAGAGCGCAGAGGGGCGGCAGCGGTGACCTTGTGGGGAAAGGGGGGGGGGCGTATTGTGGAACCCGGCCTTGGGGCGGCAGGGAGAGTAAATCCGGCCCTGTCATTAACCATGCAGTTACTGCAGAAGACTGTTTTTATCATATAAATTATCATGTAATATGAAGGTTCACCCTTACTGTGTTAACAGCATTCACACCTGAGTGTCTTGTGTGTTTCCTGAAGTGGGACAACGCTCAACATGAAGAATCTCATTATTTTAAATGGTGCCCATTTACACCATTATTTTTCGGGTTAAAATCAATACATTTTGGCTCCATAAACTTCCACAGGAGCACCTGATAAACGTGAAACTTATAGCTTTCCAGTGGTTAAAATGTCTTAAACCTGAAAACAACTAAAAAATGTGCATAAAAACAAATTAAAAAAAATCAGAATCTGGAAATGTTCAGGCACAACTGTGAATGGGGGCTAACTCCAGCCAAAATTTTTTTTAAGTTTTGGATAGAGTATAGAAGAGTTAGAACCCCTGTCAGCAGTAAAAATATGAAACATTTATCAATGTTTTCACCCAAGAGTCACACAATTTTCACCCAAAAAATCGTCTGCATCTGACACACCTCCCCTACTGAGCCAATAGGTTTAGTCCACTGGCTCCTATATCACTGTGCCCCATAGTTTGGTAGTGGCCTGCAGTTGGAACCAGGACCACACGGGGGACCAGGCATCCAACACTCCTGGAAGTGTCAGATGCTGAAGATTCTTCAGATGGCGTAGCTCTTCAAGAGAGAAAACATTGGTCGATGTGGGACAGGTAAGTATTTATTCTTTTCTTTACAGGTAGCGCTTTTTCTTAATAATAATTTTCTCTTAAAATGCTGTTCTCTCTTGCCAGTTGGGACACTGCTCTAGTTCTTTGTTGGATGAATAGAGGATCATCCTGTTTCTTTTTATTTCTTGAAATTTGTATTCATGTAATTTTCAAAAAAATTCCCACTTTGATGTTCAGATCTAAACAATATGTTGGCTTTTTATAAAAAAATGGGAAATGATCCCAGTAACAGTTTTATTGTTATTAACACGTAAGGAAAGGTTTTTATTTTCTATAGTTCCAAGTTCAATCTACAAATCAGTAGAACTATTGGAGTGAACCTTGTTCATTATTCCCCTGGTGTATGAAGCCTGGAAAAGATTCAGTGTAAGCAGTGCTGTGTGAAGTTGTCAATAGAAGCTGACTGAGCAACTGCTCTTGTTGAAATTGGCCGCTGATATACACTGTGGACATACACACTCTTACTTTGTACTTTTCACATCCAAACTTGTACTCCTGACCCAGACTTGTGGTGGCTTGTTTAGGGAATTATTTAATCTCTTTGACTTCTGCTTTTATTTTACTTGTCTGGATATAAAGATTGATTTGGGGGAAAATATTTACCAAAGATTGCCTGTGGTTGTATAGACCAGGGGGTCCCATTACTGTCAAAAAGAATCTGAACTATAAGTTACTATTTGTACATATGCCTCTAAGATTGCAGAGTTCTTGCTGCATTTCTTCTTAAAGTAAATCTGTTACCTTGATCATCCAGAGCAAAGTAACCCACCTGCTCACTTCTAACACTTACCTTTCCTATATTACCCCACTGCCCCATTTGCCAGCCTGACGTCTTGGAAGTATCTGTAGCCAATTGGCAGGCCCAGGCACTGTCATGTGGTGTGTGTGTATGTGTCTGGGAGGGGTGGGGGTGGGTTGCAATGTGTAAGGTCTAAAACAGACTGACATGAAGAGTAGACAAGGCCTTCTATTTGGGGCTATGGCCTGTGAACAGGGGAGCCTGGTAAAGGTAATTATTAATAACAGATATGGTCTATACCAGTGGTGGTGCACAGCATGTTTGGCCGACCTGAAGTGCAGAAGGAGTTCGACTCAGCCGATCCCAGCCCATAGCCCGTACAGCAGCCCTTCGGTTCTACTGGGGGGTCCTGGGGCCGAAGCTAGCCGAAGGATCGGCCAAAGCTACGGCTAGATCCTTCGGCTGCTTCGTGAATAGACCCCTAAGTGTTTTGCAGCTGATTTGCGTACTTTGTGTACTCATTGTCTGGTGCATCTCATTGCAGTGTCCAACAATAGTCAGCCACCATTGATGGATTCCAGTTGCCCTGATATTGTTTTTCCATTGTGGCAATGTCGTAGTGAAACTGTTCACCATGTTCGGCACTGACTGCACCTAGATTTTTGTGTGAATACCAAAAGTCAATCTCCAGTGACACACTGCACTTCATAGTCTTGTATGCTGTTATAAGGTTGTCAACCAGTTGAATGTAGTTTGGCACTCTGTAGTTGCCATGCAAATTCTCAATGACATCCTTGAATGCTTTCCTGGTGATTTTCTCTGGCCCCACTAACAGATCTTTGAACCACTTGTCTTTGATGATCTATCTGATCTGTGGACCAACTAAACTACCTTCCTTAATCTTGATATCAGTTATCCTTGGAAACATCTGCCTTAAATAACAAAAACCTTCCCCTTCTTTGTTCAACGCTTTCACAAAATTTTTAATCAGTCCAAGTTTTATGTGAATGAAAGGCAAGAATATCTTTGTTGGGTCAACGATTGGTTTATGTGCCAAATTTTTCTGGAACCAACTTATTTCAGAGTAGCTATTCTTTTTTAATGTAATGTGATTTTTTTTGTGCGGCTGTCCCATTCCAGATGAAACAACAGTACTTGGTATATCTAAGCTGCATTCAAAGCAGCAGGGCCACTACTTTTAGATCTCCACAAATATTCCAGTTGTACTTGGTGTACTGGATGTGCTTTAATAACAGTTCCATGTTTTTGTATGTTTCCTTACTGTGTGCAGCATAGCCAACAGGTATTAAAGGGTGTACATTGCTATTGTGTAACAGGACAGCCTTGAGGCCTAATACTGATGAAACAATAAAGAGATGACATTCTAGTGGGGCATGCTCACAACCCAAAGCCATGATCAAACTATCAATGCCAGCACAGAAAACAAAGTTGTCTACCTGTGCAAAGAAACTTTTTAAATCATCTTGGCGGCTTCAAAAGACAGAATGTTTCATCAGTGGCCTAAGGAACAAAGGGCCCTGGTGCAAGATTTTTTTTGGGGCCCCCCCAAAAAAACCACACAAACACAGCGCTCTCCTTCCGCAGCGCTCGGCCGGCTGTCACTTTCTCTCCTCCCCGCTGGGACACAGAGCAGCGCCCAGCGGAGAGAAAAGAAAGCAGGGATGTGCCGTTGTTTCGGCAGAAAAATTGCACTTTTGGCATTATGCATTATGCGAAAAGTGCCACTTTCGGCCAATATGTTTTGGCGGCCTATATATGGTGCATCCCTAATATTTACAGCAATGCAGAATGGCACAGGCTATAGAGTACTACACATCCCAGCAATACTTTATATAACAATAGCATTTCTGTATAAAGTACTGCTGAGATTTGTAGTCCTCAGCAGGCGATTGCTTGTAAGTCATACAGCGATCACCTGCTGTTAAAAGCCGTACCGAAGCAGCCGTGTTCTTGTTTTAACCACTTCTGCGGGCCGCGGTCTATAGACGTACTGCGGCCCGGAAGTGGTTAAAGTGACATTAAAGTCAATTTTTTTTTTATCCCTCCACCCAATGTTAATGTTAGCACTTACCTTAAATGATGTCTCTTAATCCGATCTTCTTTCCTGATGTTTTCATCTGTCCCTCCAGTGGTGCGGCGGGTCTCCGATCCAGCGCTGACTCCTCTGTCATTGCTGGCACTTCCTGTCCCACGGTGTCTGCATGCAGGGGCATGCGTCTATATACTTACCTTGTGTCTCTCCTCCTCTCCGAAAATCCGAACTGTGCATGCACCCGCCCCAAGATGCTTTGTTGCCGCCCGAGCAGTTTGGGATTTTCGGACAGGAGCGTGCGGCGAAGACGGGGTAAGTTTAAACCGCTCTTAAAGCGTTTTGTTTAAAAAAAAAAAAAGATACCGATCCGGCGGCCGGCAACTTGCTGCCCCCCCCACCTGAGGCCCCGGTGCGCCCGCCCCACCTGCACCAGTGGTAGTTCCGCCACTGTGTTTCATATCTGGTGATAGCAAACAACATCCTTGCAGTCTTGAATGCAGTAGTTCTGCTACTGATGTGAACAAACCCAAGTCTCTTAACAGGTCACTTAATTCTGGCTGTGTTGTGAGATGAGGCTTGCCAGACATGCACGATTCAAAATCTGGATCATTGTCAATGTACCTGGTTGGTGCATTGCAGAATCTTCAGTATCTTCATCTGTTTCATCAAAGCTCCTTTTTCTGGATGCTTTGGTACAGGCAGACTGTCATCATGTGGCACTGGTCTCATGGCTGAAGGCAAATTGGTGTACTCAATTGATTTCGTATTTTTACAGCCTGTTATGTGATCCTTCTGTTCTTATCATATCATCTCATATCATCGGGACAGCAAATGGCATTGACTTCCGAGTTCATCTGAGCCAAGCTCTCAGATCAACAGCACATATTGCACAACAAATATGAGGAGCCTATGCTTTGTTCTGATAACCAATCTTACAACCAAATTAGTGTTCATACGTTTTCTTAACAAGCCCAATCATGGTGTGTCTTTGAGACTTAAGTGTGTACTTGCCACAAATGTAGCAGAATGTGTCACGACTGTTTCGACATTAGTGAGACATTTCTGATTTCACCCACTGTACAACAACAACTACAACAGAAGCATGTAACTGAGTTAGACCTAGTTGTTACATTGCAAGCTGCCTTTAACCCTTACAGCAGCATACACTAAGCCTAAGCATTCCCAGGCATGCCCAACCTGTGCAAGCTCCACAAACATCACACAACCAGCCCTGTGTGTATGCCTGGACCTGTGTGAGCTAAACAATGCAGATAATAAAGATTTTTTTTTTTTAAATGGTATGTGATAGGTTAAATTATACTTTATTTTCCTGATTAGCAGCCCAAAATCTATAGTTGTTGATATTAATTCTTGAATGAACCATCTGATCTAAAATGGTGAACATATCAAAAACAGTTCAATAAAGAGTAAAACAAATAGCTAAACAATGATTGCATTACAACAAAATAGAGCAGTATTTATTATCACAGTATTTATTATCACATCTGTCGTTCCATAAACATAATTTGTTAGTAAAGTCACCAAAGGTCTGGTATTTGGAGGTTTTTCAAAATCTTGCCAAAGAATCTTCACATAATTACAATTCAAAGAAGTGTGTTTTGTTTTCTTTTTATCTGTGAAATTCACATAGTGTACCATAGTAAGAGAAACACCATGTTTGATCTTTGTTGAATGAACCATCTGAGCATATTAAAAACAGTTTATATGCATTCCATCACTGCACAACATATTCCTTTCTCAATATCTATATATTGTTTTTGGTGGAT
>NW_017306308.1:2336446-2339619 GCF_000935625.1 Nanorana parkeri
CCCACCAAGAAAATTGCTATTCTCTCCCTCCGCCAGGGCCGAAGCTCATGGCCTCCCTCCGTCCAGTCACATTGCTGTACCACCACTGTCTCGCCAATCTGGAGACCATCAGTGACGTCCCTATCCCACCCCGCACCTGGTGACATACTCAGGTTCAGCAGCTCGCAGAACACTTGGTTCAATGGCTGTGTCTGTGTCACACCTGAGAGGAAAGGCAGCGGCCGGGGGAATAGACAGTGAAAGATGGCATAGTAGGGGTGCGCAGGTGGAGCTATGGCTTGAAGTGGTGCACACAGCCTCCTCTGCTCTGTTCTGCAGGGAGGAAGACCTGCATCACCACTCTTTCCCAGACTGCACTGCAGCTCCTGGGCTGAGGCCAAGGCAGGTCCTGGATGTATGCATGTATACCCCACTGATCTTCTCCTAAGAACATGGGGCATCTGCACTGGTAGTCATTGGGGGTGCTTGGTGTCACCCACTGCTTGTTGTGCCAACATAGCCCTCTGATGAGCACAGGGTGAAGCCTTTAGGAAAAAAGTTTAAGTTGCGAATATGATATCAGATATGAGTAACGTTATTGGTGCCAATATTTTCACAAAGAGTAGGAGTATTCGTGAACATACCCGATACAAAAATTGAATACCAACACTAAGTTTTTGAATTGAAACGGCTGCCTTAGGTCTTGCACTTGCTGGGGACCTCACAGCAGCCTTCTTGGGAACCATGCAGCGCCTGTTTACAATGTTTCCACCAGCACACACATCCCCTTCTCCTGAGACCTTCTGCACCCCTCCTGAGATCCTTCACACCACTGCTAAAAACCCCCGCATGGCTGCTGAGTCCCTCCGCACCCCTTTTGAGGCCCTCCGCACACCTCCTAAGACCCTCCACACTGCTCCTGAGACCCTCCGTACCGCTCCTGACAGCCTCTGCACCCCTTCTTAGACCCTCTTCACCCCTCTTGAGACCCTCCACACTGCTCCTGAAACTCTCTGCACCACTCCTGACAGCCTCTGCACCCCTTCTGAGACCCTCCGCACCCCTTCTGAGACCCACCGGCTGAGACGTCAGGCTGGCAATGCGGAGCAGAGCAGCAGCACAGAGTATGTAGCAAATTCATATACTATAATTCTGCATTGCTGTATAACGTATTGCTGGGATTTGTAGTCCTCTTTAGCTGATAATATTATTCTGCATTGGTGTATAACGTATTGCTGGGATTTGTAGTCCTCAATAGCCGGTGCCATTTTGCATTGCTGTGTAATATATTGCTGGGATTTATGGTCTTCTATACCTGGTGGTATTCTGCATTGCTGTATAATGTATTGCTGGGATTCATAGTCCTCTAAAGCTGGTGGTATTCTGCATTGCTGTATAATGTATTGTTGGGATTTGTAGTCCTCGATACAGTGGCAGAACTACCAGGTTCACAGCAGTCGCTGCTGTGACTGTGCTCTAGCATTCTGCCACTTTAGGGGGTCCGGACAGGAGGAAGTGGGCCCCAGTAAGCGCTGACATTGCAGGTTACCGGGCCCCCCTTTCTTCAATCTGGGGCCCTCCGCCCTTCACACTCTGCCTGGATCTTGTGTATCACAAAGCTCTGCAGCAATAAAACACAGTGATTTGCAGTGTGGATGACAGACCCATTTTAACCTCCCTGGCGGTATGATTATGCAGGATTTTAGCATGCCAAAGCGGTACATTGTTTTTCATGGCAATTTGTTGTTTTATATTGTAGGCCTGTAATTCTTAGTAAATCTTAGGAATAACTCACCTAAATCTGTCCAAACAAGAGTCCAGTAGACATCCCGGGTATGATAAAGTTTGAAACACGAAATCATAAATTATAATATAATAATTTAAAAAATGGTCCAGTAAATGGGAATTCTGGGGGCGCTGCCTGATCCGTACCACAGTCAATAGAGTACAGTAAAAGTGCAGGCAGGGCACCGGACAAAGCTCTAGGGACAAAATTGAAGTGACATAGTTTGATACATATATGTAATTATAGCAGATTACATTGCATTGTGTGTATTCTGTGCAAAATTTCATGTTTGCACTTTTGAATTTCCCGCCGGCTCCGCCCCCCACTGTGACGTCCGAAAGCGAAACTGAAAGCCGAATGCCGGCATAGGCCGGGCACACACAGCAGAGGACACCGCGGGCTCGCAGGGACAAGATAAGTGAAACTTTTGCGCTGAGCCAATCACGGCAGGCTTTGTATTAATGAGTACAAAGCCTGTATTCATTAGTACAAAGCCTGCCGTGATTGACTCAGCGGAAGACGGAGGGCACAGCGGGGATCGTGGACAAGGTAAGAGACAATTGTGGCTCGGGGTTACCGCTCTTGGTACTGAAAATTAACCTAACACCGGGGGCCTGCACTGCCCCATATTGCAGGACCGGACCCCACTGAGGCTGTGGGGGATGCCCAGGACCGGACCCACTGGGCCCCCACACAGCCTCAGGCCCCGGTGCGGCGGCAGCGCCCGCTCTGGCGGTAGTTCCGCTACTGTTCCTCCTACTACACTCATCCACAGAGGACCAGCTGTTTTTTTTTGAGTCCTGCTTTCAGTCAAAAGCCTGGGAGCTGAGCGGTGATTAGACTGAGGTGAGGATATGTGTCAGTGCTGAAGCATGTCCATCTCAGCAGTGAGAAAGAGAGGGAGGCTATGTTACCACATACAGTGTGACCATGGTGAACAAACATAGCCAACTTCTAATAGTCAGATCGGTGCAGCAAGAGACGATACATTTGGGGAACTGAAAGAGGGTGGGAACCATAGAAGGTGCATATTTTAGATAAGGACAATTATTGAATAGTTTTTTTCCCCACTTTTTCAACCTAATTGAAATATTACCTATTTTAGATTTGTTACATGTAGCACAGAGAGAGATTTAGTCTGATAATATCTTGCTGTGAGATCATTTTTAATTTATAATTTCTCGTTAGATCTGTTGCTGGATGCTGAAGAATTAACCTCTTGCCGTCCGCCCGTAGTAAAAAAACGGACGGACGGCACTGCAGCATCTGCGGGTTGCCGTCTCCAGACGGCAATTTTTTTCTGCTCGCGCGTGCCCCCTAGCGGGCACGCACGGGCAGAAAAGACCCGTCCAATGCGAACACCCGGTACCGGGTGTTTCACATATAGGCGATCAGCGGGTCCATAGCC
>NW_017306308.1:2341184-2347236 GCF_000935625.1 Nanorana parkeri
CAACACATGTTACATATCGCCGCGAACGTCGCAGTGAGAGCACTCATTTTAGTGCCATCAATCACTGATAACACTAAACTGATGAGCGGTAACAGCTTTTAAAGCGTCGCCTAGGGCCAATTTTGGGTATTATCGTTTTTTGAGGTTTCGCGCGCGCACGCAATTTTAAGGCTTTACATGTTTAGTGTCTTTTTACCCGACGTGACCCCATCTTTTATATTTTACCAAAAAATTGGGTAATAATAAATGTTTTATCATTTAATATAGGGGAAACTGTTTTTTTTTTTTAAATTTCGGTAATTTTTCCTTAATATAGTAAAAAAATAAAACCCCCAGTGGTGAATAAATACCACCAAAAGAAAGCTCTATCTGTCCCCAAAAAAGGGTATAAAATTCATTTCAGTACAGCGCTGCATGACGGAATAAATGTCAGTTAAAGTACCGCAGCGCTGAATACTGAAAAATGGCCTGGATGGGAAGGGGGTTTAACACCGCGGATGTCAACTGGTTAAAAAGTGCTCTTCTCAAAATGGATTGTTGAAAAATGCTTAATGACTATTTGTTACACTCCCTGATAGTTTTTTAATGCTATTATTTTGTCATAAACTACACATTAAGGGCTTTTACCACCAAAGCAACATACTGTTTACATTATTCCTCTTACAGTTTATATGTATATTATATTTTCTTTCACTTCCAGCACAATTATAGTCTGCTCATTGGTGTTACATACTAACTCTCAAAGTATGCCTTGAGGTCTTGTCTTGTCATCATACTTCGGAAAGGACACCTGCTACCTGGAAATGACTGCATTCCTGGCACTGCTTCTTCACCTGTTCCTCAGCTTGTGGTGGAAGTCTGGAACACTGCATATGCTCACAAAGACACACTCCAGACATGAAAATAATATCTTTATTAAAATTATAATGAGTTTAACACACACAAACATGTTCTGGCTATACACAAAATAATAGAATCTCACCATATAAAGGGTGTCCAATGGAAATCACGTCACTGCCTATATAACAATACAATGTGTTATCCTGAAGGCACACTTACTGTGCACAGATTTTACAGCTCCCACAAGTCCCGTATTACATTATTAGACAGGATTGTGACTCGCACTACTTTGTTTTTTTTGGTTTACAGGACCTTTGGTGGACAAGCAGTCTGTCTGGCAGGAAGGTACGTCCACAAATATCACAAGCAACCAGTTGGCTCTGGGCACTCTGCCAGGAAGCTTCGTTTAAAGCAACAAGATCGTAGGAACCTTTTGCTGGAAAAAAAGGAGACAGAATATCAGTTTTCATTTTGGTCAAACAAAGTAGGAAAACATTTTCAGGAAATACCTGTAGACTTAGCATTAGCTAAGACCCAGGCGTATTGCTTGTACAAGATGTTCTGGTTATTGTCTATGGAATGGACAAGGGAAACAAGTTACACTCCGTTAGTAATGCCTTGTCCTGACATAACGTAGCATGCAAATAAACTTTACACTGTTTACATGATTGAATATTTTCCATTTAATTTTAGGGCACTGTTCAAGCATTATGATTATATGAAAATAAATAGATTTGGAATTATGAAAACAATTATGTAGAGATTATGCTGGATTTAATATGTTCAAACAAAAATGTTCCTCACAAAAGCCTTGTACAGTTACTTTATGTGATAGATTTATGTATGCGTTATGCTCACAGTTCTCTGGGGAGAACACAAGATCACTATGTCACGCTTACAGTTGTTCCTCTATCCAGTCCCATTGGTTAGAAGAACTGCACATCACACATTTGTTTTATGTTTGTGCCCCCTTCTACCCATGTGGAAAAAAATAATAAAAACAAATGATTTTGCAAATGCAATTGTAATAACCACATTGTATGCTGTACAAACACAATTCACACATTCATATTTTATGTAAAAATTCTGGTTCTGAAAAATTATCTTTTCAAATTCTGCTATATGCATTACAAGGATTTTACCAATGTTAGTATTTGATTGCCACTGGGCCATACATTAAAGGCATAGGTCATTAAAGTGCACTTGCTGAAAGAAGCTAAGCAAAAAAATAAATTAAAAAATGCCACATATACAAAGTGCAGTCACTTTGAGGACCTACCTATAAGTCCTACATCCTGTAGCAGTCTCCAACACTCTGACCAACCTAAGCGCTTTCTGATAGCACCCAACACACACACAGTCCTGTAATGGTGGTTGACTAAACAGGAAACCATGCAGCAAACCTAAGAGATTTCTGGAGAGGCAGTGGTCTCTTTGCAGGTGCAATGGGCTTCTAATAAACTCTGCCCTGCAGCTACATGTTACAAAGGGCCAGGATATGCCCCTGCCACGACTGCCACAACTGATTGGGCTGGTAGGGGGGTGTGCCTGTTAAATTTTGAGTGGACTTGGGCAAAAGCAGGTGAACTCTGTTTGCACCAAGCCCCAGCTCATCACCAGCTGTAAGGAAAAGAAATGTAAATTTTCAGGCAGGAAATCACGTGACTGGAAAAGGACAGGTATTTAAATTAAACTACAAAATGATCTGTGTATCAGTAATATACGGTATGTCATATTCATTTTGACCAGACTTTGAAATGTTCCATTAAGCTGATACTGTATTTGTTACCATGGGGGGTATTCACGTAGGAGCTGAAGGATTCAGCCGTAGCTTCGGCTGATCCTCCGGCTCTCTTCGGCCGCCGTAGCCCTTCTGTTCAGTCGAACCGAAGGGCTGCTTTATGCGCTATTCACTATAGCCCGTACAGAAGCCGAAGGCGGCCGAGCGGCTCAGCCGAGCGGCTCAGCCGAGCCGAAGGCATATGCTTTGGCTCGACTGAGCTGAAGGCCGGCCTTTCGCCCAGCAAATGACAGATCAGTGTCCCCAAATGATCTGGTAGTGACTAAAGCTGGGTAAACACAGTGATATTTTTTTACAAGGCTGAACAAAAACAAATATGGCAGATTCCTCCATCCACAGTAACAGCATGGATGAACGAATCTCCTGCTGTGTACATTGTATTTGACAGCGGCGCTGGCAGCTTGCAGTTGATTGGTCTGCATGCACAATTCAGCCGATAATTTTACAGCATTTCCCTTAGGAAAATGTTGATCTAATGATTCACTTCTGCCAAGGGGGTAAGGCCACCCATGGATCGAATTTCGGCTGCTTCCTGCTGAATCTGTCGAGATTCACTGTGTGTGTACCCAGCTTTAGCCTGTGCTGAGATCTTCTTATACACAGGAGGTTACACCGTAGACATATATTGTAGAATTTATTTTCATTGCAAAATTAGCATTACTAATATGGACATTTAATGATCTACATTGCAGTTAAGGAATTTTCAGAAAGGGGGTTGAACATACATTTTCCACACTGACCTGTAGACTATGCAGACCACTGCCTATGGTCAGAGTACAAGGAGATAATATTGATAATCATTCTGCTTAATGTAACACACTGTTTTAGTATAATGTCATCTTTCTAGACCTTGTATTTGTATGTTGCACTGTGTTTTGGGGGTTCAACAGTATAAAATTAAAAATAAGACTAATTATACCGAACTGCAAAGAATTTGCCATTGTAGGGAATTGGATGAAGCAGTGTAATCATATCCCTGGGTGCTAGAAGAAGGTGTCTGGGCACTACATATGAGTACATGTCCAATATGAGACACAGTGCTCCCTACAGTGTCTCACAGCCTTCACTAGGGCAGTAATATCATCCCACAGCGAATTGCTAGAAGGCAATAGAAAAAGCAAACAGGACATGTTGGTGCTGTGTTTATTACCACTATGGGCCCGTTCTCACCTATGTGTCGTGTTAATCACATGGTACCATGCAATTAACATATGCTATTACTCAACACACCTACCATGCGCTACAGGTATCCTGCGTTGCCATTCCAATGCACCTCCCAGCTACAATGTGCTGCAATGCAGCGCAATGCGTGGTACCACAATGCCGTGCATTGGGTTTAAAAAGTAGAGCATGCACTACTTTTTTCTACTGCACCGCAACTCACGGTATTGTTGGACCGGGCGTTGCACTGCATCGCAGTGCACTGTAGCTAGAAGTTACTTGTGATGCCATTCAATTGAATGCAAAACACCTGCTGCACAGTACACACAGTAGGTGTGTTGTGCGATAGTGTGTGTTAATCGCTTGTTACTGTATAGTGCACAAGTCTGAATGAGCCCTAGGATGCAAAGTCTATAGTTTTACTATATTGTGAAGAATTGGGCATATGGGGATGGGAGGGGAGTTGTGGTTTTGCAGAGTTATTGTGTACTCAAAAAATTCCAGGTCTAGGTTGGCTACACTTAATATGTTTGATGGGGTATTTATCTGTCTTTTTTTTGCCATCAACTACCAATCAACAATAGTCATGCAAAGCTAATTCTTTCTTTCAAAGAGGAAATGAATGGTAATTGTATCTCACTACCGTGTTTCCCCGAAAATAAGACACTGTCTTATATTTTTTGGGGCTCAAAAAAACCCACTACCACTTTCGGGTAGGTCTTATTTTTTTTTATGTACAACAATCCACACTTATTCATGTACAACAGTCTACATCAGGGAAAGGCAACCTCCACACTCAAGCTGTTGTGGAAATACAAGTCCCATGAGGCACTGCAAGACTCTATCAGCCACAGGCATGACTCCCACAGGCAGATGCATTATGGGATTTGTAGTTTCACCACAGCTGGGGTGCCAAGGTTGCCTACCCCTGGTCTACATGTATTCATGTACAAAAATATGGTGATCAGGGCAATCAGGAGTGCCGTACCTTTCCAAGAGCAATTTGCTAACCAATCGCTGGCCATAATGAGTGAAGCGCGCTTTCACTATCGATACCTCACTGGCGGAGTGCATTTGGTATCACTCCGCCTGTGACAGGAGCCGGCGCTATAGAGGAAGCATCGGCTCATGCGGCTCTGCTCCCTCCGGTGCCGCCTCGCCTCCTCTAGAGCTAACTTGGTTGGCACCGCTGATTCTCTCCTGCCTCTCCCGCGGCTCTTCAGGTTCCCCCTTATGTCACCACCGGCCCTGGGAATGGTCACAACTAGGTCTTATTTTCAGGGTAGGTCTTATATTTTAGCAATTCCCAAAAATAGTACTAGGTCTTATTTTCGGGGTAGGTCTTATTTTCGGGGAAACAGGGTATTTTGCCCACAAGATCTTGGCAAGTGAAGAAAGTTGTCTAGTTTGTCAGCAATAAACAGCTTTAGATTGGTCACAAGGATTTTTGAGGCTTTTTTTGTAAGATTATAAAGACTGCGTTTTGAAGTTTGAGAAATATTTTCTGCAGCCAATTCATACAAAATAGAGGAAACTCACAACTCTTCACCTTTAAAGTTCCTTTATCCAAGAGGTACTGGTAAACATGGACATGAAACCTGCAACATGGAATCTGACTGGCTTCCAGTGTTTATAAATCAGTCTAAACTGTCAGTCCAAATCAATAGCTTACTTAGAGGATTATTGACAAAGCTGCTGAAGGCAGCTGAGTGAATAACCGAGCCTAAGTGAAGTATGCCGAACGGTGTTCGGCTATCCACTTCGGCTCTGTACGGCTGATTTCAGCTGTACATTTGCTAAAATCAGCCAAATATTGACTGCCTTTGGCAGAAGCCGTTCGGCTCAGCCGATTCAACATCTGGATCGCCTGAGCCGAAGCACCGGCAGTTCACTCGCTGCCATTTGCCCCTTTTCACATATGGACCGAACAGCAGTGAGTGAATAGCCGAATGCCACCAGCTCGTCTATGGACATGCGCAGCAGCTCTCTCCTTACCTGCACGTCCCCGTGTGCCAGCTCCTTCCCCCCTCTCTCTTTCTCTCCCTGCTGACAGATCGTGGATCGTGGATCGCTGATGACAGAGGGGAAGGAGCTCTCTCTCGCTCTTCAGCATTTACTACAAATCGGAAAGTCCATATATGGTAAATGATGTCACTGGAGATCCCTGCTGATCGGATCCGATCAGCAGGGATCTCCAGTGACATCATTTACCATATATGGACTTTCCGATTTGTAGTAAATGCTGAAGAG
>NW_017306308.1:2347344-2348511 GCF_000935625.1 Nanorana parkeri
TTTTTTTTTTTTACTATATAAAGGAAAAATTACAGAAAAAAAAACAAAACAGTTTCCCCTATATTAAATTATAAAACATTTATTATTGCCCAATTTTTTGGTAAAATATAAGAGATGGGGTCACGTCGGGTAACAGACACCAAACATGTCAAGCCTTAAAATTGTGCGCACGCACGAAACCTCGAAAAAACTACAATACCCAAAATTGGCCATAGGCGACGCTTTAAAAGTTTTTACCACTCATCAGTTTAGTGTTATCAGTGATTGATGGCCCTAAAATGATTGCTCTCACTCCGACGTTCGTGGCAATACATAACATGTGTAGCGCAATTGTCGTTTTCACGCATCTGACGCATATTTACGTTTATTTGTGCGTAAACGTGGGGGTTGGGGACTTAAACATTTTTTTTTTTACTTTTTTTATATGTGACTTTTATTTTTTTAACTTTTTTAATTTATATTATAATTTATTTTTACACTTATTGTTATTGCTATTACATAGGGGGATAACAACGGGTTTTTCATGCCATGTGCGCGCACTAGGAGGAAAAAAATGCCGTCTGGGGGGCGGCAACCCGCAAATGTGAGTCTGCCGTCCGTCCGTTTATTCTCAACGGGCGGACGGCTGGAGGTTAAGGTGGGACTCCTACTTAAATGGCTTCTTTCACACTACATATTTTGTTTGCATACTTCATTTAATTTGGTCTCTTGTTTACACAGAATATCCCTTTTGTAATATATTTTCAAATTGATGTTTTTCTGTTTTGTCAACAATCTTTTCCTGGCATGACATACAATGAAATGTTACATCAATTTGAATGATTTTACATTTTCAAAGTCAGAACAACAGACAATGCTGATTTCATCTAAGATCCGTACATTTTTCACATATTACACAGTCTTTGTTGTTGGCAGAACTAGTATGTCTCCTCTGCCCAGTTTTAATATGATTCATATCCCACAGCTTAGGCTGTTAGAACAAGCAGTGTAGCATAAGATCTGTTAGGAACATACTTTTTACTCTGGGCACCAAATATGTCATGTGTTTTTCATATGTGTTACTGTGAGTTTGGAGATAAAGGATATTTTGCAACCTATTCATTTTTGGTGCAATTTTTTTTGTCAGGCTCAATTCTATCATCTTTGATACTTTATTTTTTCTTATTT
>NW_017306308.1:2348664-2380447 GCF_000935625.1 Nanorana parkeri
TATATATATAGTGGGCATGATTAGGTGTGACCAGGTGCTGGTTGACAAGATACAGAACTGTGAATTAGAATTGGCAATGCTGATAGCCATGTCCCCTGCAACATTTTTCATCCTGCTGTAGTGCAAGCAGGCAGAGCCTTCATGAGAGTGGTAACTCTGCTCTGTATTCAGAAGACTCTGTGTCCTCAATTTATTTTTCTATTTAAAAAAGGAAATGTCAGACTCCTAATATTTATCTGAAGCCCCCCCAACAGTAAGCATTAATAAAAATAAAAAATAAAAAAAATAAAACACAACCCTCCCCACACATACACAGATAACATACACGTGGAACAGTGTGCACCATATTGTGGTGTATGCCATGCATATGTGCTGCATTGTTAGAATGCATCACAGTGCTTGATTTTTTCTTTTTGAAATAACATTAATTTAATTGTGGCAGCGCATTGCCGTGCGTCACAACACTTTGTGATACACTGTGTTGCGCTTAAATGTACACCTGTATCATTTTATCACAACACAGACATCACCACAGTGTATAAATTATTTTTAACATAAGTTGCCTATTTACAGTTTTGCAAAAAGGTGCAATTTAAAATCTACAAATACTTGTTATTAATTAACTCAATACAGTTTTATCTTTAAGATTTAGTCGGAAAAGTTTTTTTTTTTTTTGCGCACTGATACTCATTTTAGTGTGCTTTTAGGGTAATGTGTATTTTTATCGGTTTAATATTGATTGACGAACATTTGCACAATTATAACAGGGCCTACAAAATTAGTAGCACCATCTTTTTATTCTACTGGGCCTGTGCTTTCAGAAAATATATGGTTTGGGGGTGTTTTACAAACGCTAGCAACGCAGCAGTAGAAAATCAAAACAATGGGAAAAATTGCAAAAATGGTCTGGCCAGCTGAGGTTAAAAGCATTCCGGAGTGCTTGGCAGCGAAAGGGTTAAAAATCAGAAAGCCCTCCAACTGATTTAATGCATAGCGCATTAAAGCCTTCTTAACACAAAAGGTATTCGTGTCTCATTCCATTGCATATTCTAAAAGTGAGAGGATTATTCTTTATTTCAAGACAGTGGGCTGGTTTAAGAAGGCTTTACCGTTCAACACAGTAATTGAGTTCGAGGACTTTTTGATTGCTTTAGTCCCTTCCTACCATAACCTACATGATTATACTCTCACTGGGTCCCAAGGCTTATTCCACTGGAGCTATTCTTTCCATACACTGCAATGGTGATGGTCAAAAAGCCTGAAACCACTGTAGCTGGAATAAATTACTCTATAATGTTAGGCTGTATTTGGACTAGAGAAAAGCAGTCCTGGATGTGCATCTGGCCAATGGGGGGTATGGGGGGTAAGGCTCCAGAAGTGAGGAATGTTCCCCTTATTTTTGGTAGATGTAATGGAATGAGACACGTGAATGCCTTCTGTTTTCTCTACCTGACCATTCTCTACAAACATTGGTTGCAGAATGGTCAGGGAAAACAACCCTTATACTTTATACTTTCTGTAGAGATAATGCAAACAGGATATGCACACTTTTTCTCATATTTGCCAATGGTTCTGAAATAAGGAGGACAACTTGGTGAATTCGGCTGGCAGTCTTTTCCCTGACACACAGTTGTATAGTAAAATGTTGCATACCCTGATTTACTTTCATAAAGCTTTTGTCTGTATTTTGCCCATTTAGTTAAAAGAAACTAAAGTGAAGTCATCCTTAGGATTTTACAGTGTATTCATTTACTGAAATGTTATGTTGCCCATATACACAGTAAAAGTGTTTTGGAAGCATGGGCATGATCACATGATCATAACTTAATCAGATTAGTTCACAATCAAGTCTCCGGGTTCCAGTAATGGAAGCTGCAGTCGGTTCCCATGGCAGTGCACATCTTTCTACAATGGCAGGGATTTAATTGCCAGAAGGCTGTCGGTTCACAATCTGACTGATAAGAATGCATTGAAACATTTAAAAATATAAATGCCCAGCGTTGAGTGCTTGAACTAGAGACATTTGTAAGTGTTGAGTGCTTGATCTAGAGACATTTGTAAAACATACCTCCTATTGTTCTGACCTCTGGCTTCTTTGGCTCAGGTCTCTGCAGATTCTTAGGTAGTCTGTCATTTTCGAGATGCCACTTCTTTAGACACTGAGGTTCATGGATACTGATAGACTTTGTACCAAACTCACGACCGCAGATGTAGCACACAACTGTTGGAGGTGCTTTTATTGCAGGTGGCTGGGGAAAAATGTTTTGAAGTATGCAAAGTTATTTTCTGCTCCTAAATGTTTTACAAGACAAAAAGTGACATTTAAAAACTGAGGAAAAAACAGTTATTAGTTTACACAGTGTAATCCAGAGCTGTATTTTTTTTCCTTTTTTGTACTAAACAGAAGGTGGTGGACCACCAAGCTACAGAAAATCTTAAGATATTGCACATTTATTGAAATAGTTTTCAGTTGGCCCTGTGTAGCAATGTTTGGGTTCTCCTTTAGGACCCACTGCATTGTTGTATAACTGTAAATTAAAAAAAAAACACACAAGAGCCAAACATTTTGCCAGTGTGCTCTCTTTGGCAGAGAATCAGTAATTTTAATACCAACACATCAATATGGCAATAACAGTCATAGTTATATAATTAGGTCCATTGAGGTCAACCTCAATACAATATTAACCCCTTCATGACTGAGGCCTTTTTTTCATTTTTTGTACCCATATGGTGGACCTGTGACAGTAGCTATATAATAAACACACACAAGGGAATATTTAGAAAGCAGTGAATGCGATAGTCACCAAATGTTCACTGCAGGTGTATATTCCTGGTGTATGCGTTTTAAGTTACAGGGAATGATTAGCCATCTGTGAATGGTTGATGAATGTTACAGTCATTGCTTAACAAATATACCCCTTAAATAATTAACCATATAGTATATTTTTGTGGTCTCAGGTTATACTTGTTGGTGATGTATTTAGATGAAGCACTGAGATCTTGAGGAATGCTGAATTAAGTTTTACTTGCTTATAAGAACATTACATCTGAATACAGCATTAACCAGGACACATATAGAGCATAGATAAGTATACATATAGAAAACTAACATACAGACTATCATAGACTAGCTTTGCACTACAGTGTCATCTAGTGCTCAAAAGACAATACTACATCAGCATAAGCTGTTGTATTTCCAACACCCCTTCTCAACAGCATATGCGTTGCTATATGACGTTTAGCATCCCTCTATGGAAACTGTGATGATCCTTTGGCAATGGCTTGGTGAGTGCGTCAGCAGTCATTTCTTCTGATGAGGAATATTGAATGTCGATAATAGCTTGCTCTTGGGTGTCCCTTAGCAGATGATACTTCACATCAATATGGTTGGTTCTAGGGTTGACTCTTTCTGATTGTGTCAGCTTTATGTATCCCTGGTTGTCTTCAAACATTGGGATGGGGTTTGACATGTCTATGCCCATATCCATTAAAAGCTGGCAAATCAATATTGCTTCTTGATAAGTGTGTACTGCTGCTGCTATGTATTCAGCTTCAGTTAAATAAAGTGCAACACTTGTTTGCTTTTGGCTAAACCAACTTATGGCTCTTTCCCCATGTTGGAAGATGTAACCACTTGTGGATTTGCGGTGATAAGTCTGTATAGGTGTTCATCCAATTTTCCTTTTGCGAGGATATGCTTTTTGTTTAAGTTTGTACATTCATCACTTCGGATTTGAACTATGAGACTGTTATTAGCAAAGGTTTCACTGATTTCACTGGCTTCCTTCTAGGTCTGGAACAGTACACACTACAGTACATTTTTCACGAGGATACTCTGCTTGTGCCTTGTCGGTGTGATGCAGTTCAAGAATCCTTAACCGTTACTTTCCACGGTAGTACTTTTCCCGTTTGCTAGGAAAACGTTTTTCTTTGCACTCAAATCAAGTTCTGTGAAGAAGGTCTTATCACTGGTCATGTGACTTGTATCTCCTGCTTCAATACACCATCCGCGTGGTATACTGAGTCACTTAAAAGGTAGCACTTCATGATGTGCCTACAGTTCATCTTTGTGGGTGCATTATCTCTTTTTCTTGTAGGAGCCTTTTGCTTTCGCTGCTCAGCTTTCCCGATTGAACAGTCCTTTTTCAGGTGATCAGTCTTTTTACAGCAAAACATGTTTTTCTTTCTGTATTTTGCTTTGCGCTTTCATCCACCTTAAGGGCTTTCTCGTTTTCTTCATTGTGCATATTTTCCTTCCTTCTGTCATATTCATTGAATAATTTTCCTTTAGCATATTCTAGTGTTAGTTCCTGCTCAGGTCTGGTTTTCAGAGTGTTAATAAGAGCACTGTATTACTCTGGAAGGCTGCATAGCAGTAATGCCACCACATGGTTATCTTTAATTTCCTCTCCAATTGCACGTAGCTGCTCTACAATTTTCAGCATGGCATTCAAATGTTCAGACATTTCTTGGGCTTTTTCTAGCCTCATCTTAGATAGCTTGTGTAGCAGATATAGTTTACTGTTTAGGTTTGAACGTTAATGCAGTTTCTGTAATGCAGTCCACATACCTTTAGCTGTATTTTTATTTCTGATGTAGATGAGCTGGTTATCTTCCACTAGCAGACTTATAACTGCTTTTGCTTGCCTTCTTGTTCCATTCCTCAGTGGGTCCTTTACTAGGTCTGTCTGTACTCAGGATTTGCCACAAGTCATCTTTGCTAAGTTAGCAGCATTTCAAGTTTGAACTTCCAAAGCTGGTAGTTGCTATTGTTGTGTTTTGCGATTGCAAACTCTATAACTGAACTACTTGCCATCTTTCAGCAGCTTGGATGTGGCTCTTGTTGACTTGCAGTGTTCTGTTCAGTGTCTGGGCCCATAAACTGTTGGTTATGTGTTTAGATGAAGCACTGAGATATGGAGGAATGCTGAATTAAGTTTTACTTGCTCATAAGAACAATACATCTGAATACAGCATTAAACAGGAAACATATAGATGATAGTTAAGTATACATTTAGAAAACTAACATACAGTTGATCATAGACTAGCTTTGCACTACAGCGCCATCTAGTGCTCAAAAGACAATACTACATCAACATAAGCTGTTGTATTTCCAACAATACTAAAGTTGGATTAGCTAGCTGCTAGGAATAAAACAACAAAAAGAAATATAAGTTAACATGGGGTGAGACATTCATGCATAGTGAATGTAAGATACCATTTGATTCATGAAAACATCAGAATACTTTAATTATTAAAAAAAATCTGAACTAAAAATAAACAGCTACCCAACAGGACATGTAAAAACATAATTTCACAGCAAATCAAATATATTTGCTTCCAGTCATCCCTCTATATTGTAAAAGGGACATGATCATTTAATTGTGGCAGAAATTTTATTACATGCTTTTATAAATACAACAGGTTTCATTGGCTCCCTTAAGTGAAGCCAGGATGTCCCAGGAAGCAATTTTTGCATGCAACTGATATCCAATAGGCTAATATTAGGTCTACTGAATTCATGTAAAAAGTAACCTTTTCCTTTTTTTTAACTGTATTGCTATCTATGAAGAATATTATTTACTAAATGGATGTGGTTGTGATGGTGTCCAGCAGATCTTGGGTTTGTGGACAGTAAGTTACCATCAAAAGCAAACTACACTTATCTTTAGGACACTTATCAGTGAACTGCTAATCCCTACAATCTTGTAAAAATCTGAAAATTCAGTGTATTTACTTTAATCTATTTAATGTTATCCAATGCAGCTAGCTTCTAAAAAGCAACTGCATGTGACTTCTGACCATGATTCTGTAATGTCCAGCTTACTCTCTCTGTCTTATAGGGGGTGGCATTAAGAATACCTGGCCTGCTATATCACATGTCTCAGCAGTAAGTCTTCCCAGAATAACAAATTACTGAAAAAAGAACTTACAGTATATGTGCAGTATTGTAGCCTAATGCACTAAAACTCTAGAGCCTTCGATTTTGCTATGCTTTTTTGCTGCTGCACTATATTGAAAAGGTTGATTTGTATCGTCTAAAGAATAGTAATAAAATATTAAGTCCTCAATCAATATGGCGGCCTAACATATTCTATAATTAGAAAAATTATAGACAAAAAGTCAGATTTATGGTTGATATATGATAGGTTGGGGCATTATGAGAAAATTATTGTTTTTGTAAACTTATATAGACCACTTTTCTTATCAGTCATATTAATATGGAGCTTGTGTTGATGTCTAGTCTCAATGGCTCTAGTGATAAGCTACACAAGCACATTATTTCAACTGTTTAAGGGTCACCATTAAACTAAAAAAAATGTGGTTACAACAATGTATTATATTTTTGTTTTCCATTCAACCATAACTTTGTAAAGACAAAAAAAACCCTTCCAACACTATACCATACAATTCTTCTATTATGGAGGTCACTAAAATGTCACAGAGCACCATTCTTAAAGACTTTTAAAAGATTCTAGTAAAACACTTTATCAGAAGCACACGCCAATTTGGGAGCATAATACATTTTGGAATTTATGCACACGCCAATTTGGGAGCATAATACATTTTGGAATTTATGCACACGCCAATTTGAGAGCATAATACATTTTGGAATTTATGAAGTGTTAATGGTAGTTCATGAAGAACCAGACAGATTATGTTCTATAGAGTAACACAAATCCAACAAATTGCATTTTTACATGCCGAAAAAATGTGCAAGAGTTACTAATGCTTTAGAGACAGAATAAATGGCCTTGAGATTTGGTATGTAGACAAGTAAACATGAGTACATAACTTGATTTTTCAACAATAGCAATTTATGGTTTATATGCTTAGGATCAAAGAAACAACCATTTCAACTATTCACAAGTCAGATCATTTGTAAATTCTAGGAGATCGCTCATGTGCAGTGACCGGTGTGAAAGAACTAGCAAGCAAAGTGCCGACAATTCTCACGTAATTCAATAAGAACAGGCCTTTCCAACTTAAAAAAGTCCTGCCAAGATGTTTTCATTAAAATTATTCTTATTCTCATGACACAGTGTCTGGGATAAAGTTGGCTTTAATAGAGAGTTTTTCATTGACTTCTCTAAATTGTTAATATATTCTGTTCTTAGTAATGCTTTAAAATTATTTATTCATTCAAATTTTCCCAAAAAATTATCTAGACAACACTTTTAATTTGAAATTTTGGAGAATTATCTATAAAAGTGCAAAAGAGCATTTCATTTCATGGAGCTGACAATTGCCCTAGCTGTAAGTAATAAATACTGCCATTCAAGGAAAATTCTTTAGGGGCTTTTTGTTTCCATTCAGCACAATGGTCGAATCAGCAGTGCGTTCCGGTCCAATTCCGGACCAGAATGCACCTCCCGCATTGCGGCCGGCTCCCTATTTTGTTGGGCAGGAGGGGGCGTGGCGGGCCATTGAAGTGAATGCTGCAAGCACTATTTTGAACGCACCGCACGGAACTCACTGCAGGCACAATGTGCCCTGTGGTTGCCGTGCGGGCGATCGCATAGTATACCGCAAGCTACAGCTCGCTGTATACTGAGCCTAGGGTCCTCCCGTTACCGTAAGGAGAACTATGGGGAAAAACCTTAACCCCATAGTTCTCCTTTAAAGAAGACTTGTCGTTTAAAACTAACTTTCACCCATTCTACCAACCTGTGGCCCTTCCTGCAGCAGCAAAAGTTTATACTCACTTTACTTGATTAAACTGCTGATCTGGGTTAAACTCTGCCTGTGCTGCATTGTCATTGTGCATATTGGTCTGAGGAGTACAGGAACCCTTCCATGTTATCTACAAAAGGACAGGGGGAGTTCTGAGTAGTCCTGTCCTGTTTATGTTGTCTTGATGCAGTATGAGAAGTGATTGTTGTTATACTAGGACAGGAAGTGAGTTACCAGCAGAATCACTAGGTAAAAATAAAGCAAAAAAAGCCTGCAAACAAAACTAATGATAGATAGAGAGATAAGGAATGAGAGAAGAGCGAGAGACAGAAACTTGCAAACAGAAAACTATATTCAAGATATACTTTATTGCCAAAAGTATTGGGACACCCCTACAAATGATTGTATTCAGGTGTTCCAATCACCTCCATGGCCACAGGGGTATAAAATCAAGCACCTAGGCATGCAGACTGCTTCTACAAACATTTGTGAAAGAATGGGTCGCTCTCAGGAGCTCAGTGAATTCAAGCGTGGTACCATGATAGGTTGCCACTTGTGCAATAATTCCATCCGTGAAATTTCCTTGCTACTAAATATTCCATGGCCAACTGTTTGTGGTATTATAACAAAGTATAAGCAACTGGGAACAACAGCAACTCAGCCACGAAGTGGTAGGCCACGTAAAATGACAGAGCGGGGTCACGCTTCTCTGTCTGGCAATCTGATGGATGTGTCTGGGTTTGGCGGTTGCCTGACTGCATTGTGCCAAGTGTAAAGTTTGGTGGAGGGGGGATTATGGTGTGGGGTTGTTTTTCAGGGGTTGGGTTTAGCCCCTTAGTTCCAGTGAAGGGAACTTTTAAGGCATCAGCATACCAAGACATTTTGGACAATTTCATGATCCAAACTTTGTGAGAACAATTTGGGGATGGCTCCTTCCTGTTCCAACATGACTGCGTACCAGTGCACAAAGCAAGGTCCATAAAGACATGGATGAGCGAGGTTGGGGTGAAGGAACTTGACTGGACTGCACAGAGTCCTGACCTCAACCCGAAAGAACAACTTTGAGATGAATTAAAGGGGAGACTGCGAGCCAGGCCTTCTCATCCAACATCAGTACCTGACCTCACAAATGCACTTCTGGAAGAATGGTCAAACATTCCCATAGACACACTTCTAAATCTTGAGGACAGCCTTCCCAGGAGAGTTTAAGCTGTTATAGCTGCAAAGGGTGGGCCAACTCAATATTGAACTCTACGGACTAAGACTGGGACGCCATTAAAGTTCATGTGCGTGTAAAGGCAGGTGTCCCAAAACTTTTGGCAATATAGGGGTCTATTCTCGAAGCTGCCGAAAGACCTAGCCGTAGCTTCGGCCGATCCTTGCGCTAGCTTCGGCCCCAGGACCCCTTCGGTTCACAATAGCCCGTACAGCTCCCGAACGTGGCCGAGCGGCTCAGTCGAGCCGAACACATATGCATCGGCTCGCTGAGCCGTGCTGAAAGCCGAAGCTGGCCGAGCGGCCGGCCATTGGCCGGCCGACAGCCTGCTTCTGACAATAGTGTATCTATAAAGGTAAGCCTATGTAGTTTATTGCTACAAGAAGGCAGCATCAACTTTATTCTGTCCAGTTTCATTGTAAGACATTTTTACAATAGAACTAATTAGTTTAAAAGGACTGACAGGGCTTTTAACACTGGGGTCAATCCATACTGGACCCTTTACAAAATGCTTTCTGAATGGTATTTCCAAGTTTGTGCTCCAGTTGACCCACATAAGAGAATTTGGAAAGGGATGGTATCGTCTAGTTAACTTTGCACGGACTTGAAATAAAGGTGACGGACTTGACTTAAGGTGACGAAAAGAGACCCAAGCAAAGTCAAAACTAGGCATGTGCTGTATTGATCATTTCCATTTTAGGAACAGAGATTGGCTTTGACAGCAATTTGGAGTTTTCAAAAGTGCTCTGTGAATGCCTGTTCTTTATGTCCTTGTGAAAGTAACCTTATGGTATCTCTCTAAATCCTGAGCCAATGCCTGCTCTTCAATGTGACAACAACGGGTGCAATAATGCTTAAATAATTATCTGACATGAAAGTGAGACAACTAAGTATTAACCCCAACCACCACAGCAAATTTACAGAGAATATTCTATAGCTTGGGGGGTCTATAAATATACAGGTTGTCAAAACTTCGAACCTCATTTCTTAACTTTACTTACAATTGTATTGCACTATGTAATAGCTGAGTGAGACTATTCTGTTTAGTTTACTATTAATTTTTTTACAAGTTTTCAAAATAAGGTCTTATCTTGTATCATATTTTTTTACCCACACTAAGTTAAATAATATATTAACCTGTTACCTTATCATTTTTTAATTCTTCATTTTCTCTCTTTAGCTTCTGTGTGTTAGTGAGCATGCTTGTGTTCTTGGTGCTGCAATCTCCAGGTTTAGCCTTGCAGCCTCTTTGATGTACTGGGAGTCGGTCACTTGCAAAAGTTCTACCACAGTTTGGACATGGTAGCAACTGATCCTTGAAGCTCTGCCGAGCTGCTTCATTTTGTTCCTCTTGGCTGACGCTTTTAGATAAAGCCATCTGAGGTTTCTGAGGAATGGGTCTCCTTTGCCCTTTGGGTAACCTATCATTTTCTATTTTCCATTTCTCAAGGCACTTTGGTTCATGGATTGGGAGAGATTTGGTGCCAAACTCCCTTCCACAGATGTAACAAATTAATGTTTTTGGTTTTGTTGGATTGTCAGGAATCTTAGAATCAGAAAAGCCACTGGTTGTTGTAGATGCTGTCAAAGAACTGGTATGTGTTACAGTCTTGTTAATTGTGGAATGGGAAGAGCCTACATTTTTATCCTTTGGTTTACAGCCTTTCTCATGCACTAGAAGACGATCTGGAAGAAAAGTACGACCACAGTTCCCACATGGTAAAAGTTGTGCTTGAGAGCTTTGCCAGGCGGCTTCATTCTCGTCTTTATAGGAGCTATGTGCAGCCGCATGAGGTTTCACCGGGGCTGGCCTTCTGAGATGCCTGGGCAGATTTTCATTCTCTGCATGCCATTTTTCTAGGCATTTGGGTTCATGTATATCAATAGATTTTGAGCCAAATTCTCTTCCACATATGTAACACACTTTAAAACCCTGTCTTCGAGGAGGGATAACTGGCCGGTTGGCCTGGTTTTGGGACATACTTCCTGTAGATGATCTTTTGGCTAATATAGCAGTTTCTGGCCTGATAGCTTTACGCTGTGATACTGAATTGGGACACTTTGTATCAATGTCTTGAATGGCTTTAAATGTGTATTTGCTACTGGTCATTAGGGAAGATGTTATAAACGTACGTGTCTTGAAAAGCTTCTTTGGAAGACAAATTTATTTTTTGCATTTTTACTTGATGTATAAAATGATTGTTCTTCTTTTCTCCTGTTAATGTAATATGTTTTTCTGCCTAGCGTTAGCTTTGTAAGAGGATATATATCAATGGCCAGATTTCTTCAACACCCAGTTATATGAACATTTTTCGTTTTTCTGCCTGAAATATGCAAGAGATATGCTCATATTATATTTATGTTTTAGATATATGTCCTTTTAATTTATTCTGTATCTCTTAGATTCGGACAATGCAGAAGAGCCTCCAATGTCATGTATACAGCTTCCATGCAGCCTGATTTGTGATATGTGTAATTTTGTTGCTAATCTGCTTGATAAATGTCCACCATTGTGTTATGCACAGAATGACAGACACACACTGACAGCTGTTGTGAAATACAGATGGTAAAAAAAAAAAAAGTTTAAAGAAGAACTCCAGGATTTTTTTAATTAATCTTTGCAGAGGGGTTACCCCCATACTGAAAGGGTTTAGTGCTCATTTGTATCTATCACGTTTCCTCCTCCCTGCAGCATTGTAATCTTCCTCAGCCTCTTCATGTCTATACATGGCGTATAGATGCTGATGATTTATGGGACCTTAGAGTGCTGCAGAGGAGGGGGAGAAACGTTGGAAGGAACGGTCTTAAAAGAAGTCAGCTCGGAACTTCGGGTGAGTCCAACTGTGTTTTTATTAACCTATACACAAATGAGCAGTTTACCCTTGTAGTGTGGGGGTAGCCCGACTGCATGGGTTAATAAAAGAATTCCTGGAGTTCTTCTTCAAAAAATATCATAAGTTGTTAAGTTTAAACTGCATTTTCAAACAGATTTGGTCAGCTTACAATAAAATTTAGGGATGCAGGGAATTTATTAAAGCTGTGAATCAAATAAATGCCTTATATATCCTTAAAAATAATTTAGGCCCCTTTCAGATGAGCATGATCACTGCAGTATGTAGCAGATGGCACCACTGTGACATTCGTGTCAGTACAGTTTTTTCCTCCATCTTGCGATGAAAGAAAAAACTGAAATTGCCGGGCCCCATGTGTGTCTATGGGGAATCAGATGTAAACGTACATGTGTCCATTTACATTAGATTACCTCCGGGCCGGCAAAATCCGGTCCGTCAAAATGGATCTCTGATACATTTGTTTTTCAGGACCTAGCCGGAGCCGAGGCTAACCGGGTTTAAACAGATGCTCGTCCATTTGCACGCGACTGCCCATAGACTTACATAGAGCATGCGATCGGGTCCGGCTGAAAAACTAACAGGCGGACCTAATCGGACCGCTTATGTGAAAGGGTCCTTAGGTAGCAAAATCAGTTTTACAATTATAGGCAAGTTAACTAATGCATACTGGCATTGCTAAATGTTTGCTGGGCATCTTAGTTTCTATGGCCTGCGGTCTCAAACTTAAATTACCTAACTTCCTTGCCAAATTGTCCTAATGTTTGCTCTAAAAAAATGTGGCTTTATAAAATGCCATCACCATAACATATGCTGTGACCTCATGCTGATCAAGCTTGTATTATTGCATCAAATGTGATTAAATCATTGTATTAAAGTGTAGCCAAAACTAAGCATTATAGGTCAGAAAGCATTACAAGTTTTTGCTCTTCTTCAAGCAGCCACACTGCATTTTCTATTTAAATGTATATGGTGGAAAAATCATGGAAACAATTAGTGAATTCTGCTGAACTGGTTATTTTGGTTTATATAATGGTGGTTTTCAGAGTGGAATAGCTCTAATTCTGAAAAGCCCTAATTTCAAATAGCAATGCTTGTAATAAACATAAAGGATAAAAATGGCAATTGCACTAGAAACTATACCAAAATTAGAATGTTAGTACATTTCCTAGGCTCAGTTCACAAAGCTAACACTTCAAGATAAGGATCCTTCTTTTTTTTTTTTATGTTTTAAGATAGATTAAAAATTACAGGGACATGGCTGAAAAGAAACATCCAAATCATTGCATTAAAAGTGAAAGTGTAAGTGGTTTTCCCCATAGTTTTATTTAGGGACACGGGAGGACATATACTAACCTCCTCCTGTGACCCAAAGCTCAGTATAGCGTGGGCTGTTGCCCACGACATACTGAGAGCGTGAGTGACAGCTGGCTCTGCCTGTACAGAGGCAGAGGCAGCTGTGCCCTCCCCCTCCCCTGTTCGTTCCTCCACTCAGTGATGGAGGATTGGAAAGGGAAGGGGGGGGGAATCCCTGCAGGGAGACGATCGGGAAGTGAGTGGATCGGCGGCATATTTCTGCTCATTTCCCGATCGATAATATTCATTGTCACAGGTCGGCTCTAACTATGAGGATGAGTGGAAATCACGCACCTCATAGTTCTCCTTTAAAGATTTGTGAACTGGGCCTGTTATCATCACAGAATAAAAATAATAATAACAATAATAATAATCAGCATCATATTAACAATACTGTTAAAACTTTCTGTTTAACAATAAGATTTATACAATGGAAAATGTTAACACTATAATCAAAATAAAGTAAAGAAGTAGAGGCTGTTCACTTAGAAAAGTAACTGTTTACGAGGTCTAGTCTGCAACCAAGATGGCATAATCCAGGGGCTCCACTCCAAGCCTGCATCACGACGCTGTAGCAAACATTGATCCGCTCTCTTCCTTCACTCATCCAGTTCACACCTCGGCATACTGGGAACACACATCACAATAATGTGCAATCTTGCATGTTCGTGTGCATTTTTTCCCCACATTTGCAGCACATGACACATTTGGGTCTATTCACAAAGCTGCCGAAGTATCTGGCCGTAGCTTCGTCCGATCCTTCGGCTAGCTTCGGCACCAGGACCCCTTCAGTTCAGGAGAACCGAGGGGGTGCTGTACGGGCTATTCACAATAGCCCGTACAGCTCCCGATCACGGCCGAGCGGCTCAGTCGAGCGCTGAGCCGTGCTGAAAGACGAAGCTGGCCGAGCGGCCGGCCATTGGCCGGCCGACAGCCTGCTTCTGACAGCTGGGCGGACATTACTGACAGCTGGGTGGACATTACTATTGGCTATTTCTATTGCAATAGCCAATAGTAAACTAGCATTGTACCCATTCATGCATGACAAATACTGGAAGGTAGAACATGTATCATATTCTGCTACAGGCATACGGCGTGCTTGTGAGTGTTTAACGCGTGTCCACGTGCGGGAAGAACGCACCTTTTCTGGATGTGTTTGGGGTGTCATTAACATGTAAGAGTACCGCAAGTGCAACTCACGTTTTTTGACACGTTCTATGAATGTGCGTCAAAGCACGCACTTCATGAGTGCACTTTGATGCAAAACGCACACATAAGGTGTGAACGGGGACTGAAGCTGCCACTATGAAGACCAAGTTCCAGCCACAGAAGGTCAAGCACTACAAAATGTGCCAATTTACCCTCCTGCCCCTTTACTCTCTTGGAGAACCCACCCCACTGCTCCAGAACGAACAGCTCATCGCAGCTGGCACCCAACCCTGAGCAACCCCTTTCATCTGGTGATTGTACCTCCCAGATACCTCCACTACATAGAACCATTGTAAAAAGTGAACGTTTGTAAATATGCAGAAGCTGAGTTCACATAGACTACCCAATCATCATTGATATATGCTTGTACATGATTGATAATAAAATGAACATGGCATACCTTATATACCAACTTTCACTTTGCTAAATAAAGAGCCTCTGTTACTTTAGTAAGTCAACCCCATTGTATATACAAGCATAGCGTGCCTACTCACTACAAATAATTATTTACAAACAAGATAAATTTGAATTTTGTTTAGTAAATTGCTTAAAAAAGAACAAAAACAAAATGCTTTCATCAAGTCATAACTAGGAGATCTTTGCCAATGCCGAGTTTGAAGCAACAACAGTTTTTACTAGTAAAAGAGCCACTTCAGGATATAACAGTGTATCAGCGGTTCTAAGAGCGGACTGGGTATTATCTTTCTGAGAACGACCTTCTGATTTGTTAATAAAGACATTTGTTGCAAGAGTTTGTTTCATCATTAATTCCTCACCTGTTCAGCTTATAATATTGGACGTCTTTTGAACACTTTCAGACAGCTTGTTCTCTCCTTCCTTGCAGCAGAGGAATGCTGGCGTCCACTTGTTGCTATGGTAACTATAATACAGCTGCTCTCTCTAGGTATCTAAGCAACATGTCAACAAACCTGATGAAACTGCATCCTTGCGAAAAGGTTTGCAAGCTGCTGAGCAAATAATGACACTCAGCCTGTGCAGACATAGAATGTAGACAACATAGAAACAGCAAAAATGCAATTCACTTACAATTTATTGACACCGAGTATGAAGCTGTGTATAACAATATGCCATAAAAAGAATACAAATTCAAGTATATGTATGATAGCATTTCAGAACATCGCATATGGATAAAGCTGGAGGAATAAAATTGCTTGTGTGAGATCTTAAAACAACTCTCACACTATGTAAATGTGCATAGTGACCAGCTAGAAATCTTTTAAACCTGAAGGCCGGGTTCATACGGAGCATTTTGTAGTGTTTTTCAAAAAACGTACCCCCAAAAAACCCTGTTAATTTCTATGGCCCTGTTCACATCTGAGCGTTGTGTAACAAGTAAAACCCCTGTCGCGGGAAAAAGTACATGAGCTTTTTTTTATAGGAAATGCTTGAAGCGTTTGCTGTGTGTTTGCGTGTTTCTGCACGCATTTTGCGCGTGTTTGCTCATTAACATCAATGAACTACAATCTATAAAAACGCGCAACTTGATTTATGCGCATTAAATGCATGCACAAATGTGCAAAAGTTGCGCAAAAATGGGTTTAAAAAACAAGCGTTAAAATGCACAAAAACGATGTCGCCTAGGTGTGAACAGACCACTCAATCAGCGCGACAAAACGCTCGACCCTAGGAATCCTATTCAGTTCTATGGCCCCTGTTCATACCTGAGCGTTTTGTCGCAAGCAGAAATACGCCTGTGGCACAAAATACTCCATGAGCTACTTTGGGGCAGATTCAGCACGTATTCTCCCCATTGACTCAGTAGAAAACTTTTGAAAAATGCACATTGTGATTATTTTTGAGCAGATTCAGCACGTTTTGCCCATGCACATGAATAAACCACCATCTGCTCAATATGCCACAATCTGCTTGTAAAAAAATGCAGAAAAAACGCTCACAAAAAACACGTGTAAGAGGCGCATAATAGGTGTCACTCGGGTATGAATGCAGCCTAAGGCTTCATTCATACCTAGGAGAAACCTATCATGTGTGTTTTATGCGCGTATGTTAACCAGTTGACATCCGCGGTGTTAAACCCCCTTCCCATCCAGGCCATTTTTCAGTATTCAGCGCTGCGGTACTTTAACTGACATTTATTCCGTCATGCAGCGCTGTACTGAAATGAATTTTATACCCTTTTTTGGGGACAGATAGAGCTTTCTTTTGGTGGTATTTATTCACCACTGGGGGTTTTATTTTTTTACTATATTAAGGAAAAATTACCGAAATTGTTTAAAAAAAAAACAGTTTCCCCTATATTAAATGATAAAACATTTATTATTACCCAATTTTTTGGTAAAATATAAAAGATGGGGTCACGTCGGGTAAAAAGACACTAAACATGTCAAGCCTTAAAATTGCGTGCGCGCGCGAAACCTCAAAAAACGATAATACCCAAAATTGGCCCTAGGCGACGCTTTAAAAGCTGTTACCGCTCATCAGTTTAGTGTTATCAGTGATTGATGGCCCTAAAATGAAAAAAAAACGGGCTATGGACCCGCCGATCGCCTATATGTGAAACACCCGGTAACGGGTGTGTGCATTTAGCGGGTCTTTTCTGTCCGTGCGTGCCGCTAGGGGGCGCGCGCGAGCAGAAAAAAATTGCCGTCTGGAGACGGCAACCTGCAGATGCTGCAGTGCCGTCCGTCCGTTTTTTTACTACGGGCGGACGGCAAGAGGTTAAATCGCGCATTTTTGCAATCAGACTTTGGCACATTCATGTGAATGGGCAAAACGCATGTAAAAAGGGGGAAACAAATTCACAACGTTCATTTTCAAGCGTTTCTATTTAGTCTATGGGACAAAGCGCGCTGAGATCTGCCCCAAAGAAGCTCATGTACTATTTTGAGCGACATGCATATTTCTGCTTGCAACGAAACTCACAGGTGTGAATGGGGGCCATATAAATAAATGGGATTCCTTGGGTGGAGCGTTTTTTCGTGCTGAATCAGCTGCAACAATATGCCTCGGTGGGAATGGGGAGAAGGGGGTTCTTCACAGTTAGAGCGGTTAGGGTCTGGAACTCGCTGCCAGAGGCAGTGATCTCAGCTTAGAATGTGGAATCATTCAAGAAGCTTTTGGACGATTTCCTGAGAAACCATAACATAGAGGGGTACAGGTACACATAGTTTAAGGCCCCGTTCCCACTGCGCGATATGCAAATCGCGCGTTTGTCGCGCGATTTGCATATTGCGCGACATCGCAAGATTTGCCGCGCGATCTCGCGTTCAAGCTTGCATTGAGCAAGCTTGAATCGCGGCTAAATCCGCTCCAAAAAGGGTCCTGCTGTAGCGACACACGACTCGCGACAGCAGGACCCTTTGCCCCATTGAAATGCATTGGAGCGCGATATTGCGGGAATTACCGCTCGATAAATTGCTCAATGTGAACGGGGCTTAAAAGTTTTTAAAAAGTAAATAGAAAACGATTGTGCGGAGCTAGCAGTGACAGCTAGCTCCGCCCAATAGTTTCCTATTGTCCGGCGGCTCTGCTGCCGTAAAAAAAAAAACGAGAAAAAAAAACTCTCCCGGGCGCTCTGGGAGCCTCCCGCTCCCGGCCGCCCAGGAGAGAAACACTGCTGTGTTTTTTTTTTTTTCTTTATTCTGACACAGAGCAATGTCAGAATATAAAAACAATAAAATAATTCCCATTGAAATACATTGCTACATTACTATTGGCTATTTCAATTTGTAATAGACAATAGTAAACTAGCATTGTACCCGCACTCTGCTGATGGACCTGATGGAGAACTGCAGCAGAGGGCGGGTACAATCAATGGGAATTATTTTATTTTTTGCTCCGTGTCAGAATAAAGAAACAGCAGTGTTTCTCTCCTTGGCGGCCGGGAGCAGGAGACTCCCAGAGCGCCAGGGAGAGTTAGTTGTTTGGAGATCAGTGTCCCTGGTTAGCAGGTAACCAGGAACGCTGATCTCTCTGCAAGTGGCCGGAGCCAGCCGTAAGATCACGGCTGGCTCCGCCCAGCTGTCGGAAGCAGGCTGTCGGCCGGCCAACGGCACCCCTTCGGTTCTACTGTTTAGTTACTTGTTGCTCAAAAAAGTACATGAGGTTTTTTGGGGGTAAAATTGCACATTTGTGGCACTATAGACTTCTATAGGAGCACCTGAAAAATGCATGTCCTGCTCCTAGTAATTCGTTTTTCATTGGCTATAATAAAAGTTCTCAAGCCATAAATGCTTGACAAATGTGTGAAAAAAGCACACATAAACACGAAAAAAAATATAATACAAAATTGTCTTAAAATATTCACACTCAAGGGTGAATGTGGACATGTAAGCCGTAAAAAATCGTTTAGTTTAGTTTTGGATTCTTCGTTATTTTGATTTTCAGGATTCAGGTCCGAAAGTCAATTTGGTTTGTTGGGATTCTGTGTTATTTGTTGGGAATCTGTGTTATTTCTGTCATCCAGAAATTCGAATGCATCTGAATGTACGAATTTCTGAAAATTGTCTAGGGACCAAAGCAGAACTTTACCTATAAAAAAAGAGGATAGCAGGCAGGCTTTCCACTACAGAACAGACATACTAAAGCTGATGGAAGGAGTTGAGACTCTTGTGTGAATATTTAAAGAACTCCGGGCAAAACTTTTCTTAACCCTTGCAGTGGGGCTACTCCCAAACTGCAAGGGTTAAGTGCTTGTTATGGTCTAGGTGCTAAAATAACAAAGTTATACTGACCGGAACTTTAGAGCTGGCTAACTGTTACAGTGCTCCCTGCAGCATGTCTCCTCCTCCACTGCAGTGATGAAATGTCCCTCGGCATCCTCACATTCTGTACACTGTGTATTGGACGTGATGACTCACAGGACCTTAGACCACTAGAGTGGAGGGGGAGCAAGGCTGGAAAGACCGGTCCCAGGCTCCAGTCACACTGGATGGTTGTCCACACGTATTTGGCCGTGCAGAACCGCTCTAAACATTAAAAAAACTATGTACTTTAAAGGAGAACTATGGGGTCAGTGTTTTTCCCCATAGTTCTCCTTAGGGTAACGGGAGGACACAAACTAGCGTCCTCCCGTTACCCTAAGCTCAGTATACCGCGAGCTACAGCTCGCGGTATACTGAGACGCCGCAGCCGGAGCGGATCCCGACATCGACGTCGAGATCCGCCCAGCTGCGTGAGTGACAGCTGGCTCTGCCTATCTAGAGGCAGAGCCAGCTGTACCCGCCCCCTCCCCCGTCCGTTCCGCCAGTCAGCGCTGGCAGATCGGAGCGGGGAGAGGGGAATCCAGCCCCTCCCCCTGTCATGGCAGAGAGCCGTGACAGGATTGAGAGGTGAGCGAACCGGGTATGTGTTTGCTCACCTTCCGATCAACTGAGCCGACCTGTGACAGTCTCATTGTCACTCATCTCATAGTTCTCCTTTAATGTGCATTGTTAAAACTTTTGCCGGGGTCGCATGGTATGAAACTGCGCGTCGCGCAAAATAGTACAAGGCCGATTTTATAGCGGATTCCGCACGTTTGTGGCTATAGTAATAGCTGCAATAGAGCGTAATTCGTGCAGTTGTAAAGATTTTAGCATTTGCGTGCCATGCGGTCTTCCGCACGGAAAACTACACTGGGAGTGCAAACGCTATAAGTGAATGGAGCCTTAGAGACAGCTAGCTCCAAGGATCGGGTATAACTTTGGTATTTTTGCACCTAGATGTATCGAGCACTTAACGTTTGCAGCATGAGGGTAGCCCCACACTGCAAGGGTTAAGAAAACATTTGCTTGGCGTTTTTCTTTAATTCAATTATTCAATCATGTAAAAAGCAAATTACTGTTACTTATTTCTGAACATGATTGGGTGAACAGAAATCTTCTTTTTTTATAAGATTGGACAATTGAAGTAAATTTAAACAATTTATTGTAAAATTATATCAGAAGCCGTGGAAATAGCTAATCAAGTATGATCTGTGCTTAATCAGCTTCACTGGGCTGCCCAGGTGACATTAGGGGCTACCAGCCCCCCTATGTGAAAGCAAAAAAGTTAAAGTTGAAAAAAAATAAAAGCCCCCAAAAAGTGTTAAAGCCCCACTGCCCCCGCGTGCACGCACGTATAAACGGAAACACATGCATCGGGTGCATCTATGTATGAAAACATTTGCTCTCCATATAGCTGTATAGGTATAGCTGTGCACACAGGAGTGGAAATAATAATTCTACGGCCATTTTTCACGGCTAACTCTAATTGATGACCAGTACAGCATTGCCTATGACTAATTTAGGGTATCAAAGTTTTTTCTGTTTCACGGAATTTCCGTTTTACACAATTTTTACAAATTAGCTATTTTGGCCTAGATTGTTCACTGCCTTCTCCAAACTCTTCACCCTTTTGTGAATAGACCTGTCAGTGTTCTATATGACAGGCAGGCTTAATATGACTGATGAGACTGTGTAAGTTTCTTCTGTCTTATATCCTCTTATTTGCCTGTCAGCACTTTTTCCTTTTTACTGTACACTAAGCCATGCATATGTAGCTCAGTGCACAGGCTCAGCAGGATGTTGCCTAGATTAAATAGATCCCAAACTCATGCACTGCAGTTACCTTATCTAGCCCTTGCCAATTAAGTGGGCGAAGATTCCAATCCCAGAATTAGACCAAGAAGAAGATAGAAGCGATGGTGACGGAGGAGAGCGCTGACATCGTAGCACTAGAGGAGGCCACCATTCAGACTAAGACAGGCTTTGAGAAATGAAATGTGATTTGAGGTGCTCTGTGTATGCTATGGATACAGTGTATTGCAGGGAACTCAGAGTGAGGTAAAATTAACAAAATTCCTGATTTTGGCAATGCTACAGTATGCTACAGTGTATTCGTAGCTTAATGACTGGTTTCATTTCCCTGAAACTGTTAAAGGAGCTAGGATGACAAGACAGGTATATCATTATTATTATTTTTTTTTGACATAACATATTATCTTGTGTGGCACTGTGTACGGTATTGGATATAACAAAGGGGGTAGTAAAGTCAATTCAGTATAGAATGTTCCAAAGAGTAGCACATACAATTCTTTAGCAAATAAATCAGAAGCAAGAGACAAAAGGAAATTGAGCCCTTCCCATATGAGTTTTTATAACTAGATGGATAGGTAAGGACAGATGATCAGTGACTAGAGATAACAGGTTAGCTCAAATTGCATGCTTCTCAGAAGAGCTGGGTTTTGAGGGTACGTTTGTTTTCAGGAGAGTGCCAAGAGAATAGTCAGGGATAGATTGGAGTTGTGCCAGTCTGTTTGTTGGTAGACTACAAAGTGTTACAATAGTTAGGGATATGATGAGGATTCGCATTCACATTTTAGATGTGTTATGAATGAGAACTGGACTGATGCGCTATGTTTTAATCTGGAAACCACAAAACATGGTTAGGGTTTAGTTAGGGCAGCAGAACAACAGTGAGGTTTTTTATTGACTGCAGGGATGCATGGGATAGGGGGCAGTAATCCGGCTCCAGCACTTCCTCCGACTACACTTCTCTCTCATCCTTTAGCACTTTTCATGCCCGACTGGATTTAACCCCTGCTTGTTTACCTATTACTGTGTGCCCACTGGTATGGTAACAATGCCCAATTAGGGACCTAGATTGATATTCATGGTTAACCAACTAGTTCCAGACTGCCCTAGTGAAGCTATGTCCACCTTGACCAGACTGTACAGATTTCTGGGAGTACTCAAGGATGGTTACAAATATAAAATGTCTCAGAAAGGTGGCTGCTAAGATTGGTGCAGCAGTGGCTATATAGTATCTAACCTATAGGGGTCTTTTCACGAAGCTGCCGAAGGATCTGGCCGTAAGCTTCGGCCGATCCTTCGGTTAGCTTCGGCCCCAGGACCCCTTCGGTTCAGTAGAACCGAAGGGGTGCTGTATGGGCTATTTACAATAGCCCGTACAGCTCCCGATCGTGGCCGAGCCGAACGCATATGCATCGGCTCGGTTGAGCCGTGCTGAAAGCCGAAGCTGGCCAAGCGGCCGGCCACTGGCCGGCCGACAGCCTGCTTCTGACAGCTGGGCGGAGCCAGCCGTGATCTTACGGCTGGCTCCGGCCACTTTCAGAGAGATCAGTGTCCCTGGTTACCTGCTAACCAGGGGCACTGATCTCCAAACAGCTAACTCTCCCTGGCAGTGAGAAACACTGCTGTGTCTTTTTTTCTTTATTCTGACACGAGCGATGTCAGAATAGAGAAAAAAAAAAGAATGCTCCCATAGAAAAGCATTGGGACATTAAGACCCCATAGTATCTAAGCAACATATCAACAAACCTGATGAAACTATATCCTTGTCAAACAGATAGCAAGCAGCTCAGCAAATAATGATATGTACTGTAGCATGTACAGACTTGAATAGAATGTATATAAATTAGAAATAGGTATAATGGAGATTACTTGATAAGTTACCCCATATTAAACTGTGCATGCATATGGTAAGTCATAAAGAAAATAACAATACACGTATATGTAGCATAGTTTTGAAAAGTACACACCAACAATGAAGCCTTCAGATACATGTAAAGAGCACAGCCTAACCTTCTCGGTTCCAAGGCAGCAATCCACCAATACACCTTTCTTAGTAATCTAAAGAACTCAGAACCTCTGCTAGTGACATGAAGAACCATCCTCCTACATACCTACTGCAAGCTCCCTGCTCTCTCTCACATACAGAAATGATGTAGAAGGCAAATATCAAGTTTCTCACAGCCACCATTACATTGAAATATGCTTTAAAATATTAAATGTGACAGGTGATATACAGTAGAGAGAGAGGAACTCATACAGCTCATGCTTCAGGAAGTACACACCCAGTGACTAGGGGTCTATTCACAAAGCAGCCGAAGGATCTAGCCGTAGCTTCGGCCGATCCTTCGGGTAGCTTCGGCCCCAGGACCCCTTCGGTTCAGTAGAACTGAAGGGCTGCTGTACGGGCTATTCACTATAGCCCGAACAGCTCCCGAACTTGGCCGAGCGGCTCAGTCGAGCCGAAGGCATATGCCTCGGCTCGGCTGAGCCGCGCTGAAAGCCGAAGCTGGTTGCCCGGCCGACAGCCTGCTTCTGGCAGCTGGGCGGAGCCAGCCGCGATCTTACGACTGGTTCCGGCCACTTGCAGAGAGATCAGCGTCCCTGGTTACCAGCTAACCAGGGACACTGATGTCCAGACAGCAAACTCTCCCGGGCGCTCCGGGAGTCTCCTGCTCCCGGCCGCCAAGGAGAGAAACACTGCTTTTTCTTTTTTTTTTATTCTGACACGGAACCGTGTCAGAATAGAAAAAAAAAGAAAAACAAATTTGGCCATAGGACTGCATTGCTAGATTCCTATAAATTTGCAATAGCCAATAGCAAACTAGCATTGCACCCGCCCTCTGCTGCAGTTCTCCATCAGGTCCCCACTACTGACAGCAGCAGAGGGCGGGTACAATAGCTAGTTTGCTATTGCAAATTGAAATAGCCCATAGGAATCTAGCAATGCATTCCTATGGCCAAAAATTTTTTTTTCTATTCAGACATGGCTCCGTGTCAGAATAAAGAAAAAAAAAAGGAAAAAGCAGTGTTTCTCTCCTTGGCGGCAGGGAGCCGGAGACTTTTTTTTTCTTCTTTTTTTTGAAGGCAGCAGAACCTACAGCCAATAGAAAACTGTTGGGCGGAGCTAGCTTTCATTGCTAGCTCCACACAATCGTTTTCTATTTATTTTTTTCTACTTGTTAAACAATTTTTCTGTTCTGCTCGGTACCACAGAGGGACCGAGCAGAACAGCCGAACCGAATGCCGCTCAGCAGCATTCGGCTATTCACTCACTGCTGTTCGGCATCTGTAAGAATAGACCAAACAGCAGCGAGTAGCCTGCCGGAGGTTCGGCTTAGCCGATCCAGATGTTGGATCGGCTGAGTCGAACTCCTTCTGCACTTCGGGTCGGCCGAACATGATGAGCATGTTCGGCCGACCCGAAGCCACCCGATGTACGGCTGATTTCCGCCGATATACGGCTGAAATCAGCCTTACCAGCCTGAAGTGTATACCCGAACAGCGTTCGGCTCACTTCGCTTTAGGTCAGTCATTCACTCGGCTGCCTAAAGCAGCTTAGTGAATAGATCCCTAAGTTAGGAGTTCTTTGTGGCCTGTGGCTGCAGTGAATTTCAGGGAACACAGATTTATGAAAATAAAACTGAATTGCTGAACTGAAAGTGTGGCCCATGTGGAACTTTAACATAGTACATAGTTGTAGGTTAATATTGAAAATGTTTGTAGCACAATGTAGCTACACAATGCCAGTAATCCTGTCTTTCGGTACCTGTTAATTTAGTAGTGTGTTGTTGCAGGTAAATTTGCAATAAAGTACCTGTTTATTTAATCCAGTGGGTGTTAGGCCAAATATTACCTGCCTCATCTCAGTTACAATACAACACCTAAGTCTACCTCCACCCATTTATTTTTTTGTTTCAAAATTAAAGTGGGGAATTTCTGTCAGGTTTTTATTTCTTTCAGTGAATCTATTGGGGAGATTATCTCTCACTTCCTGTTCCTGTAAATCCTATAAAGAAATGGTAGGAGCAGTCACTGGAACAGCAAGAAAAGTGTTGCTCTAACCTCTCTACTCTATTGCACTCTGCTAAAAATGTGTTCTTGTTTTTGTCTTATGGTGGCCATACACATAACAATGTGGCTGAACGATTCTTTACAGAATCAAACAATACAATCAAATTGAAAAATAAGCTTATACATTGTCATCGATCGATTAAGATCAAACCTGATAGATTCCATCAATATTATTATAACTGGTATTGGCAGAAAATCTGATTGCATTACAGTAGACACAAAATATGATTGTTATATGTATGGCACCTTGAACAATCTATTCATGCAATTTTTTTATAAACATGCTTTATTTAAAAATGTTTAAAGTTAAAACTTTAACATTTTCCAGTTCTCCAGTCCAGAAAAAAACACAACATATAAAATACAAAAATTAAAAAATATTGTATAAAAAAATTACTGTAGGTCAATATCCGAATAACGTGACAGAAGTCCATGCATATAGCCAGTCTGTTGAAATATAAAGGTATTTTAACGGAGTGTACCTGATCCAGATGAGTAGTGTAGTGGGATTTTGATATGAATCCACATTTTTTTTATATTGATATTTATAAACAAAAATGGAAAAAGGGTTTTTAAGGCACCAAATCACACACTTGATGAGTTTGAATAGTTTTATTCCAAAATTAGAAAACATTAAAAGATTTTACAAAGATATCTGTTTCAATTGCTTATGATCCATATATATTGACCTCTAACATAGATTAGCTACCACCTCCTGGGTCCCCCAAAAAAGGACGAAGAAATCATGTATCACAAAAACAACCCTATGTTGCCATGGAGTCTACACTCTCAGATATAGTGATTCCTCCAATTGGGGGTCACCCAGATGGTCGATGCTGTATGCTTTCTCAAGAAGAATAGGAGGTATTCTGTAGATTACAAACAGCTATAAGTATACGTTTTTTTGCAATTCAGCATTAATAAAGTGGGGTATATACAAAACAGTGACCCCCTCATTCATTATATCACATAACAAATGAGTATTTGATTACTGAGACACAGAGAATAGAGGAGCCTAACATCCAAGCAACGCCAGACCAGCACCATTACCATAGCCCAATAAGGGGCTATGTGAGTGAAAAAAATATCCCCTACAGACAAATAAGTCTATCCAGACCTAGGAGGAATCAATAAATATATGTCCATATGTATTCCCAAAACAGTAGTCCAAAGTTAATTCCACATCGATAATGGTGTACTGCACCAAGACAGTATGCCAACAACATATATGTATACACCCACCTTGCCTCCAATATTATTACCAAAAAAGAGGGATATCATACTAGGGAGACCAATCTCCCTATTCGTGTGACCGAGATGAAAAAAATCTATGAGGTAAATGTGAGAAAAAATATTCATATTTATCAGCATATATATTTCACATATAATAGATTATTTAAGATGAATCCTTTACTTTCATATTAGCAATGTATTGTAGAGAATAATGAGTAAGTAAACTGATAAGTCCTTCATTTTTATAATGCACAATAGTGTTATAGTGGAAACATCATACATAAATATAATACATAGGTACAGGTATTCCTCACTTAACGACCGAGTTCCATTCCTACGACCAGGTCTTTAAACGAATTGGTCGTTAAGTGAGGAACTCTACACAGTACTGTACTGCATTAGTACAGTACTGTATAGCATTGCAGATGTACAGTACCGAACAGTGTACTGTACATCGGGCAAGGAAAATACTTACAGGGACCCGCAGTGAAGGTCAGAGGACATCACTTCCGCCGGCGACACGTTGCACTGACGCTGACGTGCAAGGTCGGAGGTCAATCGGCGGTCCATCGTAAGTGCGAGTGGTCGCAAAGCAGGTAAGTCGGTAACCGAGGAATGTCTGTAATGAGTTGTATGCATAATCATCATTTAGCTTTGTAGGTCAAGGTAACTAGAGTTCATGTAGGACATTAAGGCTTTGTAGATGGAGGTAACAAGAGTTCATGTAGAACATTTAGGCCTTATAGGTTGAGGTAACAAGGGTTCAAAGACAAAAAGTAATAAACAAGTTTTCTGACCTTTGCTTAAGGAACAATAGGTTCAATGCCAAGACAGACGAAAAAATTGGGAGGAATGTCCTCTAATGCAGCGCTGCCCCTGGGGTGAGGGCAGAGAAATATCGGTTGAATGCCAAGACAGCTGTTCTGTAACCTTGATGTGAGGGAGTCTTATCAAGACCCATCTAATGTTCTTGGCATGTTCAAATATGAGTACTGGGTGGTATTATTATCTGATATTTGGAGATACTTCAAGGTAACATGGGTGGTTCTATTGTTCAAATCCCTATAAAAAGGGCCTGCAAGCCCACATACTTTGATAGCTCCTGAATTGCTGCTTGTTCCTGGCCAGCCAAATAAACCTCCTGCCTGGTGTCGATCCCCCATTTATTCTACATCAGTATTATCTCCGTGAAGCTATACTTACCAAATCTCATAACAAAAACCTCAAGAACCATTTTAAAGCTTCACTGATAAAAATAGAAAGTGAAGCTGATTGGCTACTATGGACAACTGCTAAAGATTCTGTCAGCGTCGATTTGATACATTTTGCTCATTGTGTTTTTTCTGTCAGTTTCTATTCCCCCAGCCTGTATCAGGATACGGACATCTGGCAACATGGCTAGGGTACATAATTAGTGTAAACAAGATTAAATCCTTTTCTCGTGATTGTCCCTTTTGGTTTTGTCAAACTAACCACTGCCTCTGGTATGTTGTACCTGCCATGAATGGGCAGGCTATTTATGTATCAGGCAGAAGAGCCTGAGAAGAGAGATCTAAAGCAGAAGAAAGAAGGTCAGGTAAGTACAAAAAAAGTTAGGATAAAGAAAAAAAGTATTAGGAAAGGGGAGTGTAGAATTGATTCCATTTCATGGATGTAGTCCACATAATCTATCCATTCTTTCTGTGACTGAATAGTTTCCAACCTCCGGTGTTTGGGTATAACTGTGTTGGCTGCATTTATAAGATGTCTCAAGAGAGTTTTGACTGAATGCATCACTGGATTAGTTTCAGCATGTATTAAATATGTTGCAAGCTTAAAGGGAATGGATCAATTCGTAACTTGTGATATCAGTGGGTGTATTTTCCTCCTGAATTTTTGTATTTGTGGGCAAAACCAGAAAATATGTGCCAGTGATCTCTTATCCCTGTGGCACCTCCAGCACGATGGAGGTATTAATGCATCAAATAAAAATATAAAAGATAAGGCTGCGTTCAGAAAATGGATAACAAATGTATCAAGGCTCAGAATTCTTTGCACCCATAAACAGCAAAAAATGTAAAAGCCTTTGAAAGGCTTTACAGATCATCAATTTAGAGTTTACAATGTCCCTAGAATTATTGCCCTTACTTTGGTGTGTGCGGTGATATTTAACATGTGTGGTGCAATTGTCTTTTTCATATGTAGGCGTACCCAATTTGTTTACATTTGTATGTGTGTGTACGTAGGGGCAAGGAACTTTAAAAGCTTTGAGGTGACCGATTCTCTTTAAGGATGTTTTAGTGATCTATTAGACCGCTAATGTCACCTTTGTACTCCAGTGAAGTTATTCAAGCACAGATAGTGCTCTGAAACCATAAGTGAGAAAATCCCCATCACTTTCAGCTTCATTCACCTCTGCTCTATCTGGCGACCCCCACCACTGCTGTCCTGGGCCCGCAGGAGGGGCAGTGGAGACCGGGCACATGTCGAGGGGCAGCACGGTGCAGGACCTCATGGAAGTGATTGGGTGGCTGTAATTTCAATACAAAGTCGACAGTTGGCTGAATAAATGTATACTGACCCCCGGCTACTCCTGGCTTCTTGTGCACTGCATTAGCAGACACACGTTAACGTGTTGTGTCACGCATTAATGTGATTTGCATTAAGGCAACCCAATAATTTTCAAAGGACTACCAATACACAAAAAATAGACAAGTGCATGCAGCATGTTTTCTAATGCACACAGTGTACCACAATGCATGGTAGTTGTGTTGCCTTCATGCACATGGGTGCTATTCAAAATGAATGGCACTGCCGCATATGTTAAAGTGCATTGCCAAAACAAAAAATGTGATCTGGCCTCCAGACAGATATTGAAAAGAAAACAATTAAAAAAACACACCATCAGAGTTTTGCTGCTATTTTATCGTCCAGTTAGCAGGTTTGGGATTGTGTTCTTGGCCATGCTGTACTACTGCTACAGTGACTGTGCTATCTGGCAGGAGTACCTTGATTACAAGACAAGCTGAACAGAATTACAAATTATTTGGCAAAAGGTAACACATTTCCCATATAAGTAATTTTACTGTGTATTTAGCTGCTTGCCTGGATTTTCACTTCAGGGGCCTTGTACCACTCCACTATGGTTGCAGTAGAGGCATCCCTCAATACAATTGATGTTGATTGTTATTTCACACATGTTCTCAACTTGTGGCCAGCAAATCATTGATACATTCCAATAATCCAAGCCTTTTTTACTGGTATTCTGCAGCTGATACAAATACCGAACCTTCTCAGTAAACACACAGGGCTGTGGGAACAACAGGAATCCAAAGATCTGTACTTTTTGTTGGTTACTATTCCAAACTTTCTGTGTAATGGAAGAAATTTAAGTCTCCTGTTGCAGATTGCAAAATGTATGCCATTAATATCTGTTATAACAATCCAGTAGGGAAACATACCCATTTTTACATTTTTATACAAAGCATAAAAACCAAACGAGCACAAGTTCAAAGTTCATGTTTAACATAAACATTATTTTACTTTTAAATCTCTTTTAAAGCCTTTATTTATGATACCCAATGTGATTCAGTAGATGCGGAAAACAGCTAGTAGAAGTTCAAATGTCTCAGCAGAGTTTATGTGCATGCCCTTTTTGTTTTTAACAAGAATCATAAAAAGAAATTGCTTTCTGAAAATGCTCATCGGCTGGCTTTCCCACCTTTAAAGGTTTCTGACTCAAAGGACCAGAAAAGGTATGCAGATGACAAGTTCTGACTTCGCTGGAGGGTTACCTGAGGGTTACCAGGGCAGTGACTCAGAATGTCAAAGAGAGAGCATAACTGTCAAGAAACTTGTATTTTCTGAGATCAGCAATGGCTTTCTGCACATTTTTCACCAAAGGATTTTATTCCACTGGACCATGGTGCAATGCCTAAACAGGTGTGCTGCTTCTGTGTGCCCCTTCTCTCTTTAAGGGGCATGTCAAATTCTGGTCTGCTTTATGCAGATGTAGCTGACTTTGGTGAGAGTTGGCTACATGCTCTTTCCTGGTAGAGGGACTGAGAACCAACACTGGCAATGGTGGAAACATTTTGGGGCCCTACTTTCATGCCCTTTGTTTAAAAGTTGGTTTTAGATATTCTGGAATACAGTAAAGCTGCCCATACACCTTACGAATATCGTCAGATTTTCATATGCGATCGCGTTTTCGTTCAATATTTGTAAGGTTGATGGGCAGTGTACAACCACAAATACAATTGATCGACTTTTGACTAACCAGCAGGATAGACAACTTTGGTCAAATGTACAATTTTCGCAAGGTTGGTGGCGTTTCCGTACGTAAAAATCTGTACGATTTACACTGCAGACGAAAATATGTGCGGTCGATTACCGCAATTCGTCCAGGTACTTTTCTGTTAATTACTGCTGATTCAACCTCGCGATAGGGCAGGATGGGGCGCCATACAAAAATCGTATGGCGGTTCGATCATCAGACGCAAAGTTTCGTCCGATGATCGCAAGGTGTATGGGCAGCTTTATAAGTGCTAGAACACATCCACACCCTGCTCAGTAAATATCGTCACACTAGTATACCCATGGCAGTTGGAGAGCCCAAATACTATGGGGTATTTTGCGGACTGGGAAATATTCACAGTTTGCAACAGTAATAATGGGTGATTGGATGTAGTGGATCCAGCCTGGCACCCCTTGAGAGGTTGAACCCCAGAGTGACTGCACATGTCTTTCTTGTCCTTTTCTCATGTATTACCCAACTTTTTCAATTTTGTGGGCTTGTTCCAGGTTCAAGCTTAGATTCCAGGGTCCTATAATCACCCAGCTGCAATATAACAGTGCCGTGTCACTTTGAAAAATAATTTCAATAATAGAGACATTGCTTTACAACCTCATTATAATAGTCTTACCACCACTTTACTGTAATAACATTTATACAGTGTGTCCAAATATGATTAAAGTGCAATAGATTGTAGACTTTAACCATATTGCCTAGTGATCTCAGTAATCTAACAGATCTGGCCTGAGGGCAAAAAGTGCTTTTCCTTTATGAACAAAATATATTTTAACCCCTTCGTGACGGGAGACGTACACTGTACGTCCCGCCACAAAGGGACCAAATGACTCATCACGTACACTGAGTTATTTGCTGCACTAGAAGGCTGGTAACCGATGAGAATCAGCGGTTATCATTCATTAATGGATGCCTTAAGTTTAGAGGCATCCATTAATGAAAGGGTTAACCTTTTTCAGACACCCGATACCTGAAGATCGGGTGTCTGAGAGTCACAGCAGAGCCTGCAAACATGTTGGCTTTTGCCGGCATTCTGACAGCTCGTATAGATCGAGAGATATCTCTCTCAAGCTATACTGGCTTTTTTTTTTCTTTCATTTTCAGGAATAGATACATAATGTATCTATTCCTGAAAGAAGAATGTTTCAGTTTGCTGATCGTTGTTGCAACAATCAGAAAACGTTTAGTGACAGCTGAATCCTGAACTGCTGCAGGATCAGTGTCACTAACTTATTATCGGCTGTTCTGAAGTTTGAAGCAGCCTGATAATAACCAAAAATGTATTAATTTATCAAGCAGTAATAGTGAGATTAATTCACAATGACTGCTTGATATAATTAAATAAATAAAATAA